>NC_086199.1:56664025-56969164 GCF_035770615.1 Melospiza melodia melodia | reverse complement strand
GTGACTGGCTTTGACAGTGTTGATGATGAATCCAAACACAGTGGCCATATGTTCTCTGACAAGAGCCTTAACCCTGACCTCTGGACCAGTGAGAAGAATCCCCCATATAGCTATTATTTGTATTATATGTATGTCAACATCATGTTGCTAAACAACCTTAGAAGGTAAGTAGACACTTTTGTATTTTACAAGCTCCCAGAAAATCAGTATCTTTCTCTCAGAATTTCAGTGTCTAGATTATAGATCTTCTGAAGCAAGGGTTATTTTGAATTACAGAGTTGAGTACATGAGATATTTTGAAAATACTAATGATAGAATTAATTCAAACAAAGAATTCAGGAGGTGTAGAGGCATCAGATTAAGGTCTTGGTTTGATATTTTTGTGTGTTTTGGGGGTTTTTAACTCCTTAAAACTGCATATACCAAATGAAACAAAAGAAACCCCACAAAACCCACTCACTGCCCTTTGCTTGGCTTTGCAGCAGATTCCCAAATACAGTGCACCTGCCTCTTGGTGCCTGGCTATCTCCTGGTAATTTGAGACACAAAGTAATATTGTGGCACACTGGCTTAGGGGCTGCTGAATTAAGACAGACCAAGTAGGACACAATTACAAACTGCACATCCAGCTAACTTCCTTTAGCAGGCTTCTTGACTCAACTCAGTTTAATATTTTTGAGACCAACGTCTGGGCAAGTAATGCAGAGAGTTACATGACATCATCAGGCCAAAGCCTGTCAGAGCAGATTTTGGCATCAGGCTCAGGAATGCCTGAAATTCAATGTGAGGTTATATTGCTAAATTTGCAGCTGACTCATTGACCTGCACAGCTCCAGCCAAGGCAGTGAGGTTATCCACTAGTGTGAGAGTGTCATCACTTACCCTGAAGGGATTTGGTCCACTTCATTTCATTATTTAGATTACTTTAGTTATGTAGAAAACATTTTTGGATTTTCTTATAGAAGGTGCACAGATTTGTCATTTTACAGTTTTATCCAAGTTAGCATTCAAAATGTTATTCCTCCTCTCCCACTGCTACTTCAAGCATTTTTTTAATCATTCTATTTGATCAAAACTCATAATGCAAACACCCACCTCAAATTACCTCATATGTGCAACAATCAGGTGTAGCTGTTTTAATTCTATAATGAAAAAGACACACAGCAGGTAGCTGCAGGAAAGTCATCCCTTTCTCCTGACTTCCTTTACATTCTCTGTAGTCTACATGCTTTTTCTGTTCCAAAGAGAGATTCTGCCAGAACTAATGCATTTCTTTTTTACCTCAAGATCATTTTGACTACTGTATTAAAATGCCCCCAGATAATCATTAAATATTCCTTACAGCTGAGATACTGACAGAACTCACCAATGAGTCACTAACTGTTCACCCTGTTAATCACCCTGCTTGAGTCAACACAGCCCTGACAAGACTGTTTTATATCTTTGGTAATATCAGCAAGGATGGATTACATCCTCACATCAGGAGCAATGTTACTGACTTCCACCCTAGAATTGCCTTATATTCTAACACTCCTTGTTGAAATTCTGTTTTGTATCTCCAAATATTTGTGGGACATTTGTCTGCACTGAGTAACAGGGTCCATTGTGATCTCAAACCCAGCATCATTTTTAATGCAGGTAATAATTCAGTAATTCTAGAAATTACAGTGGAAGTCTGGTGTAATAACTAACATTCCTAGATCACCTCTGTTTCTGAAGGTGTGGTTTTATGCTACACTAAACCTGGTGAGATGGCAGGCTCTGATCACACTAGGTACTGTTAGCTAACTCTTGGCAATGTGCTTCCCCTTCTTCCCTCATTTTGAAGCAGGAATTCTGCAGCCACAGGTTGCATGGGTTTACTGAATTTTCCATCTGTCAGTTCACTCCACTGAAATCCATTCAGTAGCTGTTCAGCCAATGGGTAGACAGTTGCTAAATGAGATGTAACTGGGGAAGGCAAGAAGACACAAATATGTCTGGTGGCAGAAGGAACTGCCCTTTTGAGCAGCCCACTACAGGCAGAACTTGGGTAGATGTCACATCAAACTGTATGAGAATATATAACTTAATTTTCTTCTTTTTAAATCTACATATTACTGGCAGTTATATACCAAAATAGATAAAGAACAGTGCTTTCTTTTAAGTGAAACTTGCTTTTAATCTCTTCAGGGAAAGAGGCATGTGCACCTTCCTGTTTCGACCTCACTGTGGAGAAGCTGGGTCTATCACACACCTTGTTTCTGCCTTTCTGACAGCAGACAACATCTCTCATGGATTGCTCCTGAAAAAGGTATTGCTCCTAAACTAATCACTGTGTGCTCAGACATCCATCACTGGTTCAAACAGAAGGGACCAAATGGGCATTTTTCATTAGTTCACTTTCTTAGCAAGGCACAAGTAACTCTTCAGTTTGGTCAGAAACTCCACCCAGATTCCCCCCAACACCAGAACACGTGGACCTACTGGAGGGAGTCTAGAGGAGGCCATGAAGATGTTCAGAGGGCTGGAGCACCTCTCCTGTGAGGAAAGGCTGAGAGCGTTGGGGTTGTGCAGCCTGGAAAAGTGAAGGCTCCAGGGAGACCTTCCAGTAGCTAAATGGGGGTTACAAGAGAGCTGGAGAGGGATTTTTTGCAAGGGCAGGTAGTGACAGGACAAGGGGGAGTTGAAAGAGAGTAGGTTTAGATGAGATATTAGAAAGAAATTCTTTACTGTGAGGATGATGAGGCCCTGGCACAGGTTGCCCAGAAGCTGTCACTGCCCCATCCCTGGGAGTGTTCAAAGCCAGGTTGGATGAGGCTTTGAGCCACCTGGTCCAGTGGGAGGTGTGTCTTCCCACTGCTGGGGGTTGGAACCAGATGATCTCTAAGGTCCCTTACAAATTAAACTATTTCAAGATTCAGTGAAATAAATAAGCTCATTTGAACTTCCTTATAAACCAAACTATTTCATGATTCCATGAAATAAATAAGCTTTACTGAACTTCCTGTTCCTTAGGTACAAAAAGACAGCTTTGTCTTCACAGGGAAGGAAGAACAACTGTTCAGATATGTCAAAGACTTGGCAGCACCCATTTTTGGATACTCCAAGCAGAGTTAAAATTATGTGAACAAAATCTAAAACTTCAGACTTGCTACTGCTCCCTGGTTTAGTCCCAGAAGAAGTTAAGGAAAGCTCTCATTTTTTCTCTATGGGAACAAAGGTCATTTTCTCCGATTGGCATTTCTGTACTTCAGGGTTCTTTCAGAAGTTCTTTAAGGATTTGATTATTTTGATCAAGAAATGCAACATAGCTGTTTGACACAACAATATTCTAGATAGAACAAATGTTTTATGACAGAGCAAATGCTGTTCCTGGCACATTAGTTAATGAAAACCATCACTCATCCCATCCTCAGGGCACTGTTTCATAATTAAAATAATTGGTCAGTGGGTGGCAGACTTGTACTGAGTTTACTGTAATTTTTCAGGAGTTCCTTTATAAATGAGTTTTTTCTGGTTAATGCTGGAAAATTCTCTGTATTCTTCAACGTAACCAAGAACAGAGAAAAAATATACCTAAAATCATGTCTGATACTATGCTCAAGAATAATAATTCATAAAATTAGACCCAGACAGAATAGCATTAAAGCAGTGTGTGACCAAAGCATTCTCCTCTTCCCTCTCTCTTGCATGGCCTGGTGTGATAAGATGGCATAGCAGGTTCTAATAATAGTAACATTAATAAAGGCACTTGTGAGGTTCATAGGTTGGCTAAGGCAAAACAGTCATAAAGATGATGTGATCACAGATTATTTATATTATGTACAACAGCAACACATGACTTGTCGTAACTTAAAACTTCTTTTGCTCCTAAAATTTATCTATTGGACTGGAGCTTTGGAAATAAAAATTTGCTTAGCAGTTCTTCCCCATTTATTTTCTGTGACTTTCAGGTTTTGGGGCTGATAAGCAGCTCATATCAAATGCAATGCTCATAATGGTCATATGTACACTTACTAATCTACAGTAATAATAGTCATTGTATTTTTAAACAGACTAATTTAAGAACATAAATTATTTTTATAAAGATCAGTAAGATATAAAATTCAGACTTTTAAATATTTCCTGGAGAAGTCATGGTCAACCTAAATTTTTTGATCTGAGGTTTTCCCCCTGTATTGCTGTTTCCATTTTATCCAAGGGAAATCCTTCTCTTTTCCATTATCCCATAGTACCATTAAATGCTGACTGTGTTTTGTTTTTCAGAGTCCTGTCCTCCAGTATCTGTATTATCTTGCACAAATACCCATTGCTATGTCCCCACTTAGTAACAACAGCCTATTCCTGGAGTACTCCAAAAATCCGCTACGGGAATTTCTCCATAAGGGCCTGCACATCTCCCTCTCCACAGATGATCCTATGCAGTTTCATTACACAAAGGTAGGAATTGCAAAAAGCACCAGCTTTGAATTTGGCAACAGCAGCACAAGGGTCCAAAATGACCTGAAAGCTGTTTTATTTCATTGCTTAGGACATAGTGTCATGCCTTTCAGTCACTTCATTCATTCTCCCTCCTCATTCTCTGTCTACTACTCACTGTTAGGCTTCAGAAGGAAATGTCTGATTTCCTAATTATGTTTCTTTTGTACTCTTGCCTCTCCAGTGTTGGCTGTTGAAGTATAAAATGAAGGATGAGGCTGAAGGGAGGTTTGAGCCTTCATAAACAATCCTCTAGAGTGCCAGGAAAGTCCAGTTTCCTTACTCTAATAAGTCTGGGGAAGTACATAATAAAACCACGACGTGGAATCTCATGATGACATACGAGCTGCTTGCTCAGTGAGCTGGAACAGATTCCTGCCCTTGGGTGGCCTGGCAGGACAGGAGTGCCTAGTCACTGGCTGCAATGCCCTGGTTTGTGGCTGGCACCGATCTGAGCTGTGCCCAGAGAGGCCCATCCATCGCTCAGCTCTGTGTCCCAGGACAAGCCGAGCCCCGCTAGCCTTGGCCCGGGGCACGGAGCCGCTGCTGGCCGGGACACGGCTGCAGTCCCACGGAGCCTGCACCGTCCTGGGCTGGGCCAGCCCGCCGGGGCCACACCCGCCCGCCCCACGGGGCAGGGCCGGAGCGAGAAATTGCCCTGCTACATGTCCATGTGCAAAATCACTCAGGCTTTACAACTGGGTGCTCCAGGGGGTTTGTGTACCCTGGGGGCTCCTTTGGAACTGCCTAAGAAATGCCTCCAAGGATCTGGACTGCAGGCTGCAATTTCTTAGACTAAGCTAACTGGATACCCAATGCCTATTAATTATTAACCAGTAGTCCTTGGGAAATTTGACATGAACAATTCTTTTCATAGTAGTTGTGATTTTAAAGTTTCAAACTTCTAATTTTTCACAGCTGTCTAAAGAGCATGGATAAAATCCTTACTAGTAATGAGTACGTATCCCCATTTATATCTTATTTACATATAATTTATTCTCAAATGTATTTTGGTGCTGCAGGAAGCTCTCATGGAAGAATATGCTATTGCAGCTCAGGTGTGGAAACTAAGCACGTGTGACTTGTGTGAAATAGCAAGAAACAGCGTTCTACAGAGTGGATTGTCAGATAAGGTAAGTATGGCTGGAAAACCTCTCCTGTGAATATTAAGGCAATAGTCTGAGCACTGAATAGCAGGTGCTGAGTGATGTATTTGGGCTCATTTCTGTCCTCTTTTCCATAAATAGTCACAAACTATCTGCTATGCAGTCTTACATTACAAGTAAAGTATTAATATTACTTTTCCCCATTAGCTTTGTTTTGGAATTTTTAAAATACGTAGAGAGACCAGATGTCTGTTTATACTCAGTCCTTCCAGTCACAAACTTTTAATTATTTGGGTAATATCCTTCTGCCAGTGATTTTCTGCACCATGTCTTAGCATTAAGTAAAAACAAACTGCCTGTCATAAGTAAGACATGGTTTTTTCACTTAAAAGGGAGTACTACAGAAAATATTCTGGTTTAGATAGGCTGTCAAATTAGATTAAATTCCCTTTTGGCTTTAAAATTCTATAGAGCCAAGGCTTTCTTTAGGACTTACTTTAGACCATTCTTTCTTCCGTGTCACTTTAGAACATTTCTCTGAAGGAACTGGTATTTGAAAGGGCTTCATGAGTATATTCTGTTGCTTCCAGTATTCCCTGCTGACAACTGCTCATTTTCCTCTTGTGTGACATTTAACCAACAGAAGAGACCTAAGCCTCTTTTCGCCCTCTCACATGCAAGATGTGGCAGTGAAGGCTGAACACTAACACAGAGGGTTTTAGCAAGCCAGACTGAGTGTACTTTTCAGTGATTATATGGATAAACTTTGGCCTTAAAATCTCCTAAACTGGTTAAGACTCTGAGGAAGAGTTCAACGGCCAGCTGGTTGAAACTGCTCTTTTCACTTGTGCTGGACTCATTCAGCTAACACTTATTTCTGCAATAAGTCAAAGCAGTTGAACTGACTTCTTCCTTTTGACTTTTAATCCCATTCACAGGAAAAGCAGAAATTCTTAGGGGTGAATTATTGCAAGGAAGGGCCTGAGGGAAATGACATTCGAAAGACAAATGTCGCCCAGATCCGGATGGCCTTCAGGTACGAGACTCTGTGCAATGAACTCAGCTTCCTGGCTGATGCCATGAGAACAGAAGATATTTCTAGTCTGTCCAAGTAGTTACAAACTCAGAGAAACCAGAATATGTTCCTCTTAAGCAGGATAAGATGCTAATTAACCTCAAATCACCTGTCTTTGATGCTACAGAGACATAACTGAACAGTACAGCGACAAAGGGAGTATCTGTGGAAGGTAAACAGCATTTGCCACCACCTGTTACTGTATTATTCTCGTTGCAAAGATTTCGGTTTCTACCAACATTAGGCTTTTTAAGATTGCTGTAAATATTAAATGCAAACTCAGAATCATGTACTATTTGTTTCATACTGTCTTAACTGTGCCCTGCTGTGTAGCCTGGGAAACCAGAAAGAGTATCTGTAGAGCAGCTGTGCCGTGCACCTGAGGATCCCACAGATGCTGACAGCACGCACCCACCTGAGTTGGTTCTGCAAGTCTCAGTACCAGTCATGGCTTTTAACACTTTTAATTTTAACCATTTTAACCTTTTTTTTCATTACCAGTTTTTATGGGGTGCAGAATTTTGAGGCTGCCCTTTCATTCTGGAAGGTGTTCTGATACAGTTTTTAATTCAATGTTTCAGCAGTTACATTGGAAAACAAGAAAAAGCAACATCGGGTAATCTTGTTCAATGACTAATTAATTGCTGTTGTTATGTAGGATGTCAGTGAAGAACAGCAGATGAATGCTTTTTAATTTAGCAAATGGAAAACATTGTGTCAAAATCACTATTATAGATTGTAATGAATCCAATCACATCAAGAAAATTTTGCCTTGAAAGTTGAGAACATTTTTTTATTGCTTTGTAATGGGAATATGTGGATATGCCCATTCAAATTACTTAGAAATTTATGCAGATAATTCTGGTTGCATGTAAAAAGAAATTTTTTACTTGAAAAAGGGAAGTGTTCTTATGAATCAGTGGTAGAAATGCCAGACCTGGTTCTGGTCCTACTTCTGACGTATTTTTACACATTTGTTTTAGTCTGTATTTTAGTCAACTACAGCTGAATGGGAAGTCAAGCTGTCTATTTATACAGAAGCCAGCCCACTTGAAATCTGTCATTTCAAATCATGGTATGTTATGTTAAACTATCTGTTTATGAGGAAGTGGTTAGTAAAATACAGCTACTGGAGTATTTATCATGTTCAGTCTTTTTTCTGTTTCATCATCTTTATGACACCGTACTTCAGAAAGGATTAAAGGTGATAACATGATGGCAGCTATGTCTTGTAGAAGCTGCATAGTTTCACACCAAAAAAGACTCGAGGCTGGGGAAGCAGAGGGTGTGGATGCCTATGAGTCCAGCAGAGCAACTCAGCTCAAAGGCGTCCAGTCCCTGAGGCAGGATCTGAGGCCAGGGTTATGGCTGTCTAATATCCTGCATAGGGACACTGGGCTTCTTCAAACAGGCATTCAGCATTAATGCATAAAAAGCCAGTAACTGATACTGGCCCATCAAGGTTCAGTTGCCTTTGAACCCTGCATGTTGTGCTCAGCCAGACGTCTTGTGCCACTTGTATTTCCTAGGCCAGGCCCCTCTCCTGTGCAAGGAAATAGCACTAAAGCAGGGGAAGGATGAATTCCCTATCACCTCCTATAGCTGTGCAGCCTTGCAAGAACACCCCAAGACAGAGATAAACCTAAAGATGTCAGGAAGCAGCCTGGAATTAAGGCTGCTCTGAGGGAATCCAAGGCACAAGAGGGAGAGCTCTGGCCATCCACTTACCATCACAGTTGGCCAATGTCATGCAGAGGGAGCTGCAGTGATTGCAGAGGCTTTTCATCCAAAACCAGGGCCGCAGACAGGTGGTGGGAATTTGACTTCTGCTCTTCAGTGCCCATCCTAATGTCTGCAATGTGCCACATTTTGTATTCCTTGTACCCCTAAAAATTATGTGAAACCACACTATGCTGTCCAGCTGTATGAGAGTAAAATTGTCCCAAGTTCTCGGTCAGCAACCCCTGTTGGCCTCACTGTTGGGAACTTTAGCAGCTCACAGAATGTAGTCTCAGGATTGGTGTCATTTGTTTAGGATGAAGTCTGAGAAAGTGGTTTAAGCTGTTCAGCTGCATCAGATGCAAATGTCTTGTTTTTTAATCAGTACAACTCCCTAATAAACTGTTATCAACATAACATTATTTGGAAAAAACATCTGCATCCAGGCTAAATAAGCAACATGCTTGGTATGAAGAATTTCAATTTTAAGTATTTCCATCAGATAAACATTGCTTTACTTGGGTAGTTTCACCTATTAGTGCTGCTTTTGTTGTCACTATATGTTTTTTTAGTTTCCTTAAAATTACACCAAATTTGTGTATGTATTTAATACCTTTTCAGCTTTCCTTACCTCAGGTTCTAATAGGTCTGTAGCTGTTATTGAAAAAAAAACCAGCTGGATTTGCATATCCAGTGAATGAACAGTAACTGTGATTCTGACAATAACCACAGTAACACATAAGTGATCATGACCACAAGTTCTGCTTTCTTGTATGCTGCTTTTAAGGGGAAATTGGGCTTATAGCATTATATTTGGGAAATATAAACAGACATCCTTTCAAGCTTTCACTACTACATTTCTCCTGGTCATCCTTTAATTGGGCAAATGTTACTGATTGCCAAGTTCAGTTCTTAGGCTTTGCCTTGTTCTGCTTTTTGAAAGTTTCACTTTTTTACTAATGTGAGGCTGTTCAGAGTAACCTTGAGGGCTCAGGCTGTGGCTGGAATGGAAAGACAGATGCAGCACAAGTCACTGCTGTACAGACACCAGTGCAGGACAGGGCAGTGGCTGATCCCCCCAGCTGTGCTGAGGTCAAACCCAGTTAGAACACAGCTGGTTTGACTCAGGGGCTGGAAGAACATCACTGCAGGTGGCAGCTGGGTAAGTACTGCTGCAGGAGGGAAGAACATCCTACTTACTCTTTGCTTCATTAGGAGAGAGGCTCAAACATTATTCGAGGCTTCCTTAAATCTGTTGGTTCAAAAGCATTTTATACTTTCAACCTGAAATGGTTAATTATGGTTATTTGATGTTTACAACCTGAACAATTCTTTCTGTTCTGTTACTTCAGCAAACTTAAAGCATTTTCTCTGCGACTGGAGAATACTTTTCTTTTTTTTTTTCACAGCCCAGAGCCACCTTATTGTCTCATATCATTGTTCTTTATGTGTGGCTAAACATTTCTGTTCTCTTTGCCTAGTTAAAATCTAAGTCTGAAAAGGTGTCTGTAAAAACTGCTTTTTCTTTCTGTGCCTGAGTTACATGATGTTTATCTTTTGCCTCTTGTGGAAGCATTAAACATTACACTAATGAATAACTTGTAAAAGAATATGATTATGGATTTTGTGTGATCTCTCAAAAAAAGTGTAGCTCCTCCCAATCCCCACATTTAAGGAGAACTAAAACCATCACAATTAAATTGACTAAACCTAAATAAAGCATGAAAACTAAAAACAAAAACAAACAGTGGAGATAGGGAAGAGAGTGAGCACTATTTAGGAGAAGAGGCTAAAGGCTTATCTGGCTTAAAACAATTCAGTATTAATGCAAAACAACCACTGAGACCTGCCATAAAGTTCTGAAAGTGAAATTGCATTGCTGCCCCCACCATGTCTTGGTGCCCCCCCTGCTTCCGTGTCCATCCAAGCTGGGCCCCAGGGCAGGGCACGCAGCAGCTCCTGCTGATCCTGGAGCCTCATGTGGATTTGAACTGAGAGTCAAGGCACCCAGCCTGGGAGCAGGAAAGCAGCCCTGACCCTCAGGGCAGAGCAGTTCAAGGTTCTGTGATTTTGTGAGCATGCACAACAGATTTATCTGACAAAACCCAACTAAGAAGCCAACAAGTGACACATTTAAATAAATAGTATCAACACAGATATCCTGCTACAGTCACCATGACTTTTGAGGAAAAGCATAACACAAACCACTTCAATAAGGGAGTCAAGATTTTTGGATTAAGATTAGAAAATCATCCCTTTCTGTACACAAACTTTAGTTCTGTACACGAGCAGCACTGGTGAAGCACAGGAGCACAGGTTTGTCTGTAATTGAGAAATGTGCATGCAGGGGGATAGAACATAAGTAAATAAAGGTAGTATAGAAAGTAATCTTACCCCCCTAAAGAGTTGCAGCTCTTTATTAAGGATTGGGAGCAGGCCTGATTTTAACAGGCCACACCTGTAGCCAATTAGAAGAGTTATAAAAGAGTGTATTGGTTGGTTGAGGGGACTGGAATCAGTTGGCTGCTGTGAGGACAAGGAAGAGTCCGTGTCTAGAGGAGCTGCCTACAAGAAACATCAAGAAGGTACAAAACTCTGGCAATATGGACCCCTTGCACTATATGACGACATGTGCACTTCTCCCCCACACCTCTCAAAGCACTGAACACCACTGTTAAACAGCACAGTCTGTATGAAACTGAGACACCAACACCGCTGCTTCATTAGTCACTCACCATGACTGACAGGTCTCACGTGAAATGTTTTTGAAGGGCTGTTAAAATGGGTCAGAACCACATCAGCATGGAAGCACAGATTGTTGTATCAGACTCCTACCTTCTTACACTTACAAATTTCAGAGGTGCAGGTTTCCAAATACTTTAGATTTACTTTGTGAAAACACCCAGCATTTTTAAATAGCACTTTGAACTAAAGAAGAGTGCTCATTTAATCACCTATTGGATTGTATTCTTCATTCCAGCAGACACACAGTGCAAAGTTCTATCCAAGTTCACAAAACTGATAATTCCTTCTAATGTTAAACCTACAAATCCCATGCCCAGTGTTTACTGTTTGGATTTTGATGGGTTAGTGAGGTAAGTACAGATCTGCTAATGAACATCTTGGCAGCTCAGACACAAAAGCAGAATGTGCTGTCCTATCCCTCACAGCTGTAACACTGGCTGGCTCAGAGTGAAACATTACCTGGTGGTCACACACCGTGGTCACTGGAAAGCACACAGCCCCATCCAGGCTAATTCCAGTGACACATCCAGCAGGAAAAGTTTTCAGTCCTTAAAGAATATTGCTATATGATAAATTCTATGCCTTGGAATCAAGCATTGGAAGAAATGACAGTGAACAAAAATTGAAATGACTGATGTTTAAGACACACTCATAAAGCAAAATTCTGTTCACCCACTTAAAACAGTGAGAATAAAACCTCTGACAAGTTATCTTCAGGGATGATTCAACAACAGAAGCCCAAAGAAATTAATTACTGTCATATTACTTCCATTCTAGAGTGTGTGTGAATACAAAATCAAAGCATTTGTATATGCAGTGTAAGGATTAAGGCCAGGCAGGTTAACATACAGCTCCTACTTACATCAAACATCCTTAGGGCTCCCTGACAGGCTGTTCTTCCAGGATCTAGCTGGATGCAAAGCACAAAGAACCATGGCCAGTATGTTCCTTCCAAAAATAAACCATTTGGCACATACAGCTCTACAGGGGTGGGACTGAACAGCTCAGTTCAAACCTGTAACACAGAGATCTCAGTGGTTGGCCTGGTTTCCAGAACTGGAAAGAGTATGGATTAAAAAACCTTTCTAATTATGTATAGAATTTTATTTAAAGGAAAGAGAAGGAAGCTAAATACACCATTTCCCACAAAACCAGCCCATCATCACACTGATATGGTGCCTAAAGTTGAAACCTAGTAAATATAAAGCTTTGCTAATTGCTCTGGTACACCTACCTCCTGCTGTGCCTGTCAACTGGTCATTTTATCCATTCTAATTTCCTGATCTGTTAATGAATTCTGCTCCCATTTCTGCCTTGGCTTCGAAAGATCCAAACAGATAAGCCAAGTAACTAGACAGAGGAAAGAGTTACATTAATTACATATTTTAATTCTTACATAAAACAAGGGAAAATTAAGAAAAAACTACTCCAAACCTTAGCATTCTTACCCTTCAAAATACCATCAGAAACATGATGAAAATACTTGGGGTAAAAGTCCACACTTCTCTGAAAATAAAAATCCTTTCCCCAAACAAACATGTTCCTCAATATTGTCCTGTAAGAATTAGAGTTGTTTAATTTTTCCCATAATCTTAGAATGTTCCAATTTATTTGTGTCCCTAGAAGAGGTCAAATCAGAGCCAGTTTCTTTTTTTGCAGAGCTGCATTGAGGTACCTTGTTGATACAACCCTTCAAAGTTTGACAGCTCTGACTCACTCACAGTGCCACACTTTCAACCACACCGCCTGTACAATGCAATTGTATTTGGATCAAAACTCAGTTTTCACAATTCTCTGGTACCAAAGCCAAGAGATTCCTTAAGCTTAAAAGAACTCTAACATTTCTTCCAAAGTAACTTTATTGCACAATTCATACACAAAGTTTAATATAGTGGAATGTTCTTAGCTATTAATACCATCTCTAATGTTTAAGTTACAATTTCACATTAAACCTGTAAGAAATGTTCACTTAACACAAGAAAGTTAATTTATTCTAATGCCCCCCACCAACAGCTATTTGCAGTAATTCACATTTTCAAGGTCTAACTTCTGGAACTCGTGGCCATGTCCATACCAATGGATTCCTTTTCCAAAATTGTTTGCTAAATGTTGCACTTCAGACTAAGTAATACCAACCAGTACCAAATTACTAGGTTTTCAGTGTTAAAGTATCTATTTCTCCATATAACATACAGTACATTTATTTTACAAGGCACACATTACAGTATCTACATCACAGCAGTGTGAATTACAGCAACTTAATTTTAAAAAGCTGTACAGAATACAAAGTTTACTTTTGCACTATTTAAATAATTTTTGCATTAGTTTATATTGTAATCATTATGCTGCAATTAACTTGTTTGCATCATTATAAAATTACATTTTAAGAAGTTCATGTAAGTTCTCAGCAGAAAGTCAACTTATAAAATTTCAGTTCAGAAGTATAATTCTTGAAGTACTTGAAAAATAAAGTTAGCTTGAGTCTTTCATTTAGATGCTCTTTCTGTTCCAGTGATATAAAAAGTTTAAAAAATTCAAAGATTATCTGAAAGTTCTGAACATGGACTAATGCAACCTCAAAAAGCAAAAAGTGCATTATTAGGAACACCTGCACACATTTTAGTGGGAAATCCTGGGCCAGTAATGATTTCCAGCCCAAACAACAACTGCCTTTATGCAACCAAACACTCTATACATTTACTGAAGAATATCTCATTGCTATCAATGGCTTAAGAAAGGGGAAAAAAAAAAAAAAAGAGTTCTCAGCTATATACACTCCTAAAAGGATTTTTCCATAGCTAAATACAGATTTGCACACTAAGCCATACTGGTTCTCAGGTGACAGAAACATGAAGGGTACGTTGCTTCTCTGTCTTAAAACCTATGATAAATCTGACAATGGTGTCACAAGCCAAGCTCAAACAGGTGCCATACTCTGTGCACATTCTTTAACAAATTGATGTAATTAAGTTATTTTGTAGCCAATTAAGAAAAATAACCTAAATGTGCATATCTACATGCACACATGCCTTTTAGTTCAGAACCTGTCTGTGACAAAAGGACTTAAGCCTTAGGGCATCATGGAATTTTAACAGTTATGGTAAGAAAAAATGCAGTCTCACAGTAAGCAAGATCTATGCTGTTATTCCTTCAAATGCTACACTTGAATATTTTAACTTGAGGTTACTGAGAGAGAAAAAGTAATACTTGTTAATATACATATATATATATATAAAATTAATTCTCTACAGTAGCCACTCATTTCCATAACACTATTTATGCAAAAGAGGCCTAAGATGGGTTTCCTGAATTACTAACAATTTTAGACTGTCTAAACTCAGCTCTTAAAGGCTTTATTCTGCTAGACACAAGATACTGTTGCACTCCAGTTGAGATATCCCTTTTCCAAGCTGTCACATGTGCATCTCAGTCCAAGCCACATTATTGTTAAAGAAGTTTCCCTCTGCTACATAAAAGCATATTGCACTTGTGGATAGAAAGTAGAGCACCCTTACTTAGATTATCACTTGTAACTCTTCATATACCTTTTAACTCTGATCTCATCACTTCAAAAACTCAAGAGGAGCAGATAAAGCCACAGCATCACACTAAACTACACCTTAAGTGCTAATTCAAATAAAGGCATTCTCTTCAGATATGCCCAATGTTTAGAAATAATTATAGCTGTTCTTTATCAAAAACTACTGAAGCTGATTTACTGCTTTTAGGGTTGTGTACGAAACTGTTTAATGTTTCCAAGCTAATAAGACTATGCTAAATATCATATTTAAAAAAATATTCTAAGAGATAAGTCTTTTTAGAAGAATAAGGGGAAGTGCACAAGTACATTTACAGACCTGCCTACACTCTCAAAAACAGATTTAAAATAATTAATACTAAAAGTCATAACAGATCAGTTAAGTATCTGTAAACACTAAGAGCAGCAATAACTTCCTACTGAAGAACAGGCAGTGGGACATCTTCAAGTTTCAACAGTAAAATTTCAAATTAATAACCACTAGTGGTAACTCATCATCTTTATTCACATTAGTTGTGAATAAGGGACTGCTTTGAAGGGTAGGAACTGTGAGGTCAAGCCATCTGCCACGGTTCATCTCTGTAGCAGGACACTGTGATGCTCAAACAGCAGTTTGCAGTTGTAGTTGTGCTGTTACAAGTTGCTTCGTCCAGTAGTTGAACTGTTAATTAACATCAAACGTTGTTGTTAAAGTAAACTGTGTTAATGATCCAAGAGTTTGCTGAAAGAACAGTTCAATAACGAGGACTGCACACACAGAGACTTGCTCAGATCCCCTGTGCTTTAGGAGAGCAGCGCAGACTCACAGCAGCCGAGGGGAGAAGGGAAGGACAGACTGTGAAGAACAGCAAGGAGGGGGAAAACCAGACGCTGGGGAAAAGAAAAGCTTCAAGTGGTTGTGCCACGATCAGCCTGTGGGCAGGGTCAGGGTCTGTGGGGCTGCCCAGCCTCATCCACCATGTTAAGGATGTAAGTGGCAATGTCATCTTCTGTAGGGGCCTCTGACACCACCCAGGAGTCTCCTGCCCCAGTCACCTGCCGGCGGCACACGGGACAGTTTCTGTGGCGGTCACTCCTGTTAGGAAGGCACAGAAATGAGTGCTTTTCGCTGGCCACAAAAAGCCAAAAGAGCCCCCAAAAGGACAAACAAAACCCAAACAAAAACCAGTCCAGTGAGAACTTCAAGAATGATCACATTAACTGGATTAAGCCACCTATCTATTTTGTTTGTTTAAAAACTTCTTTCTTTGTGAGGAAGATTTCTGAATGCAGCTCCATTCTTTGAGTGAAAATTTGGAATCATGTTCCTCCTAATCCTTTGCTCAGGTCAGACAGGATCATCTGGCTATCTGGCCAGAAAGTTTAAATGGAAATTCACTGTCTAAATTAATTCTTCCTATCTTCAGGAATTCAGCTGAGGTCCTTAGAAACCCATCTCCACAGGCTTCCAAGATAAAGAGAAGAAGGAGCCTTTTCCTGGGTCATGCAGCCCACAGAGGTTTAGAACTGGTCCCGTGGAGTCCCAACTTTTGAGCTGGGAGCCTCCATTATGCCTTAATTAAGAGGAGATCAACATTAACAATTGCAGACCAAAAAAAAAGCATGGTGCAGCTGGAATTTAGTGAGGAGTTCAGCTGATTCATCAACCAAAGCAGTGTATAATCCACTCTCCAGCAGTCACTAAACTAAGCCCTGTCCTGCTGAAAGATGTTAGGACATTTTCCCAGACGAGAGAAATGACTTGCTGTATTCTGTGATCCAGTGATTTTGACAATGTTTTTTCCTTGTGGAAGCCTGGTGTTTGTTACAAGAGTAACTTCCCTGGTAAGACTTTCAAAAAGCCACAAAACAAATTCTTATACACAAATTATGTGCAAACCCATTTGCATTAACTAGCCAAAAAAACCCTTTTTGAACAGAGCAGGTCTGTGTCTCCTAATGCTAGACTGCCTGGACACTTCCCTAATCCCTGAAGGCCTGTATGGTCAGACAAGAGCTGTATTCCTCCACAAAGAAGTTCTTCTCTCCCACTTTTTCAAGAACTGATGTATCAGAGATGCAGAAGCTGAAAAGGTGTTCAATTTACTGTGAAGCTGAACACAGTAAGGTACACATTATATACATTGTTATAAATTTGAAGGTGCTGCCATGGAGAAGAAATATCTTCCTGGAAGAGTCTGATATAGTTAAATGAGTAAATTGTATGCTATTTATCTGAAGTGAAAGCACAACATATGGAAAAAAACCTCCCTGATAGTTATTTCCCAAGTAAGTGACAGACAGTCCAACTTGCCTTCATATTTGCACAGTCTCAACAAGCCTTAAATGAGATTTGTGAAGCATAACATGCCAGCATTGCATATACCATCTTCTCAAGTTTCTGAGCAAGACTGTAACAATTCAATTTTAGAAGAATAAAAAGATGTAAGAAATTACAAAACAAATGCTGAACAGCATTTTCACATCTCTTTTTTACAAAATTTCCTGCCTTCCTTCTGCTTCAGTCTGCTTTTACTCAATTTTAAATTATTTGGCAACCACAGAATCTGTCAAATCAAACTGAAACATGCATACTATAAAATAATGAATGTTCTTTTGTGTATATTACCATTTATCAATGCATTTCTGGCAGAAACTGTGAGCACACGGCAGGATGAGATCAGCACGCCCATCCATGCAGATGCAACATTCCTCTTCATCTGTCAGCTGTTTAACCCTGCAGAAGAGAAGACACTGTTTTCTTCCAGATGTTTGATATTTATGCCCCAGTAACTACACCAGTTATTACATTTTTCATAATAATTACTGATGGCCAGAAAGAAACACCTGTGCTTTTAATTTGTGAATGGGCTACTTATGTCATCCCAGCCTATGTCAGCAGTGAACTAAACTAAGCCAGAATGTGCATTTATTTTTTGTGTTAGTATTTGTGTCAGGTGCTTTTGGTGTTGCCAAGGGTTCTGTAAATTCCTTTTCATATCAACAAGGAAATGTGAGGAGTTGTAACTGTTTCATATCACATGACTGGGAAAAGAAAAGAAACACTGTTTACATTAAAGGCAGGAGAAGAACATGCCTTCCTGTCACTGCACCTCAGGCTGAACTAATTCGTAATGAACTTTCCAAATTTCTGTGTGCTGGTTTATATCCTAGACAAAAACATGCATGTCAAGAGGATCACTACCAGAATGCAGCTTCACTCATTTCACATGGCATCAAAATGCCAGGGGCTGAACTACTCACTAGATTGAAAAGGCTGATTTTAGCTTGCAATATGCTCCATATGAGTGCTCCCCAAATTAGGACTCTCAAGATGATTATTACCACAGCTTTTCCAGTTAAACTCCTTGGTGTTTCTGTTGGTGGGGAAGCTTAAAAATTATCTCACTACCAAAGACAGATGTTGACATTTTATATCTTTTCCCCAAATATGAGGTATCTTTATCTAATGTTCTTAGCAGGAGTATCTCAAATGCTGGCACCATCAAGACTTCTCAAGGGCAAAAAGATGCAGAGCATCCTCAGCTTTCACTGGCCTAACCAGACATGTAAAGTTTGCAATTTTATGGTCACAGCTCACTTCCAAAACAACCAAGGAACTGTTCTAAAATGCATGGGTTTTTCCAAAAACCCTAATTTGGGAATCCCTGTTCTGATCTGAGGGACAGAGATAGCATTCTAGAAAAAAAAGGCATTTCAGGAGTTAGTCCACCTTAATGGCTACTGACCAGACAATTTTTGCTTAGGTATCTAAGGGAGCTTGTCAAATACAGATTCATTTTTGACCTGTACAGAATAGCCAGGTACTAAACAGCAGTCAACATGACTTTGTTATCTCTTTCAGTAAGTCCTTGGGGTTTCCTTTTCAATTTGCTGTTGGAGAAATACTTTAAAGTGACAGATGTTTTTTTTACAGATGGCAGTTTGCATACAATGAGGACAACAATTTCCAAGAAGCCTGTTCACTGGGTTCTTTAGACCTGTTCCCTTCTCGTTTTTCTCCCCCATGCAATTCTCAGTACTAACCTTCAATAGCACTTGAATTTTTGAGATTTGCTGGTGTCTACACAAGCAATTATACAAGGCCTATTTATAAAGCTTCTGCAAAGTCAGCTTTAGTCACAGTACTAAGTTCCTGAAGAAACAGTAAAATAAAGGAGTGACAGACAAAGGAAATGTTTATCTCTTTGTTATCAGAATGTATAAACCACTTAGGCATATTTTGAATGCTCTGAATAGGAAGTGGATGTTGTAGAGATATGGGGTATCATTCCAGGGGAAAAAGTTAAGAATTGAACAGATAACACTTGCTATTTTTAGATAGTGAGGGCTAACTTTGCAGAGCTGAAAAATATCTGAAGGTGAGAAGAACTTAGGCAAATGGGTGGTTTTCACAGAAAAATATACAGAAGATTTCATTGGTGCAGAATACTTGAAGGTGCTTCAGCTTATATTTTCCTTAGTAACTTGCAAAACTTGGGTAAGACACAAACTCACCAAACTTCATCATATTAGCAAAGTATATTCTGTTTTTATTTGTGAATGATACTGCCTCAAGTAATGAAGTTTACAAACAAGAAGGATCTCCTCTGTCTCAAAGTCTGAAAAACTGAAAAAGAAACTCATACAGGAAATCTTTTATTCTCCTCATTGACTTTAGCAATACATAAAGTTGTTTTGCCAAAGTAACTGAGGTCTAAGTTATTTGATATGTTGTTTGAAGCAAAAGACCATTTCCAGAAAAATGTGTGAGAAAGCAATTTTCCTGTTCTTTCTCAAACATGTTCACAATTTACAGGAAATTAAATGAAAATAGAATAATACCTTCTGCAATCCACTGACAGAAAAACCAAAGGGCTCTGTGGAGTGACAACACAGGTGACCCCTTTTTCCTTTCAACAGCTGAAGAGTGACACTCAGGCTGTTTCATGAAAATACCTGGCTGCCAGCTCTTCACTGGTGAACACAGAGAACTCTACCATTTACTACTTTTTCCTGTAAAACCTAGCTCTACCTCACTTTAAACTGAGTTAGGACCATGAACTTATTCAGGAAAAGTAAGGAACTACTGGTAGCAGCAACACTTCCACACAGGGAAAGGGTGACAGGCTCCTTGCTTTTACATTCAGCTTGAACTCAAGTTATTGCAGGTGTTGACCTCAGTCTTTTGTTTTTCCTCTGGTTAACAAAGCAGAAGGTCAGCATGAGTGAGACAATTCACATTTTTCCAGTCTTGCAAGTTAAATTATTACCATAATGGATGGGTTTCTAATGGCAACAGATGGGAACTTCCACATGCCAAATGTAAGAGGAAGAGAAAGTTTAAGTGGAACAATAACAAAATGTGTTTAAACAAACACTGTCAAACCCCCTGGATTTGTAGCTGCAGCTGATTCCGTTTCCTCCTGTTCCCTTATTCAGGACACTCAGCATTTACTATGTTCCTACTAGAACTGATCTCTAAAAGGGCTCTGCTGAAGCTAAGGTGTGGTAGCACCAGATTTCAGGAATTAACCCAAGTGCACTGCAGCTCCCTTGGTGCAAGGGAAGGTGTCTGTTCCTGTTTGTGATGGTACAAAGCTCTGCAGCTATCAAGAACAAGCAGGTATTTGCAGTTCAGGTTTGAAGCACAACTCCCAAAATGCTTATGCTGTAACTGTGTATCCAAATACCTTCCCATCCACAAACTGGCCTGACACGAAGACAGAGACCTCCAGCTCTCAGCAGCTCCTTCAGAAGTATCACTCTGTGCAAGAACTCCTGCTGCTTGATTGGTGATGTCTTTATAAAGTTGAGTGAACTGATACAAGTTCAAGATTCTGGAAGCTTCCACGATGCCACTTGTTTTATTTATCTTAAGATATGAGAATTGTTTACAATTACTTATCAGGTTTTAACTTGGCATTGCTCACAATGTTTGTACAGCCCTGCAGTTCTCATGTAAGGCAGCAGTCTCCTTCCTCAGTGCCCTTCACCACATTAACAAGCTGCAATCTGCCTCAGCACGTCAGGACTGCCCACAGCTGCAGAGTGAGGAACACCACAGGCAGCACCACAATTTTAGGGCAAGGCAATTGCCATCACTACTCCAATGGATTCAGGTGTGAGAAGGGACCTAACACCCAAAGAAATGGGCTGAACTTAGAACCAGGCACAGGAAAATCAGTCATTTAATATCTGAACTCAAAATTGCCTACAGTGATGGCTGCCTTAACAAAAACTAGGAGTAAACAGCAAAGTACCAACTGTTGGTTTCAAACAGAGTTTAACCATATATTAAGATTGCTCAGGGGACTCAGGATCATTAAAGGACTTTACCTTTAAGGACAGGATAGAGAGGGGAAAATCTCCTCATTAGACAGAGCAAACTTCATAAGGTGTTGTCATTAATTAAAACATTTAATCTTTAGATTGGTTTTCTAAGGGATCAGACTATGTACAGGCACACAAGCTCAACTGATAATGCCTGAAAATCTGATTAATTTCTACTACTAATTTCAAAATCTACAGTTGGCAGTTTGTTGTACCATTTGATTACTTGACCTCACAAATCACCTGCATTTGTAACTAAAGGCTGTAAGAGCTCCACTGGAAGGCATCACTCCTTTAAACTTAGTTATAACTATGTTTTTGTTGTCGTGCTTTTTGCAGAAACTTAGCATTTAGACTTAATTTATCTCCAACAGCATCTTTGAATGCATCATCTGTATCAAAACATGTGAGGCAGGTGTTGGATTTTACAAGTAAAACTGACAGTCCTCAAATCTGTGCATACAACCTGCCCATCAAATTAAAATGTTCACACTTACTTTGGTACATATTATCCTAACGATCACCTTCCAGAAAGCAGAAGAATCAGACCCAGGCTGCACTTCAAACAACAGATGTTTGTCTTGTCCAGAAGCCAATTTTGCAGTACTGAAACAAAGCAACATCAGTTTAAAGCCATGTGCTGGACCTGCAAAGATCAGCAGCCTCAGCCAAGTGTGATTATTTATGGTTCACCTGTCTCCTCTCTATCCCTAGAAGAGATTTTAGCAATACTGCCCAGGGGCATCAAATTATAGAGTATGACTTTCTTAGCATGTCATTGAATACACAATCCATTTCATTTTAAACTGCACAGCAAACTTCAGAAAATGTTGAGCAAGTCTTCTGATCCAGCACCAGCAAGCAGGTGTACTTCATAGACATTTAAATTCACATATACTCTCACTGTTTATTACACTAATCACACAATCTCTTCTCCAATCTGAAAAGTTATTTCCTCAACAGGTATGTAAAAAAAAAAAGCCTGTGAGTACCAGCATATGCTGATGAGGTGACTTTTTGTTAGTATATATTAATAATGAGTAGTCAGGTGAATGTGTCAGGTGACCTAAGACTTGTTTCTTTAATGGAACACAGACACAACATTCTAGTCCACAAGAATCAGAGTATTTTCAGGTTTAGGTAAACACTGGAAAGAAAGAAACTACTTGAATAACAGTAATTTAGAGTGAATTATACTAATATATGCCTGGAGTCTCAGGCGAAACATCAGGTTATGTTCTTCAAAATCTATTTATGTGCCTACCCAGAAGACAGCTGTGTGTTTTTCAAGGTCATTCAAAAAAGTGTGACCCTCTCCAAGATAATTTCTAAACTGAATACAAATTCACATTTTAGCTAAACAGCAAACATTACAAAGCCCTTATTCAGTGTGTGTGTGTTTCCACTTCATTTTATCACTCTCACAGTGTACCATGAACACAGGCTAAACATGACAAGACTGCTTTTTTGCTCATTTCCTTTTACTGTCATCGTGCTGCTCTAGCAAAAGGCAGGCTATGAAAAATCAGACAAAAAAGCAGCCTCTTGTTTGGGATTATCTAGGTCACTGGTTTGGGACAGTAAGATACAGCTCATCCTTAATGAGGAGCAGCCTGGCACGTCTGCAGAGGTGCCAGGGATGGTCACCAACAGCTCTGTCCCAGGTGCCACCCTGCCCACATGGATCTGCTGTCCCTGGCAGGCTCCTGCTCCTCCTTCCCACCCAAACTGACAGGCAGAGAGGAAGCAGCATTGCCTCTTCAGGGGGAAGGGAGAACAATAAGGGACACAGGTGACACTAACAAAAAGATGACTCTAAACCACCTCTTGTGAACTGCTAAGAGAGAGCAACACTTGCTGGAAGAAGAGGACTGCAGAGAAGGGAATTTAAGGAGAAAAAGCTTTGGTTTTGAAGTGTAATTACAACCATTATAATAACATAAAGAAATGAAGGATAATTTCAAAACCATTGGGCCAGTTCTGGCTTACCAGCACACAATAATATATTGCACACAAGGTCTTTGTAAAACACACACAAAAAAAAAAAAAAAAAAAAAGAAGCAAAGTAAAGCTTACATATCATTGAGTTCAGCTACTCTTCCCAGAAACTCTTCATAGGTTAGGAAACCACTTTCTTGAACCAAAGAGGCATGCTTTGCTACTTTTTCTGGCAACTTGTTAATTACAGTTTGTGTGTGGTTTGAAATCTGTTGACCCATGGTGAAGCTCTTCACCTCAGTTTTGCAGAGAGAAGTTCTCATTCACTTGTGGAGTCTCTGCCAAAAATATTTGAGAGTTACATTTGTGTGTTTGTGAATGGCTACTCCCTCACTTTCTTTTAGCCTACAATAATTATTCCACAAGTAACTGAATAGTTACATCAGAAACAATGCAGAACACTTCAAAGAGTCTGGAATGTGGCATTATAATCTTACTAAAAATGTACTGTTTTGCTTACAGCAATACTTATATTAAATTGAGATAACTTTCCACACAGATTCAGCTCCAACACACACATATATAAATACATTCAATGGAATGGGAAAAAAAATCTTAAGATGACAATGGTAATTTATGACAAACTTTGTTTATTCTAAATATTTGTGAGTGTGAATATCAGAATGTTTGCAAGTAGGCACATCAATGTCTCTTTATACATAGACACCACATTAGGAATCAGCTTTCTTACATCAAACTTACATTAGCAGATCAAAAGAACTCCCACAGCATTCTGAAACTGGTAAGCCAAGGAATCTATGCCAGTGTAAACCAATTTAGAGACCTCCCTATCCACACAAAACACTCAACTTCAGGCTGTGTTACAGAACTGACTTGCTCAAATGTCTCCAACTCTGAATTACTTCACCTTTCCTTCACACCCAAATCTTTTTCCCCAAAAGTCTGCCGAAGGATTAATGCCATGCCCTCTGAGTATTTATCGACTTACTCCCCTTCATCCCCCTGCATCTGACTTCCCCCAAAATGCCTCTTTGCAGAGTTCATTGTTCGTCAAGGAAACCAGTTGTGTCAGGCCCTTTTAAGACTTCTACAGACGGAGGTATGTGAGGGCAAGGGAACTGCAGAACATCCACCTAAACTCACACACGGAGCAGTCTGAATGAGCTGCGTTACAAACTCCTGAAGGGAGGCACCACAGAGAAAGCAGCACTTTGTCCTGCAGGCAGCTGCAGCAGCACTTGGGCTCAACCCCGCCCAGAACAAACTTCACAGCTGTTGAGATCTCACCACGGTGCGAGAAAAACACAGCACACCAAGCGAGCATACTGAAGTACTATGCAATTTCACCACAGTAAGGTTCCAGTTAATGGCTGGAATTGTGACTTAATTCTGTTCCCACACATGCTCCCCCTCCAGTGACATTTCTCCTTCCCGATAAGGCTCCAGCGCCTCCTGCCCCGCTCTCCGGGGTTCGGTGAGCACACGGCCAGGCCCGCACGTCAGCAGCACAACCTGGCATCTGCGGACACCTCCCGGACCCGCCGGGCTCTGCTCCCCCGAGCTCCTGAGGGAGCGCCGTGCCTCCTGCGGGCTGCCCAGCTCAGCACCTACATCCCAGCACTGAAAAGTTCGGGGAGAAACACCTGCGAGGGCGTTTGCAGAACTGGATATCGGGGAAGTTTCACCCGAGGGTGGTCGAGCACTGAACAGGCTCTCCAGGGAAGTGGTCATCACAGCAGCGACTCTGAGAGAGTTCAAGAAGCGTTCGAAGAACACTCTCAGGCACACGGGGATGACTCTTGAGGTGTCCTGTGCACGGCCAGGAGCTGGACTTTGATCCCTGTGAATCCCTTCCGACAAGGCACTCCATGAAATGTTCCCTATTGTTCACCCTTCAAGACCTCACACACCCCGCGTCACCCGCAGACCCACGAGGCGCCCGCAGCGGCGGGGACGGGCCCGGGCACGGCCCCTCACGGCCCAGGCGCGCCCCGCCCGCCCTCCCCCGGTGCCGGCCCTCAGCGCGGGACGGGCCGTGCTCAGCCCGGCTGCGTCACGGCCGCCCCGCCCGCTCCCCCCGCCCGGCCCTGCCTGCACCCGCCGGCTTCCCCCGGGCCGGGCCTTGCGCTCGGCGCCGAGGGGCGGCGGGGGACGGGTCCCCGCTCACCGCATCCCCGGCACGTCCCGCGGAGGAGCCGCCGCCGCCCCACGGGCACCGCAGCGCCGCGCCCGCTCCCCCGCGCCGCGCAGGCGCGCGCTCGGCGGCGGCGCGCGGGGGTGACGCAAGCGCGCGGCTCGCGCCCTTGTTGCCAGGACACGGCGGACGCGGGGCCCGGGTGGCTCTGCCCTCGCCGCCGCTCTCACGGCGGGACCCGGGCGGCTCTGCCCTCGCCGCCGCTCTCACGGCGGGACCCGGGCGGCTCTGCCCTCGTTGCCGCTCTCACGGCCCTCGGCCTCCTTCTCTCTGTCCCGGTCCCGGCGCTAAGGCCGCTGCACCCAGCGTTGCGGTGGCGTTGTCGCCTAGAGGAGCGGGCCCCGCCTGAACATCAATCGGGTCGATTAGGTTGGAAAAGGTCTGAGATCATCGAGTCCAACCTGCGACCGAACAGCACCCTGTCACTTAGACCATGGCACTGAGTGCCACGTCCAGTCGTTCCCTAAACACCTCCAGGGACGGTGACTCCAGCACGGCCCTGGGCAGCCCACTTCAATGTCTATCAACCCTTCTGTGAAGAAATTCCTGCTACTGTCGAACCTGAACCTCCCCTGGCACAGCCTACGTCCTCTCATCCTGTCGCTGCTTTCCTGGGAGAAGAGACCAACCATCTCCTGGTCACAGCCTCCTTTCAGGCAGTTGTAGGGAGTGATAAGGGCATCCCTGAGCCTCCCTTTCCCCAGGCTAAGCACCTCCAGCTCCCTCATAATTTTGCTCCCGACCCTTCTCCAGCTCCACTACCCTTCTCTGGGCTCGTTCCAGTCCCTCACTGTCCTTCCTAATGGGTCCAGAACAGGTCACAGCACTCAATGTGTGGCCTCACCAGTGCCCAGTGAAGGGGGACAGTCCCTGCCCTGCTGGCAACACTATTATCCATTCTGATACGCCGCAGAAGTGCTGTATAGAGCTGGTTTGTGTAAGAAAAACTCTGTAATAGCTGGGCTGACAATAACAGGATCACTTTTTGCCTTGCTGCACCCTCAGGAGATGCACACTCAGTGCTGCACTGTCCTGGATTCATAGTGCCTTCACTCTTAACTATGAGCTCTATTAAATAGTGATTTAAATGATGCTTAATGGAGTCTGAGTGCCTGGCTCAGTGGGATCATGCCAGGCCGCAGCTGCTGGTGCAAATCCCAGTGTGCAGGGAGGATGTGGGCGGTGGATGTGAGTGGCAAGGGTCAATGCTGGCTGACCTCTTCACAAAAAAACCCAACACCCATAAACGACAACAAGCCATTGAGAAACAGACATCCTGGAACATCCTATGGGTCATGCACATCCTGATGCTGTAATATTTAATTCTTTTTTTTTTTTCTTAATTTTAAGAGGAGAAAAGGAGTAGTACTTCCCCTTCCTGCCTGCTTCTGTTCACACATGGACACACGTACTTCCCACGCCAAAGGCATCCCTATATTCCAGGCAGGGATTGGGCTGGACTGGAAACCTTGCTGTGTTTCCTGTAGGCCAAGCACCCCTTTTGCCTAAGGTCAGCAGACATCTGCAGCCTCAGTGTGGGAATCTGAGTGGTGTTACCACCAAGTGACAAGAACAGACTGTGCTCTCCTGCTCAGTGGGATGAGTTATTAGTCCATGGTGCTTGAGCAGCTCTGGCACATCAAGGAGCTTCAGAACTGTTGAGAAGGTCTCATTAAAAAAAAAAAAAAAAAAAAAAAAAAAAAAAAAGCACAACACTTGAGAAAAATCAGAAACATAATGAAGAATTTCTCTTAAGTTTCTGCTACCTCTAGTTAAGGGTTTGGTGTTTGACACTCTTGGTCTAGATACTTGAATAAATGTTTCCTGTTTGCCTTGTAGTAGGTGCATCCCTTGCAATTCCATTGAACAATGAGCAGGAATGTTTTCTACTTTCCAATGTGACTGAGTTGTGCTAACTACATAGAGACAATATCAAATAGAGAACTTGTTGATTAGTACTTAGATCTGCCTTAATTCTATACAGAACAATGTAACAGCTCCTTTAGCCCTTGGGGTGTTGGCATAAATTGTGTAGTGAAATGGAAAGGCAGATCAAACCATGTGCATTGGTCAGGTAGCAGTAGCAAGGTCAGAATGAATGCTGAGTTTTTAAGGTGCATGATAAAATAAGACACTTAAAGATTAAGACAATATCTTATTAAAACAGAATACATGTTTTTTAGCAAGTAAACACTTCAGGGAAAAAAAGTGCCCTTATTTAGCTCTAGAACAGAAGCAACATTGTAATTATCTCTTGGCTGTAGAGAAAAGAATAGAGAAACAGGTAATTTCTAATCTCTAAAACATGGAAAAGAGAGGCAGAAGGAAGATTTTTAAAATTTCCCAAACTACCCGGAATCCACTACGTTTGCCTGTGCCCTCAGGCCCATTTGCTACTCTGCACCTTCATGACTGGTGGCTGTGGCTCCTCCTGATGGCCTTACTTGTGCTGGCTACTCCTCACAGAGCACTTCATTCAGGACACAAGGTGTTACTGTGATGTTTGGCCAAGAGGGGAGTTACTTAACTGGCTGGGAAAGCTGTTTCTAGTGCTGTCCTCTGTTGCACATTTTTCTGCTAAAATGCTGCTGATGGACATCTGAAATGAGCATTTTTTAGAGCTGCACTGAATCACTTGGAGCCATAAAATATTTCTGAACTATCAAAAAAAAAAAGGCAAAAAGAGAAAACAAAAAACAACCCAGGGAATCTCTTAAGTATTTATAATGTAAGTATAATGCTAGAAATACACTGTAAGTCATTACTAGTGGAATGTATAAACACTGGAAATTTTAAAATTTATGTAAATAAAAATATCCAAGTTCATAACCCATATCCTACACTGTTGAAAACACAATATATGTGACCAGTTCTATTGCTAGTTTGCTATTTTAAAAATTATTAACAACTAAGGACTATGTTTCTCAAGCTGCCTGATGAAGGAAGAAAACTTCCTTTGGCATAACAACTTCCTTCAAACATAAAGATAAGTTATCTAAATTATTTATTCAGGAAAATATTTGATAAACTGCTAATGTTGTTATAACAACTAATTATTTCTGTAACATTATGGTTATATTGATTCTTTTTACCATGAGACAGTTTTCATGAGACTAAATTGTCCAGACAAACATATCCACCATAGTTTATTTTTTAGGGAGTATTGTAGACATCCCATGTCACCTGAGGCCTTTATTATGAAAGCCACACATAAATACACAAAAAAGATCTCCAGTATAAGTCTTGTTCAAGGATTTTTTGTCTCCCTCTGTCAAATATCTCATGTAGAAGAATGATAATGGTTTCAATAAATAAAACAGTAACTTATGGTACAATGGAGGCTTCTAAGTTATTCATTGCTGTGTGAATATACACATACACACATCAGCATCTTTGTACCCTTCTTTGGGCATTTGAATGACAGTGGGTTAATCCTTTGAGTTTTTACTCCCTTGTAAACAGAACTGTTTCTTCTGTTTGTAAACAGACATTTTTTTTAAAGCAGCATGCAACTACTGAATGGAAATAAGCTAATCTACACGAGGAAGAACTACAGAGCCAGTTTTTATTTTAGGCATGAAGCTAGCAGACATCCTCCAGCCAGACATAAAAACCTTTTTGGTATATATTGATCTAAATTCCATGCAAATAGTTAATGTCATGCATGTGGTTAATAGCATATTCCTAATTGCTTCTTTATTAAAGATGAAAAATGAGCTGTAATATGAATTTGTAGAATTTATTTCAAGTAAATAGGATACCATGTTCTTCTGCAAGAATATTTGTCGCCAATGATGTAATCATTAAAAAAACAAGGTTTCATATGTTAAAGATGGAGAAAATATGAGTATTTACAATCACTTATGTTTAAAAGCACTGCCAAGTTCTGTGTGCTTTATTTTATACTTCCATCAAGAACTGTACATTCTTTCCTTTAAACTTCTGCTTCTAGACACTTTACTGTGGCCTCAGGCTTAGTTTTACACTCTTCTACCTTATTTCCATTATTCTGTGTTTCCTTCTCAGGTGTTTGGTCATTGGATTTTGTCTCTTTGAGAGTGGTAGTTACAACTGTTTCTTTTTGCTGCTTCTTGTTTATAAATGGTAAGGTTTTCTTGTACCTTTAAAAAGAAAAAAAGATAGTAAAGCAGAAATATTGGGATAGTTTGGTAGTATCACTTAAACAGCTAGAATTAAATTACCATACTCAAGCAGAAGTCTCTCAGAGGATAGTGGCATGCTAGATCATTGTACTTTTTCCAGCAGTGTGCTTTCTAAAGAAATATTTTGGTATTTTTTTTAAAAACAGACAAGGCATATTCAGGATTTGTGGTACACAATGATAAAGCTGTCTGGGCTAGGGTGTGAGAACTGCACACTTTTTAGTAACATTTAATAATGCACTGTGTTAAAGGTCTTTAAGTTTGACAAATGAGTTCAACAATTATTTTTTTTCTGAGCAAAATCATAGTGCAATAATAAAAACTTTCACCTTGAGTGTGACATAAAAAAAAAGAGAAGGACAAAACTGGTTTATGTGTGAACTGATGCACATTTCAGTGTTGCTATTTTAACACATTTGGAAATATTTCACACTAGGCATGATTGACCAATTAAAAGCAGGCAATATTTTTTGTGTTCCTTTTTTATAGCAACAACAAACTTATCTGCATAAAAACAGGGTTTAAGATTTTTAAAATTTGTGCAGCACTATTATGTTATCATGACTACTTCTCTGTTCTTTAGTATATATTTTAAATATTCAGTGATTGCACTCTAGGAGTTAATTCACTCCAAAAGAGGAAAAAAAAAAAAAAGGCAACTTACTTTTTGATATAACAGACTGCTAGAACAACAGAGATAATGAAGAAGATGATTGCCAGTACAAGAAGTGCAGTGGGGATACCTGGAGATAAAAGTGATACAAGCACAGATTTTTTTATTTATGTACTTAAAGCTGATGTCCTGAAGGCTTAAGACCAAAAATCTGGATTCTTCTAAAACCAGCCTCATATAACAGTACATACACATGAACTGAAGAATAGAATATTAGGAAGATCAAAAGCTGAGTTACTCCTGCTCATTTCTTTCAGGATAGCCTAAAACTGGTGTTTAGGACATCCCTGACAGATATTTCTCTAATCTGCTCATTGGAGAGTTTTTACAACCTGTTTGGAGAACACATTCTTGTTATTAACTATCCTTACAGTTAGCATGCCTTTCCTCATGTTTGGTCTGTTTCTCCACTGCTGGCATTAGGATTGCTTACTCACCTTGTATCTCAAGAACAATTAGCCTTCAAACTTTCTTGGCTTCTTTTGGTTTTAAAGACCCTGCTGGTGAGTTTTCCATTACACTGAAAGTGTTTGCCAAGATTTTTTCTGAATTTTTTTTACCTCAAATCACATTAACCAGAAAGAACTTACACAATTTCACATTAAAATTTATCATAAAGTATAAAATCAGATCTTAGTTTTTCTTAAGAATGATTTTTAAATCCTCTGCCCTATAAGCCTTGCTCTGCAAAACCAAAACAATCCTATTCTGCTTCTAGGTTCAGCTATATCAAAATGGATGGTAGAGCAGCAATAAAAATAGCTGTGAACAGTTTGTCTACTGACTTCTACACAAATAGCTCTTTTCATTAAATATCTACCACATCCTTTACCTCCAAAAACAACAGCATCATTCTTAAAGGCCAGGTGAGGAGTGAGCTTGGGAGAGTCAGTGGAGAAGGGCTCCTCTGGCACTGGTGTGGTGGTGGGCGCCTCTGTTGGTGAGAGCGTTTCAGTCACGCACACCACACGGAATCTCTTTCTCAGGAATTGTCCTGCCTCAGTCACAGCCTCAGCAGACACTGCTGTGGTGTTCTCAGTCAAATCAGAGGCTGAAGATGCAGTTACATCACTTGATGCAGTTGATGAAGGAGGTGTAGTTGGGTCTGGTTGACAGGAATTAATCCGGACATCTGCAGCAGGGAAAAGAAATCCATAAAACTTGTGTTAGATGCCAGTTTTGTACTTACAGCACACACATTTATTGAAATTGTTCCTGAGTCTTTCCCTTCTGGAAATTTTTATTTTTTTGTTCACAAAAGCTTTACCCAAACCAGGCAAATATATCCTATTTCAAGTATGTGGCTATAAGCTAGATTTTACAGCTTTTATCATTACTCACATAGTTACACACTCCTTTGAGCAACCATGGTACTCATTTTATGTTTCCAAACCAATGACTATATCCCTCATGAAAACTACTCAGAGTAATACTGCACTTAAAACCCAACAGTATAACTTCCCACAGAGCAGGGAGCAGCTTAACTGCAGATCCAATATGCAAAAATATTTCAATTATGTCATATATATGTTCAAAATATATGCATGTACTGTTGATACCTGGAAAATTAATTTGATTTCCTGTAAAAAAATGTAGCCCATAAAAGTTCCAAATAAATCAGGCACCAATGTGAGATAATAAAAAGATTTGATTGTAAGTGGGGAGGAGAAAAAGATTTGATTGTAAGTGGGGAGGAGAAGATGGGAAGTAAAAAATTTCAGGTTTGAAGAAAAATAAGTAATTTCCAGAAATTAAATAAATTAATAGAAGTGGATGTTGTCTATATAAAAATGTAGGTGCAAGTGAAGTTTTATATGGAATTGGAAGAGCTAAGCTCTGAATCAGGCTCCTGTCAAAATGAGAAAATTCTACTTTGCTAGTGAAATTCTGTATTATGTAAAACTATAAAAATTTCACTGAAGTAACAACCAGGTTAACATAAATAACAGGGAAAAGATGTATGTGCTGTTTTCCAAGTGAATCCCCATGGGGAGCCTGATGACGCAGTCACCTTTACAGAATGAAATGCCAAAGGGCAGGGCCTTGACGCTTTTTCCACTATGGTTTTTCAAGAGCTTTTGGCAAGTTTTTTGGCACAAGAAAATTGACAAAATGAGCTGCTGACAAATATTTTGGAATGCAAAGAAATGCCTAGAACAGGCAAAAGTTTGGAAATTAAGATAAAGGACTGCAGAATGTAAAATATACATTAAATGGTTTTCTAACCATTGAGCAAGCTTAACTTTCTTCACACACTCTTACAGCATATATGTATTTATTTTCTTTTAATTAAAGCAAAACAAAGCAAATAATTTGGAGTTACTTGCTGCCCCTGTAGCATTACCCAGTCTACCCAACACTTTCAGTGCAGAATAACACATTTCATGCAGTGAATCACCATGTGGCAGAGGCCTTCTCTCTACACCTTTATCCTCAGTCTCTTTGGAGCCTCCACTCTTCACAGGATCACAGGTCTTTACATTTTTGCATTTCCATATTTCTCCTGCTTTCCAACCCTTGTTCACACAGTGTTCCTGAAAACTTTCAGGATTTTTTGCATATCCTCTTGCTCTTGTTATCTAAAACTCACTGGCAAATCTAGGAACTGATTATAAATAATGAAATGATGCTTTATTTGGGTAATTATTGGAATATTTGTTATGTAATAACCATAGATATGAGACACGTAGGAACATAATATCTCTAGTTACTTATTTTTAGTTAATACCACAGAAGCCATTAGGAAACAATATTGATATCTTGTGCTGAGATCTAACTTATATCAAGTTCTACTGTTGGACTTCAGTCTGTAAATAGCCAGTGAGGGGAAGGGCAGGTCTTTTCACACCTAGGGTGATGCAAATTAAAAAGAGCGGTTGGATTTTACCAATTAGGAATCGAATTAATTTTATGGTCTCTTGGCAGATCTGGCTTATAATTTAATTTGGCTTGATGGATAGACCTCCCTTTATAAAAAAAGTTCCAATTTTCCTGAAGTATCCCACTCTAGCCTTTTTGCAAGAGTAGACATGCCACACACAGATACCCTAGTTAAAGATTCAATCACACTCTTTTAAATTATAATGCCAAATAATCAAAACACATTAAAAGCATTGTGTCAACATTATATAATGGTAAACACAACTCTTCCTCAAGAGCTTTAATGGCAGCACCACATTATTAATTGGGATTAACTGAATTCACCTTTTGCATTTCTTGGAAGTTTCTGAGCTAAGAACAGCTTGACAATATTTAAGACTGGGGGAAAGGGTCAACAAATTATAGGAAATTACTCACTTCTATGATTTTTTTTCATGCAGATTTAAAAAATCTAATATAACCCAAAACACACAGACAATGCAGTTGTCATGCTTACATACCTGAGGAATTGAAGCAGTAGAGATTAAATTTTGTATCCTTGCTAGCTTGCCATTTTACTATTCCAGTTTTTCCCTGACCACATTTCTGGTTGGATGTTATCCGAGGAATAACAGCAAATCCATCATTCACCCATCCATAGCTGCAACAAAAAGGACCAGTGCTTTTAGTGTGAGGTTTGTCACCAGCCTCAGCTGGGTGTGAAGGCGCTCACTAAAGGTAGTGGGCCACTAGCTGATGGCACATACTTGCATGTTTCAAAGCCATGTTTCAAAGCCTCTTCCACTTGTATTTTACTGGCCAGCTCTAGGTTGAATTGATTACATCCATGACTTGCTTCTGAGAAATTCGCTTTCTGATCAAGATAAATTCCTATACCCTTGATCCTGCAAGGTGAATTAATGGAACCTGTAATTAAGCCATAAAATAGTCAAGGTTAGTATTTGAATAATTGAAGATCAACTGAATTGAACATGTTTTAAAGTTTCTAGCTTGAGGATAACAGAAAACTAATTTCTAGCATAAAAGATCTTTTAAAAATAGAATGTATTTTTTAAACATAGTAGTCTGGGATTTCAAATGGTTTGACTGTCATTAGACTAGATGCAGCCCTTTTTCTTTCTTTTCTTTTTAAAAATAAATTAAAGCTAGCTGTTGCACCAAGGCATTCATACTGTTATTACACCCTTGTTATTGAGATAGTAAGGTATATAACAGAAAAGGAGATACACATATTTTCTCATGGAATTAATATACCAATAAGAAAATAAAAAATATTTGATAATTTCTGATATTCCTTATTCCTTCTAAACTCTTTTTTCTTCTTTTCCTAGCTTTGCATGATGCTTCCATCCCCCAGCCACTGTCAAGTGTTCCATTTACTGTGTTTGGCAGGGAGCAGGAAAAGAGGAGATAGGTGAATTTAACACTTTTCCAGGCAGTTCATGCAGCTTTTTAAATAGCCACAGCTGTCACACTCTTTGTGACACCTGCACCAGCAAGTGCATACCTCAGGTTACACCACCTCTTTTTTCTCATCTGTGTTAAGGGCATAGGACATAATTCAGGATTTGGCACAAATAAGGAAAAAGAGTATTACTATTTTGCCTCCATATTTTACTGGGAGCATTTACTGGAAAAAAAAAATATTATTTTGGAGTTGCATACAGTAATTGCCCTGTCAAATGAAACATTTCAGCATTTCATTGCAGACATGTCAGATAACCAGAGGTGATACTTCCTTGCTTAATATGTTTGTCAGACTGTACTCACTAGTTGTGTACATTAATGTGTATTTCATAAAATCTGTGCTTCAGAATACAGACAGTCCATGAACTCTCAAGGCAGGATGAAGTGATGCCTCCATACTCACCCCATGACTTCTTAACAAGACAAATTAAACCGAATTTTGTGAATGAAAACATAGAACTGGCAGCTAAGCTACTCTTGTGATGAGAAGGGGATAAAGGTGACTAAGCTTGTATGGAGTGCTAAGAAAGCAGAAAGGCTTTAAGCTCCTGCTCCCTCTGGATGTGGGAAATGGCTGGAAATGGCTTTTGGAAAATGATGCCTCTGCTGTCCTTACATTTAGTTTAAATATTTGGAAGAGCAATCTTTGAATCAGGTGGCTTTTTCTCAGCAGAGAGGGAAAGACACTGATGCCTTGGGGAGTCCTCTCAGACAAACTGTGGCTGCATCCAGCCCTGAGCTGAACATAAGTCACATTGCAGGGGGATGCAGAGAAGCCCTGGTGCTCCATGAAGGTGTGTGTGCTGTTAGCAAGGACTTCAAGTCTACCTTTTTCAGTCTATTATTTTCCTGTCTTCAGATTTGAGCCAACACAACTTGTAAAAAATGTAATGTTGAGAAAGAAAGCTTCTCAATGACCAACTTCACAAATTTCAAATAAAGCTGGGAAGCTGACTGAAAGGAATTTATGGAAATCTTAGAAAATTACCTAGATACTTGTGAACTGCTACACTCATTAGTCATTCAATTACAGGACAAATATTGCCACATGTGTATTGCAGGATAGATACACAGCATAATACAGAAATTCAGTGCCAGAAACTTAGGTTGCAAATTGCAAGAAAAGTGACTCTAGGTTGTGTCTTAAAATTTGCTAGGCCTTTTAAAACAAAACAGCGATTTATTGATACATTTTGTAAAAGATATGAATTTCCCACTGTGAGGAAGGAATCCAAAAAGAGAACAGTAACCTCTTCAAGTCTCTACATAGCTCATTAAATCACCTCTGAACTCTGTTCTGAAGATGACTGAGTTATACAGGAGGCAGACTAATCCTTTAGAAGTACGTTATCCTTTTTGGTCCATCAGCTGCACATAGCTGTACTTTAAGCTCTGCTCTATTTAGGTAACATAGTACTGGTACATTCTGCTCCATATTTTGGTCTTGGGTTAATAATTTGGTTTACTGAAATAAGTGAGAAGACCTAGACAGAAGAACATCACAGCAAGACAAAGTTACCATAGAACAGGAAGAAAATTGTTCAGCTTTTGTAAGCTGTGGACGTTGGCCTTGATGTGCATTAGTTCCCTTTTTAGTTTTTTTTTGGAGGGGAGCTGTTGTTTTTCTCTTTGCCTTGTGTCTAACCTTCACTCTGATTTATTAGAGTTCCCTTTGGCTGCTGGTGTCAGGGAGCACCAAGCATGAGGCTGCTCCACAAGGAAGGGCACCATGAGTACAGGGTGACAGGCACAGTCCCACAGCATCTCAGCAGCACCACAGTGGGGATGGTGGCAGGTTTCACTGCCACTCAGAGAGTCAGACACCCAGAAAGTCCCTTTGGGAGCAGCAGGAGATGGCTCTACACATGCCTGAAAGTCTGTCCTGGAGACAAGGTTACCTACAGCCTAAATCCAGAGTGCATGTGTGAAGACCAGACAACAAATCACTACAGAAGGGGATAGGACATGCCACAAAACAGCTCCAAGACACAGCTGGAGATCAGCCCTGAGCTCAGCTGGAGCTCTTGGAGCCATGAGGGTGCATGAGAAGGTGTCCCAAGGAAGGGCACTTCCTCAAGCTCTCCCTTTCCATGGTGGAAGTTGTACAGTGTTGGTTTTGCTGGAGGACACTACTGTTGTTAGGTACTCCAATCCTGTGGAATTTCAACAGGACTTGAGTATCTAATTCATTCAGTCCAGAAGTCTTTCAGTAGGTGAGAAAAATCAATTGTCTGCAATAACTGTATATGATCTTTAACACAAATAGAACAAATATTAAATCCTTAAAAAACAGCAAAGCATCTGGAGGCTTCTGGTATGCATTGAGCATCTGCAGATATCCCAGCAGCTACTGCAGTAAGGATGGATTCTGTCAAGTTAATAATGGAATTTGAAAGAGAACTGGTGTCATGTTTTGCTCTGGTATTTAAAATGATACAAAATGAAGTTACATTTCAATGGATCTGAGCTTAATCCTAAATGCCATACCAGATCTTTGAAATAAGCAGTTTTGTGGCATTTAGATTCAAAGGCTTCAGCATTTTCAACAATTGAATTAGATCAACAGTGAAAGTTTTCCTATATCTCAGTTTTTGTTGCACTGTATTCTCAAAACCCTGTGGTTTTCTCTGCCAGAAACACATTTACACACGCTCCTTCTCCACATTTTTTTGGTAAATCCAGCTACTTTTTCCAAGACTTTAAAAAGTGGAACTTTACATACCTGTTACAAAGTAATTTTGAGCCAGGAATGTCATAACCCAGATGAAAGACACTGCTGAGGTAACTCCAAGATAATTTGCCATTGCCAGCAGCTTGGAAAACTCAGAAAAGTAGGAAATTCAAGGTAGTTTGTCTCCTGTGCTGAGGAAAGTTAAGGTATTGGATGCTGTCAGATGATGAGATGACTTCTGGAAAGCAACTCCAGCTGTCAGTGCAGTGCTTCATAGAAAGAATGGCAGAGGCAGCGTGGTGGCTGTCCCAGTGCAGGGCGAGGTCACGGAGCGGAAATCCCTCATCAGCCTTTCCACCAGCTTTCATGTGGGATTGCTGGAAAATGTCACTGCTGCTGATTCACAAGCACGGCTGAGGAAGGGAGATAAGGCTGTTACATTGCTAAGTCAGTAAACACTTTGAAAGAAGGTTTTCTTTTGCTGTTTTTTCCTGGTTTACTGATGAACAGATCATTATTCAGTTTGTCTATTCATCTGGTAAATAAAACAAATCTTCTATCGTAACACAATATGCCACACAAGATTACTTTTTTTTTTATTGGAACTGGAAGGGCACCCATTCCCCATTGTCCTATTTGCCTTGATGGAGTTTTACTTTTTTTTTTCTTACAGTTCCAATGCAAAAGTAGTTCCCATAACACAGATGTTATATGAAACTTATTTTTTAAGAGATTTGCAGATACACTACTGTAAATGGGATTCCTTGAGACCATAGGTACAGAGGTTGCAGCCACTTCAAATCACGGCTGCCTTCTGTGACATTCCAACAAACAGTGATTCCCTTGGATTGATTCAAAACACAGATGGTCCTTACAGCTATAATTTTAAAAGTTTGAAGAAGTCTTAGCAGATTTTTTTTTTCCGAGGTTCTAATAAACAAAAAGCAGGAATTGAGTTCAAGGGATGGGCTAATTCCTTTAGTGTCAGTCGTGTCTGCTGTATCTACGTTATTCCTGACAGCTGTTTGTCTAACCTGCTCTCAGAGATTTCCAGTGACACATTCCTAACATTTCCTCTAATGCTCTTGTTCAGTGCCTTGCTGTTCTTTACAGTTCAAAGGTGTTCCCTACACTAACTTGACTTAGCTATTCTCTGGTACAAGCCTATCACTTATTTCCTGCTGGCAATGAACATGGAAGATACTTTACTCCCTTATGTTTTGCAACTATTTTATGTTTCTAAAGAGTTATGCCTCTGCTCCCAGTTTTCTTTCAGCTGAGAAACCCCTGCTGCCTCACTCCCTTGCTCCATGCGATACCTTGCCAATGTCAAGACTAATTAATAAATTGCTTTATATCTGCTTTACAGTTCAAAATGGTGTCAGTCTTTTTATTTTTGCAACAGTCTGATTTTCTTACATCATGTTCAACTTGTGATTCAGCAAACTTTCAGATGTCCACTGTCTCCAGGTTGTTTTCAGAGTCCTATAAATACAAGTGTAACAGTGTAAAGCTACCTCTTTAAACTGTGGTTTGCATTTAGAAAGTCCCCAGTCAGGGTATGGGATATTAACTTTTAATGGGGCACAGGCACATCTCCTGCAGCAGCATGTAACAGGGTTATTAGATGGTGCTCTGTAACACAGACAGGGCCTGAAGAGAATGCTGGGGGTCAGTGAGATCATGTCTCCATTAGCAAGGATGAAATGAAAATTGGGTTGTGTTTGGGCTGTGGTTTGGAACTGAATTTGGTAAAACTCAGTGAGATCTTTAGACAAAGTTCTAGCTCCAATTTCTGTTTCCCTCCCTTATTGTGCTGTACTCACCTGCTTCTACAAAGCCATGGCCAAGTCAGATACTGTAATCAGACTTAGCTCCTGCTTGAAGAAGGCTGTAAGAGGATTCACTGGCATTTACAAGGTAGAAGCAGAAAAAAATTATGAGTTATTCTGTAGGTCTCAAGGACTACATACTGTGGTTGTAAAATACTGAGAACATTAAATGAAATCTTTCCATTGAAAAAACTTACCTTGATCTGCTAAGTATTTCCTACCATGAAAACTAATAAATAGCTGGGTTTCTGACATTTTAAAATTGCATGCTACTTGTCCTGCCAGATCGCAACATTTTGTACCGTGGCAAAGTTCCTTTAGTCAAACTCTTGATGTTTAGTAGGATTTTTAGCTGTAAAAATGAGATAAACACCTTTCAACACCAAACAATACAAGCTCCTTCACAAGGTCTTCCCGATTAGGAGAGGGAGAACAGAATTTTAGAATGACAAAGCAAGACTGAAATAACTTTGGTTTTTGTGTGTTTCTTCCTTTTTATAGTTCAGCTGCTCCAAAACTGCGTGGAAGATCACTTATCTGGACTGTAACAGTACAAAAGGTCTTTAACCTTTTGGTGTGTCTTCTTCATAATCAGTGTGGTAAAAAAAAAAAAAAGCAGACTTATGCTGAATGATTAATTAGTCTTTGACCTAAATACTTATTGTAACCTATATGAAAAATTCCTGACCTTTTACGTCAGCATGTTTTAAAACGCTGATGAGGATTGCTAAACAGAAAACTTTTGATAAGGCAGAACACATGTAACTGTTCTCTACAATAATTTCAAAAGGAACCTTGAAATCTGAACAACAGTAGAGGAAACAAAAAATTGTTCACGTAGAAAATTCAAATATCAGGGTCTGTCCATGGAAACAGTAATTCTTTTCCAGGTTGTTGATGTCCCAGAGTTTGTCCCGGGGGGGACCATCAGAGATTCAGAACTTTAGGATTGACTCCTACCCACTATCAGGCAAGTCTGCTCCCCACTAGACTTCCCAGACCTCCCAAGTCCACAAAGCAAATAAAGACTCCTGACCTTACACCCAGAATCCTTGGGTTACAATTTCCCTTGTGGCTCCCATGTTCAGCCTCCTCTGGGACACGTGGCCTCCCTCCAAAGCAGGAGTTAAACTCTCCCCAGGATATTTCAGCTTCCTCTCTCAGCTGGTTTCTAGGGCATGGCAGGGGTGATGATGATCCTGCTTCCAAACACTTTCTCCATTGACACAGGAGCTCGTTCTCCTCTTCTGTACCATTTTCCTGAAGAACTGGAAGACTAAGAGCAAGATCCTCCAAACATGTAACAGTGTAGACAAGGCAGGACTTATTTCATGAGGACACGGCCATCAATATGCAGACAGAGCACCCCAAATCTTTAAGGTAAAAACACCGAGGACTTTGAAACTATAATTTTATTTCAAAACTCAAGTATGTGATACTATACAGTACAATACCAGCACACTTGTGCAAAATCTTACAATATTACAAATTTAAATATGATACACAAAAATAGTGCCCTTTTGAAATTCCTTTTGCTAGAAACATTTGTGCTGTGCAGGAGAAACCATAAATGTGTCTTGTTAAAGCATAAAAATAAATATTGCACCTCAAGAAAACTATTTCAGTGTTAATAGCATAAATAATAGGTCTGTTTCTTGTTATCTGATGTGATCTTTGAACACGGAAGAGGTTGTTTGGCTTTTTTTTCCAGATAAAGCAAACTAATATCCAACAGATAAAATTATAGTTAGAATAGTTTTTGAGTTTAATCTAGTTTCCTATTAAACAAAAGGTGTTTAATTAAATAACTGAAAAATATAAGCATAGCTATTTAGTGTGCTGTTAGTCATTGTGGTTTGTTATTTTTAGTGGACAGTTTGCTCAAAGTAGTTATAAAAAGAACTTTTTTTTTAAGTAAACTTTATCTTCATTTTTTCACCCCCATTAAAACCTCTTGCCTCTTTCAGTTCATTTGTGGCTAAATTATACTTACCTCAGACATGCAAGTAGTTCAGCTCAAATCAGTACAACTACTTATGGGAATTGTCCCTTTGTACTGATTCCACAAAAAGCCAGTGGGCTGAATTTTAAGAGTGGATGGAGACTTCATTCACCTACTGACCAAAAAGACCTTTTCACACACTTAACACTAAGCAATTAGAGAGTTCTGTTGATATTAACAACTTTCCATGTGTATTTAAAATAAGTTGTTGGACTCACAACAGTGCAGATGTAAATAAAAACAAATTAATTCAATTACAGGCACTGTTAATTAATTTTCTTCAGGGCAGCCCAACATTTCCACAATCACATAAATATGTGCCATAATTTTTGGCATAGAAAAATCTAAATATTTAGGAGAAATTACTTTCAATTTTATTGTCTTATTAAGATAGCAATGTTATTTGTAAAGAATCTTAAGTTAAAGAAGTTGATTTTAGTACAGTATTCAAGAAACAACTGACAAGTTTCTTCAAATACTAAAAATACATGAAAGGCCACGGTAGTTCTTCATAGTCAGAAATTCTAACTAAACCAGATTCCAAGTAATTTGCAAGAAACCTTCTCCTTATTCTTTACCAATTGCAATTTTAGACCAAATCACACTTCCCCTTTATCCTTTTTGAACTTCCTTAAGCACACTATTCCTCAATATATATACTTTAAAATTAAAAAAATAAAAAAACCCAACCTTCTAATTGCTTATAGACTCCCTTCCCCACCCCCTAAAATGTGGTAGTGGTCTGCTTTTCTTTTTTTTATTTTTTTTCTTTTCCCATATAAATATCTTCTAAGAAACACATGGCCAACAAAAATTCACCAGCAGGATATTTGTTATTAGTGCCAGGTACGTGAACTAAATTTCTGACTGAGTTAGAAACCTATTTTCTTTGACAGTTAGCCTAAAGTTCAGTGTTCCCACCAAAAGAAGACAGGACAATATTGACTGTATCAGAACTGAAATTACAGTACTTCATAACACTCTTATCCTTCTGATGGGAAACAGACCCATTTCTCAACCAGAAAATGCCAGGAGGATGCAGGACAGGAGTGCAATCGAGGGTCACACTGGATTTGCCATTGTGGCCATAGCTATGGAGAGACAAACATGGTTCACCTTCCCTCAGAAGTAGTGCTCAGCAGGTACAAATGACACACCTCCACTGACACACATTTTGGTCCCAGCCCTAAGTGCTGGGTTTTGTACAGGTAATGCCTTCACCATTTTCAAATTACTTGTCCGAAAAATTCAAGCTTTCATATTCTTGTGTAAGAACTCACAATTCCCAAGTAGGAAGAACTGGCAAAAAATCTGGGCAAAAGATGAGCTCAGCTTTGGAAGTGTATCAGATCAGTTTTGGTCTTGGCATCAGATTCTGAAAATGAACTACTGAAAACATGCAGTGAGCTCTCCTAAGGCCTCACTGCCACCATGGCCTGATTCATGCAGGCACAGGTTGGGTTCTGGCTGCTCTCAGAGCTCTGCTCCTGCTGCAGATCTCAAAGAATGCCTATTCCAGTGTTAGCAGGAGGGCAGAGTCCACGTGCTGTGGTCACCTCTGTACAGAGGTTTGAAGATATTTGTTTTCATTTTCAATCAAGAATTGAAGATTGCTTCCTATGTCCAAGACTGTTGTGTTTTGGGCTTGGGTAGCACATGGACCCTTCCAGGCAGCTACCACTTTTGGCTGTAACCAGTGCTGACACTGAGTGGCATACATTCATTTTTGGAAACTTTTATATAGCAGAAGTTTCCAGACTTATTGGATGATAACAGCTGTGCCACCTATTTCACCTAGACCCCATTTTAGGTTCTGTTGAGTATCTCATTTAAAAAAAAGTGGTGGTCCCATTCTTAAAACATATCATAAAAAACATTTATGCATGTACTTAGCATTCCATTTAAATAATCATATAGATAATTCCTCTTATAAAATGACTTTAGCAGCAAGGCATTTGGTCTTAGAATATAATTATATTCTTCCATGGAAGTGCTTCTATTTCTGCCCAATAGTCATGAATAAGGAAATGAATTAGCCTCTTAAAACCCAAAGGACTAAATGCAATTAGTACTTCAACAATCAACAGTAAATTCAGGAAAAGTAAAGCATTAACTGCAAATGTGGGTTTTATGATGGTCTTCAAAATGTCAATGTCCTGTGCAAATCATTCTTTTAAATGTCTTGCAGGTTGTTGATTACTGCCACAACCTTACCATGATTCAACACTACTTCATTTCTACGAGTCCTTGACAATAAGAGGAAAGACAGGATTATTGATCAGATTGGCATCTTAGCAAGGAATGCTCACCATGGATCCCAAACCTGGTGGTGTGGAGTAACACACTTGCCTAAGGGATCAGTGGAGCAGCCACAGGGATGACTAAGCACTACCTTTAAACACGGTGCTCTACTACCCAAACTCGCTCAGGGACCACAAGGGCGCGGCTGTCCCTCTGTTATTCCGCGCGTTGGGGCTGTCGGAATCCTGAGCTCCACCAGGAATACTGCTGGGCCGCAGAGCAGCTGGCCTTCCCTTCAGCTGCCTCTGACTTTTCATCACAGGAGTTGTAGGAGTGGTAGATTCCCAACACCACAGCAAAAATGACTATTGCAGCCACCACAAGCCACACCACGTTCCAGTGTTTGCACAGTTTGGGGTACAGGATATATAAATAATTAACGATGACTTCAAGTCTGCTGTAAAATGAAAAGAAAATTATTATATATTAATCAAATACAATATTTTCATCTTGAGCTTTTCAGTTTGGAAGATGCCATAGGTGGCACCATCTTTTTTCCTTAGACAAACACCTTGTCAAAGAAGAATCAAACTGTAGAGCTCTTTTATGGAGAGCTGTACACTCAGATATTTCAACTCCAACTATTCCATATGAGTAATACTTGTGAGACAGCTGGGGATTGTAAACTTGACTCCTATTTCTCCCACCTGTCAGCTGGCAAATCTCAGAGCTTGGTATCATGCAAAATTCTGCACTGTTCATACCTTGATCAACTAAATTAAACATTGGAATATGTGGTAAACATTTCTTTCCAAGAGTGTCATGACTAATGAGATGGTTGCTCTCTGAAGGCGGCTGAAATCTCAAACCAACAGATGTTTATAGCTATAATGGTTATGGAATGGAAAGGAATTCTTCTGGATTAGGCAAGGATCCCTGCCTTAACCTGGGATTGGACATATTACTGGCTTTGGCCAGCATTCAATGCCTCTGTAATGTACAGAGAGAGAGCACTGGGTGCAGATGGATGCAGTGTCTCTCCAGTGACAGGAATGACACCCAGCACCAGTTTGTGCTCCTGAATTACAAACTTTATAAGGCAGTGCATATTCACACAGGGATACATTTTGGCATCTAAGGAACTTCTATGGACCATTCTTTTACCTCAAATCAGAACCAAACCCCAGCAAGATAAAGCATCGTGATGTAAACATACAGCTTTAACTGAAATATCAAAATCAAAAGTTTTGTGTTTGGCAACTATCTTGTGTTAGAATATTACTTTCTTTGGAAATACTGCTATTTTAATATGCTTCCCCAGGAGGAAAACATGGCAAAAGGACAGGATAAAACACTTGCTTGGGTACCACAAGTAGAAAAAAGTGGCCTGTCTTGTATGGACATATTACACTACTGTCTCACCTGCTTTTCAGATTTTTTATCTCATCTTCATTTTCACTTTCTTCATGTTCCTCATGACTTTCTTTGGGTGTCTCTTCCTCTTCTTCCTTCAGTTCCTGAAGTTCTTTGGCCTTCTTCAAGGCTTCCTGATATCTTTAGCAGATAAAACATTTCTTTCTTAGCATAAGATGTATAAGCATGATCTGATCTAATGAAAAATTAGCTTTATGTTTTGTTACATGCAATAAAACACAAGTAGAAGTGTTGCAGCACCTGAATAAGAGTAAAAATTAGCTGAAGGCCATGAGTAAGGCACACAGACAGCCACCCTTCCTGAACAGAGGATTATATTAGAGCTGATCTCAAATTTATCCCTTTGAACAAAAAAGAAGTTGTTCTCCACAGAGAACAATTTCTGTCTATTGTAAAGGAGCCAGTAAACATTTCTCTATAGCTCTAGATCACTTTATATATCCTCTAGATACTACTTTTTTCCTGGAGAATAAATGCAATTCAGTGCTAAAGTCAGATGGCATGCTGGATTCTGCAGGAGAGGATCAAAATTTATCTCACTCTTCACATAATGCAAAATTCTGTGCTTGACATTCAGAAACAGATTCCAAAGTTTTAAACTGCCCCAAAACATGCTCTGTGAAATATTTTGTGAGACCAACAACATAACTACTGTTTTTAAAATTAAATTTTAAATACACATGTCCTCATCTGGTAGCACATTTTTACAGGTTTAGTTCACAACAGGTATTCCCACCCCTTGTTATATGCTTCCTCTTCTATCTTGGCTTTAGTTTCAGGACTGATCTCTTCCAACCCACTCTGTGTCAGCACAGGAGTTGAGGTTTCACAGTCAGGTTCTCCATTTGACTTCCCACTGCCAAGACAAAAGAAGCAGACAGATAGAAAATAACATCAGGGAAATGTGTTGTATTTGGAGTATGCCGCAATTTTGTGAGTCATGATTTGTCTTTTTGAATGTACATTGGAGAAATGTCTATCAAAAGAAAAAAATGGAACACAAGAAAAATATTTGTTTCAGGATGTTGTGATTTAAGAACAGTAATTATTATGTTTCTAAGGTAAGAAAACTATCATTTTTATTTTTCTTTAAAAAAGAAAAGAACCTTTCTTACCTGGCTCATCCATGACATTTACTTGCTATTCATGAAAACATTACCCTCAACTTTCTAAAACTCATCTTAGAAATTGTAACCTGCCACATAAGAGGAACATAACAGAAGTAATGTCAAATACCAATTCAACAAAACATTGGGGTTTTTTGCCTTTTATGTATTCTCCTGTGCTGACTTTCCAGAACTTTTCTCAAGTAAATTTTGGAGCATTTAGCCTGAAGATAAGTTGGTTTATATTGCTGTCTTCCTGCAGTGCTCTCCTGTCATTTATTTTATCTGGGACAGAAAGATTAAGTGATTGAGACATGGCAGATCTATCAAAATCAAGGTTTAATGAGCTCAACAATGGATCCCATTTCAACTTCTGGAATCTCACCCTTTTCACAGGCCTTGTTTTCCTGGCACTAAAATAGTTCCATCTGATAGACACAATCTGTGGGCAATGGATTTTCCCTCAAGTCATATTAACAATAAACATTATTTTCACTTGGACTTTAAACAAACCATGAGTATAAGCTGGAAGTGCTTAAACACACAAAACTGTGCTGGTCTGGGTAATTCTACACTACTAGACCAGCTGGCCCATGCACACACACTTAGGCTCAAACTTGAATTTCAAGTTCTGCCTCTGTTACTTGGTAACATGATTTGTTTTCCTAGGTATGAAATATTGATAAGGTTTTTTGGTAGTTGTATTTTCTCACAAATTCTGTGCAGTTTCAAAAGTGGTCTAGATCTTGAAGAGTTCTTTTGAATAGTAGCAGCCAGTGCTGTGGTTTCCCATTTTTGTTTTCTCAGTTGTTGCATACTTACATTCTTAGTGAAGCACAAGGTAAAACAAGGACATAAGATAAATTTTGTCCTGCCTCAGCACTAATCTAAAATACATGAAATTCAATATTTTGTAGTCGTGTACACGTTGAAAGCTTTTAATTTGCATGTTTAAAGCATTCTAACGAGCAGTAGGAATATCACAGTATTTCAAAATATGATTCTTTAAATTATCATTTAGTATTATCATTTAATAGTTACTGAGATGACCTAGACAAAACTCACTTTTCTAGAAGTGCTGGCAGAGCAGGAGTAGATGTTAGGCTGCTCCTTCCATTACTGGGTGATTCAGACTGTAAGTAAAGCATAGCAATAAATGTTACATTCATCAATTAGTTAACATTCATGACTAAATAATTTAATACCAATTAAAATTTATTAATTAATTTCAAATGAGTGTTCAATAAAATAACAAAGGCAGTGTGCTGCTCAGGTTTCTTTCCCATATTCATAAGCACAGTATCTTTAATGTGGTGCTTCCACATTGCTCCAATTAACCAGAGCAAACAATGGACTTGCACACTAAGAATTTTCTCTGACATTTCCTTCTACCCTGTTTATTTTTCCCCAGAAAATGTTCTCCTTCATATATTGATCACCGAACAGTAAAATTATTCTCTTGCTCCTCTCCTATTATCCTAAGAAGATGCATTTATTACTGAGTTTTTAATGGGAAATTTTAAATAAAAATAATTCATAATAAACCACGGCAAAAAAACAATTGACTCGGAGTACATAATAAATAAATTGCACAAACAGATGCTTTTCTTACAAGTAAAATAGACAAATAGATTTAGCTTCTCAGCAAAATCCTCATTTAAATAACGCTATATTTTAACAGAAAACTCCATAACTTTAATTGTCCCATCTTAGCTCATCTCTGAACAGTAAGTATATCTTGCAGGTTTTCTCCAAAGCATTTGTATGGATTTATTATGCTCTGATTAGAGTTTCATTTAATTTATTAAAGTTTAACAAAATAAAATTCAATATAGAGGCTGATGGCTCCAGTGATCCCAGATCATCACAGAACCTCTAAATTGCTACCACATACATTTCTGTACATTAATTACATTTATTGCTGTTCAGTGGATTTTTGGCAATGAAGAACAGCAGTCCAGCTGTGATCTGTGGCTTCTGGTTGAAATTTCTTTTCTACAGTGTACAGCTATTTTCATTATTTCTTTCCTGTGTGTTACTTCAGATTAAAAGGCAAATTTCGTCACCAATGCCCAGTGCCTGTGGATCAGCAGCCTGCCCTATTCAGCTCTTCCCAAAGGGAATCATTCATGGAGGTAGATTGCAATATCCCCTTACACAATAGGAATTACCTCTGTCCACCCCCTTCAGGGTGGAGTCAAAACAAGTTAAATCAATGAAAAAGCTTTCATTCTACAGTAACTATGGCTTACCCCTATGCAAAAATAGTTTAGACAAAAACTGGTAACTTTAAAATGTGGGTTTTACTTACCAGGGATGGCATAGAAGGTATAGGTGAAGCTGTTGGTGACTGACCAGGAATGTTCAAGGAGTTAAATTTAGGAACAACAGCAACACTGACTCTCCTTCGAGGCATATTCTGGGAGAAACAACAATTATTTTTTCTACCATACAACAAGACAGAATGAAGAACAATTCTGTGGGTTAATTAGTGGGGCAAAGATGTAGGCCAGTGTCTCCTTTGGGAAAAGGAGAGTTGAGAGCAAAAGTAAAATAAAAGGTCATGGTTTTTCCCAGAAATTCATCTTGTACTGCCTGGTATGGCAAGTGCTTAATGTGAAATGAGATGTGACACAGAGATGCTGATGCTTTTCCCTCCATATTGAAAGCCCAATTTAAATCACACAACAGAAATGTTCTGAGTTTATATTGTCAGCTCTTATCATAGGCCTTTATCTTTGATAAGCAGAAGCACAATGATACTGGGGAAAGTGCCAGTGTCACAATGACTGGAAATGCTGAAGTCACACATGAAACTCTTATCTTGCTGTGTACCTATTATGATATACTGTACCCAGTATGATATATTAATTACATGTAAACATATTAATTATAATTTGCTGAAACAAAAACATTCATTCCTTCCACAGAAGACCAGCCCCTTCTCCCCACCCCTGAATTGTTAGATAGCATCATGCAACACTGCTTATATTTCCCAAAGACCATAAAAATTCTCTTATGCCAAACACATGCTAATTGCATGCTATATTCTAGCTCAAGTACAGATTATGTAACTTTTTGCTGTCATTTGGTAAGTAGCCAAATGATTAATCCTATAAAATCTATGTAAAATCTATGCTTCCAGCTAAGCAAAAACATCAAAACACTTATAATATCTAACAGGTTTGTTTTAGTGCATATCCAAACACTTCTAAGATTCTGCTCTTTAGACAACTTTACAGGAAAGAAGTGAACACAGCTTTAGTGAACACTCCACGATTCTGGTTCTAGACAAAACCAACCATATCCATTAATTAATGACAGTTTTATTTAATGTACTCCTGAAAAAATACTTTGGGAAGTCTGCAGCCATGGTAGGAAGTCCATTCTAGTGTTTGGCTTCTTTTTTGTCTCCTCTCTATTATTTGGACTCATCCCTGTTAAATTTATTCTTTTTTTTGAGACCTCTGCTTCAACCTATGGAGTTCTCATTCTGAAATCCCATCTTGCCCTCTGCATGCTCTGTGTTGTAATTCTTTATACCCAACACTCAGAGGTGGCAGGAACAAACTAAACCTAAAGAACCAATCAAATAAAAATATGAAAATAAACAGTAGAGTGAGTATAATGCACCTGGTCACCGAATTTCATAATGTTCATACTGGGACTCATGCCTCCCAAATCACTGGTTGTTTTAGCAAGCTTTGTGATAGAGTTATCTCCAACACTTGGAAGTTTTGCAGAAATAAAACACTAGAGTTTCACATCAGGCACTACCATTATTGCACAAAGCCATACTAAGTCGTGTATCCAAAATTGCAAAGCACATGCAATAAATTGCATAAACAATATTGAGAATTTACCAGCACTGTTTGACCACAGCCTAAAGAACTGAGAATAGACAAAGAACTGAGTATAGACAAAGAAATTTCACTTCATAAAATGTTAGTTTTCTTTATATTGCAGAAATACCTTTCCAACAGTGAGAGACATGGATCTAGATGAACGAGGAACCCCATCTTCTGCACAGAAACAAAGATAAAGAACAGTCTTAGACTATGTGAGTATCTCTAAACAATATTAATAGAGCCCTTGCTTATATTTCAGACTCAGAGTATATTTACACAGGGTCTGTAAGTGACCATGTATTTGTTGTCATACAGTATTGTCATACAGCTTCTCAATTGTCTTGTCTTCTCAACTACACATGCACAAGAAATTTGAAATAATTGCAAATAACCAAATCAGTACTACTTTCACTGAATCAGGCAAAAATCCCACTATTGGCCTCCATGTACGAGTAATTGCAAAGGAAAATCCTCACGTTTTAGTTTCCAGCAAAGGAAAGAAGAAGTTGTAAAAAGAAAAGTGTTTTTAATAATGAAATTTTGCCTTCATCTGGACCTGAAAGGTAGTTGCATTAAAATTGTGCAGAGTACATGGATTTACAAGAGGCCATGAGAAAATATGATTGCATCTCATCAGAATTTGGTAAGTGATAGTGAATTCAAATTACTGTACTGTAGCATTAAGTATGGCTCATATGAAGCATCTTATTTCTGTAACATTTGAAAATCTACTCCTGTAGATCAGAACTTCATGGACAGGCTTCACAATACTTTAAATCATTAATAGCACCAACAACTCTCTGAATTAGAGGCAAGACAAATCCCTAAATTTTTATTTTTCTTTACCAGATGCACCATAGGTTCTGCTAGAATTCTGATTGGCAAGTTTCTTGAACTCCATTAGTTCGGCATGATCCTTTTCATATGTCCTTTTCAGATTTTCCACATACTGCATCATTACTTCTGTTGCCTTTGACATACGCTTCTCCTAAGGAAGAAAAGAGGGAAATATCCAGGTAACCTCTACACATCTCCAACAAATCATTTGCCTCCATATGTATGCTCCATGTCAGGGCTAAATCTGGAGCTGTTGTTCTTAAGGAAATATTGGTGTCTCCATGACAGAAAATTCCTAAGACAGAAGAAAATGCCAATTCATATGCATTTCACAGAATATAACAGTTGATGTTGTCATATATTCACAGGCACAGAGGCAGGGTATATCTGATTACTTACGTGGTATACCACAATTGTTTTAAAACTCTCAAAGGTCTTAGCCACTGGCATCAATCTGGGTACTTTAGAGGGCAGAGGGAACATTCTTAAATCTGGGTGGGTATTGATGTGTTCTTACTTATACTCATTCTGTTCTCATACTCTTTGTAATTGACTGAGCTATTGCCAAAGGCAAGTGACTGAATTAGATTAATTTTTTGATCCAGATAAGTTTTCTTTTCTTTTTTTTCCCCTTAATATTTTTATTATGTGCTGCACTGATTTGAAATTAGTTTCTTGTGATGCAGCTGTCGTTCTGAATAAAATATATGTTTCTGTTGTACAGACAATAAATAGCTTAATGGACAATCTTCTGTTGGAACTCTATTTCCAGACTGTAGGGGTCTGTTACCTGACACTACAACTGTAAGAATCTGTGTCTGGACAGGTTGTAGAGGTCCAATTCGTCTAGCTCATGCAATACAACATACAATGTTGTATTTAATGTCTTTAATCTGTCAAAATGGCAAATAAAACACAACCTCTAGCCCAGGCTGGCAAAGACAGCACCTGTGGATCCAGGACAGAGTTAAACACCGGGATGCCCTCACCTGGCGAACGGCTCCGACCATCTCGGCGCGGCTGGAGAGCCGGGCAGCCAAGCGCCGCAGCACCGCGATGTCCTCCAGGAGCCTCTGGTACGCTTCCCTGTGCTCATAGTGGTGCCACAGGTGAGCTGAAGACTGAAGCAAAAATACAGCAGCTCTATCAGCATAGTTTTAGTTCAAATGGAATGGCCAGAGCCTCAAAATGGGGTAGAAATGTCCAGGCAGAACTCCTCACTGAGAGATTAGCCTCAAGGGGTGCCAGCACTGCCAGCGCACCCAGCTCACAGTGCTGCAGCTGCCCTGGTGCTTCACTGCAAGAACACAGTTTGAGCAGTTAGAGAGGACTCAGCACATTTCTGATACTTCCCTTCTGAAATCTATAGTGAAACATGCACATTTCTGATACTTCCCTTCTGAAATCTATAGTGAAACATGCTCTGCCACCTGTAAACTCTACAAATGCCAAGTTCATTTCAACTAGCACTTAAAAATGATTGCTGAGGGACAAAGGACATTTTAATTTTCTATGCACAAGTATTAAGAAGGCCACATGTGTTCTTTCAGTTCCATGATACTTCACTTATTTGGAAAATAAGACAGTCTTAAGAATTGCAATGCTACCTTGATAATAAATTGCAACCAAAATTTGACTGCAAGAAAAAGAAAAAGGGAATATGTTTAGGAAAAATCACGCACACAATATCAGAGTTTCCTTTTTTTTCTTGACAACTGTAACCTCCTTATTTTCTCCAAAATATTGGAAATTCATGTAGTTCAGCTTTTTCTTGAAATTAGGTTTCTGAATAACACATCAATTATCACAAGACTGATTTAAAAAATCAGAAAGATTGGTAAAACTGTCACTGAGCCATAAAATATGTGCCAGTCCTACAGAAATGAAGATAACCTCTCAATGAGATTGGAACAACTCTAGGTCTAGTATGATAGAGATTTTACAGAAGCCATCACTGCTTTTAATTGCTTCTTAGTTTATTCCATTGTCCAGAACAAAAGCTTTTATGGGGAAGGCAGTTTCCACTTTGCTATAAATCATGTAAAAAAGCTTATAAAAGCCAGACTGTAGCGTGTGAACTGCTCAAAGGAAGAAAATCCTAATCACATTTGTCCCATGCTGGCAACATGAAACTTGATGCCTAATTAGAGATTCTTGACAGAAATCCATGGCAAATCTAACAGACTTGTTTCAGTCTGAAAAGCCTGAGATTTAATAGACTGTTTCTGCTTGCTCTTTACACAGGGAACAGAGAGAAGAGCAGCAAAATATTCTCAATAGTTTTTTTACAGAAACAATAATTTGAAAATGGAGATTTGGAATTCCAGATGAAAAGATGTGACCACAATCTTTCTTTAATTGTATATTTTCTTAACTGATGATATTCTTGATAAAGTAAATGGGAGAATCACATGTTCTCCTCACTATTCTCATAAGAATGGCAGCACCTCCCTGCAATAATGCATGCTGGGTCTAAGGCTATTTCATTTATCAGCCTGGTGTGTAACCATCCCTCCCTTTGCACACAAAGACACGCACAGCACTTCAGTTGACACATTTTAGCAAATTTTTTGTTATTCCAGTTAGAAAACCTAGAGAAAGCTGGCAGGAAGGACTGAAACTACTGCTGTAAAGGAACACCAGGGACAGCTGGAATCAAAGTGTACTCAGGCCTAGAACCTGAGCCTGAGATTGTACCTATTCCCTAAGTATTCCTTGCTGTTTCCTTTCACACAGCCTGCCTTCTAGTATCTGCAGTTAAGAGGCCTTTCAAGTTACAGATCTCAGGATTCAAGTTTCAAATTATTTTGGCATCTTTCATATCTGGACACTTCAAATTTACCGGTAAAGAAGGTCTTGCTCAGGAGAGCATGGATCAGTGCTCCAACTGGAGTTCTGGATGCTCTTAGCTATGTCACAGGCTTATTTCAAGAACTGAACAGCAAATTCCTAGTATTTATTCCTGAAATCTGCTAGACCAGGGAAGCATGCCGTAGGCATTTCCAGCAGTGCTGGCCCACTCTGGCAGAATATGCCCTCACTCAGAGTAGTAGGCAGCTCATGGCAAGAAGTCTGAGCAGCAGAAAATGAAGTTTTGGGGCTGAATTTACAAGTCAAACACATTTGTGATGTTTGTGCACTCTCAGGTACACTACAGTTCAGGAAAAGAATTCCCACAGTTTCCTTACCGTAATGGCTGCTTTAAAGTTTTCCAGTTCCTTCTCAGCATTCTCTTCAGTAAGATTTCTCTCTCTCTCTGCCTGCTGAATTCTAGACTCCAATGTATAACTATCATTTCTAAAGGCCAAGGAGAGTTGTACAAATACATTCTGTTTGGATTTAAAAAAGACATTTTCCAATAAGTCTCACAGTAATATAATTTTCAATAACAACTTATGAATAAGGTATATGTTTAACTAACTTTTCCGCTTAAATAAGTATTGAAACAGAAAAATGGAAAGTATTTTTAAATTTGTTTTCTTTGAAAAATCACTTCTATTTATTTCCACTGAAATAGGAATAATAAATGTGTTGCTGCCTCTTTTCCTGAATGTTTTTCTGGGAGCTCTGTAGGGCAGAGACAAAATGAAGGAAGCAGCCTACGAGAAGCACCAGAATTCACAATAGATCTGTTTTTTAGCTGGACTTCCTCCAAGGGTCCCCAGGGTTTTTAAACAGATAGTCTGTGCAGAGGAAGTCCAGGGATGAGCTCACCATGAGCATTGTTTTATCTAAGGGATAAACACCTACCCCTGGAAGTATTAACATTTTTATTCTCTTGCACCCTGCTTTTAAAGATTATTTCTTTCTTTACATAACTTCTTAGGATTAATACTTTGCAAAGCACAAGGGACCGACAGCTCCAGTAAATTGCAGTGTTGTAAAAAAAGATCTTTTTCTTCACTGGTATGTGATTTAAAATCTAAAAAAAAAAAAAAATGCTACAAGATAAAGAGAGACCTGCAAACAAAATTATTGCCTTGAACTGAGAAAGCAAAAATTATGTAAACTAACAGCAGGATATTATTTAAAAATGCCCCAAAGCTAATAAAAATGCAATTTAAATTGCTGAGTTTCTGGTCTTATTTAATCTCTTTCCTTTTTTTTACTACTTTAGAATATTAAAACTATTTCCAAAGTGAATTACTATTTTGTTATGAACAACACAAACAAATATTTTGCTTACTCCTGCTCCGTTGTTTTACAATTTCTATTGCTCATATTTCACAAAATTGTTGTCTTGATGGAGTTCCATGTGTTTTGTTATTGTTTTTTTTTAAATGAGAAATATATTTTGGGGGGAAAAAATCACCTCATTACCTCATTCTAATAACCACACTTTGACTTAAAATAAGCACTTAAAATTGGAACACATCTAAAATAATAGCCTACTTACCTCAACTTCTTTTTCAGTGAGTGGTGGGGAGCTAGAAATAAAAATTTAAAAATTCACATTTTAATGAGTTTTTTCTCTAAAAACAAAGCTATTCTAATACTTAATTGAACAAAATAATTATGTTTGAGTTTCCAGAGTTTTCCACTACTTTTCTGTATTGATTACAATCAAGCAATGGTCTCTAAGAAGTTCTTCACCTCATGCATTCATTTATATAAAATAGTGTATATAACAATTCCTTCGCTATAATTGTTAAATATTTATTTCACCTGCACAGAGAATCCTTATTGACAGCTCAGAAAACTGAAGGCTCTGGTGGTTTTGCTACATAACCATGTGGCTGAATGGAGGAATCATTTTTGGCTGAATAAGTTTGGGATTGTTTTAACATTTCAGAAAGTCCAAATCAGTGAATTCACAAGTGAGTCCTTCAACTACATTTGCAAAATAAACTCAGTTTCTCTAAAAAATTGTCAACTGAAGAAAAACTGCAGATCTTTTACATGCCCAAATTCTACCATTGGAAACCATCATCTGGCCTGATAATTTTCATGGGGGTGAGAAATAATATTTTCAATATGAGTACATATCTGCAGCACCAGTCCTGGAAACCAGGAGTGGAAAAATCTGTATGAAAATCTACTTGTAGCATGCAATTAAGGTTTAAGGCTATGTAGAACTGTCAAACTAATTTTAAAAGTTGGCCAGTTACTGGAAACTGGTGCATTCCCCAGAATTTTTCAGTAAATCTGTGTTGCACATTTTAAGATGCAATAATTTATCTCCCTATGAATGAATGGAGAGAAATTGGCTGGAGACCATTAGTGTGCCTTGTCCTGGATGATGTGTTTCCACTTCTAATGAGCTTTTACCTTCCTGGAAGGGATTTGTGCACTCTTAGTTTTCGCAGCAATACATCAGGAATGCTGGGCATGACATCAGAGCTGTTCTTTGTCTCCTCCTCTTCAGTGGGTGAAGGCAGAGGTGAAGGGCCTAAAGACATTTTCAGATTAAAAAAAATTATGTTACTTGAAAAGTCACACATTATTTTAGCTGAGATTTTGTAATGGAATGCTGTAATTTTCTAAGGCTTTAAATGCCACCTGCTAAGATGTAGTGTAATGTACCATACTACAGATTTTGTACACCATTTATGGTTATAAATTTCATCAGGTACCTGTTGCACTGTATGTCAATTGAAACAGGATATAAAGGTTATACTTACATTCTCTGATTCTGTCACTTTCATAAGGACCAAGACATGGCTAACACTTCTTTAAAATTCTTGTTACTTAGCTTCTGTATTTTAATTCTATTTTATTTCACATATATTAGTTCCCTTATCTCCTTCTGTCTTACCAGAATTTCATGAAGGACTCTCCTGTTGGAAAGGCAGATTCCCCAGCCTGAATCCCAGACTTGGGAATGAATCTTTGAACAGTTCTCCTGTTCATAAGTTTAACAGAAGAATTCTTAGACTTGCCATGTAATTAGTGTGTCAATCTGGAGAGCATTAACATGAAAGATGGAACGGAAGGAGAGATTCTTTCCAGCTACATTTTAGTTTTGTGCATTTGCTTTATATAAAAAAAATTCCAGTATTTACTTAAAAACAGTCACATGTATCCCCATAAAACCCAGTCTGACACCAGAATTAATCCATTCCACTTAGCTGTGTAGATGCAGAGTTGTGTTTACTCAGAAGGTGACAGTAACTTGCCATTGATAAAAACCATGATGGAGACAGTACATTGGATTCATAACAGTAATAATGAACTATCTGACTATTTCCTATTGTTTAAGCAAAATTACCACTCCAGTTGAAAAGGTGGCTTCTATGACAATGTAAGGAAGTAGGTCTCCCTAACAAATTCACTAAGAATTTGACCCCTTGCTTGTTTTCCCCACTGAGGACAAGGAGTTGACCCTTAAAGTTCTGGCTACCATTTAGAAAACTTACTGGACTAGAAAAAGCTTCTGATACTCATGAGATCCATGTTGAGAAGCTGGATAAAATAATGCTTATTTTATTCACAATGTTTTCCTCAAGATTTCCAAACCTGCCAAAATTATGTAGCAGGCTGGTAAAATGGCAACTATTTTATAGTTTCAAACAGAGTCTGCTAAATAATTTCTGGGAAATTATACATTAACAGAGTGACAGGAATAATATCATCATATCTAATAATTCAAAGATACAAACACTAAATATAGAGGACAGGAAGCCTTTTTCATCTTTATTCATTCACACTGAAAATGAGTCCATTTCCAGACATAACATGAAATGTTGTATCTCAACCATCTCTGAGTATAACAGGAACTTTAAAGCTGATGAGCTAGCCCCAGTGCAAATGTATGAATTAGGAAAATTGTATTACTGTATTAAAAGAAATTGAAATTGTCATTGGATTAAATCTTGGACAATCAGTTTCAGCTCCTTTCATAGTAACCATCTTCATTTCAGTTAATGTCACACTGAACAAGTTCTGAATTCACTACTTCCAAACAAATATATAGTTTTGGCTTAAATATTTTAGGTTGACATATTTGGTTTAATATTTTAGCTAAGAGTACTGCTAATTAACTCTTCCACATGTTGAATTATCCTCAGGTTCATATCTTTACTCTTTATTCTGAATCTTTTAAAATGCAGCAACAGGCATCAAATCTTTTTTGCTTGTTTTAGATTGGAGAAAATATTTGGTGCCAGATTTCTTTTTCTTCATTTATGTAGAGTTTTAAAGTCTTCTCCTTTATTTTTCCTTCAAAATCACAGAAATTGAGGTTAAAAAAATCCTACTTATTGCAAGGCATATTTTTCCAGTCCTTCAAACACCTTTATGACTCTTTTCTGGCCTTACATTTTGTCATTGACATTGACATGGAAATGTAGACCAGAAGTGAAAATGCCATTTCAATACTTGCCACACATACACTAAAATAATAATTAAAAAAAAAAGAATAAAGCATCCCATCTCTTATTTATACTCCCAGGGATAATACTCACCCTTATGACCATAGTATCTTGCAGAACTTACATCCATTTAGTCCATCACTGCTGAAATGTTTTTACAGAAAGTTACTGAAACTTCAGTCCTACAGCTATTAGGTACAAGCCAGACTCCATTCCACATGTGCATCTTTTCCCTTGGTTATAATAATAGCTACAGTATCTTCTTGGTTCTAATCATCAAGAAAATGAGGTACTTTCCACTATTGGTCTCTCTTGTTGATAATTTATTACTGTTCTCCATGACTGCTTTAACTATTATAGCAATTGAAGATTTTAAGACTTTTTCTCCTCACCCCCACATAACAGTGAGTTATAAAAATCAGTATATAACAAACATTCTTTCCAGTTTTTATGATACTGCACCTTTTTCCTGTTCCGCTGCTTCACTAAGTTCAGGAAGTTTAAGTCCAACTAAATTTTGATTTCTCATCAAGATATGCTCCTGTGAAGAGAAACAACAATATTTCTAACTAAACTACAAATCTCAATTTAAATATCCCTGCCACATGTAAATAAAACACTTACTTTAGTTAATAAACATAATAGAGATATTTGCATTGCATTACAGTCAGATGCTACATACCAGGATACTCATAAATTCACACACACTCTAGAATATTACATATTTCAAATTCCATACAGGCATTATTTAGAAAAATTCCTGGTCATGCAAACAGAGATTTGTGAAATGTGCCCCTTATTCAAGTAGATATGTAGAGTTTTGGTAAGTGACAGCTTCAGTACCTGACAATAAAAAAGTAATTTTGATATAGCCACAGTAATAACTAAGTATCCCAAATAACACAAGAAATTCAGAAAATCCTACATATGAGACTTTGACTTTATTAAGACCAGAACTTGGGATGCTTCATTGTTACTGTGTTCTACCTCTATATTCCTTACAGGTAGGGAAAAATGCACTCTCAAGGATTAAACCTTGTTGTCTTATTTCTCCTTTTATCATCTTCTCATTTTCTTTCATATTCTCACATGTTTAAATTCACAAATATCTGTTTTTGTTTATGAGTAGACAATTCCCACTGGAGACAGAGCTCAAATCTTGCCTAACTGGAATTATAGATCATGTTGCAAAAATTTTTTTATTCTCTTATTTGTGCTTATCAGTTTCTAGGTCATTCAAAATGATAGAATTAAAGAATTATAGAATGACTTGGGTTGAAAGGGACCTTAAAGATCATGTGGTTACAAAGCCCCTGCCATGGGCAAAGACAGCTTCACCACCCCAGGCAGCTCCAAGCCCCATCCAGCCTGGCCTTGGACACTGCCAGGGATCCAGGGGCAGCCACAGCTTCTCTGGGCACCCTGTGCCAGGGCCTCAGCCCCCTCACAGGGAAGAATTGCTCCTGGAATTATATGGGGCCCTATAATCAAAACTCCCAGTACATACACACTAAGAATGTGTGTGTTATATCAACAAGAAGGGATGAATAATGAAGCTGCCATTCCCAAACAATACAATAGGAATTAATCAATCAAAGTTCAGAATTGAGGTCCTCACCTGTCAGCCTTATATTCATCTTAAAATATTAACTACTGGGGGTTAAGGAAAATCTCCTTATTAGGGTGTTCAGGAAAGTACCTGCTGCCTCTTTTTTTTCTTTCAAAAGTCATTATTAGCAATAGATACATGTTCACTGCTTTCTATTGGTGATTTATCATTTCATGAATTTTCTGCTTTTTTTCCTAGGATTTAATTACTTACTATTTAGGAATTTATTTAACAACAGATTACTCATTTAGAAGCTGACAGGTTTGCAGCAGGTTATAATTAGGAACTGTAAATCTGGACATGCTCTACCTGCCCTTGCTGTCAGAGATGCCCAGTTCTACATCTCTGAACACTTTGAAACATTTTCTGAGACAGTTCAATAACCAACTAATCATTACAAACCCATTTCCTGTCCTCTGAGATCTTCAAATATAAACATGCAAGAGCACATGCATATGTACACCGTGAAGTACCACAGTGCACTTGATGCATACCTGAGGAGAACTAAGAAATAGAGTAATTCCATGGAATTTGCTTACAGGTTACAATTTAGTAAAGAAAAGTTGCAAAGAAAAAACATGATCAATTTTGTGTTGTTTATGCTGAAACTGTTTCCCATTTTATCACTGTCTGTTTCTTGCAGCGATAAAAATAATTCTAAACAAGTTAAAAGTTTAGTAGGGTATGAAAATGCCTTTTTAAAACAGGATATAGCTGATGACAGAACTTACCTCTCTGAGCTTCGTCAGCTTCTGCATTCGAACTGGTTGAACTTGGATTTGAAGGTCTTTGAATGCTTTTACCTGATTGTTGGATTTATTACCAAGAAAGCTTTTATCTTCCTCAGATGGTAATTTTAAAGGGTTTTTCTCCTTCTGTCCAGGCTCCAAGCTATCCCAGGACACAGCCCGTAATAGAGGAGGACGCAGTCCACACAGTTTAAATTCTGGTTTAAATGGAACTTTATGGTCCCTCATTTCTGGAACAGGAATTTTTAGCTTTGAGTCCATATTTCCTATTCCTGGTCCTGGTAGATGGGTTCTTAAAGGAACATCATTTTCCTTCCCTTTCTTGAGGAATGATTTTCCAAGTTCATTTTCACAAACATTCACGCAAGTATTAAGAGACATTCTGCCACCATCACCAGCTGAAGGGGAGAATTTAGGTAAAGTATCCATATGTTTACGTGGATCAAAGTTTTCCTTTTGGTGTGAGAGCTTCTCTTTAGAGTTTTCAAAGCCAGCAGAACGAGGAACCAACCTTCCCTGAGAAATCTTTCTTTGATCATTCTGCCTTCGATCAATTAATCCTTTTGCAGCATTCTGAAAGTACAGGGATACACATGAAACAGAGAATCAAGTCCAGATTCCTCTTTTCCCCTGCCCAAGGACAGATTTTCATTGTAAAAAGCCATTTCCTTTTCAGTGACATTTGCTTTTGAATATGTGCTGTTGACAAAAGAAATAATTTTTAAAAGGCACTTAAAGAATATTGACTTTGGAATCTCCTCTCTGAACTTTTGAGTTAACCTCTCCCATTCCAGAGTCCATTACATCAATCCTCCTAAAGCCAAGCTCCTCAGCATGTTAATGTCATGGAAAGTCTAAACCACTGACATACACCAAAATGGCTATAGCAGATATTTAAAGTTATTTAGTATATTGATTTTAATTGAGCTATAGCAGGGTGCATGATAGGATGAAAAGATCAAATGGCAAGCCCACTGTCCTACACTTCTTTTGCAGGTGCTTCATAATTTCTTAAAACAGTGTAATTTTCTTTTCACCCAGCGACCAATCTTTCAGCATTTTCAGTCCCATCAGTAAATCATATGTGTGCTAAGACAAACCAGCACACTGTTCAGCTCTCAATGTGAAACACTTACCTCTGCAGTTTGCCTGTCATCCTCTTTCACAATTCTGTTATTCTAGCAAAAAAAAATTGAAAAAACTGCTTACAAGGTTCTGTTTCACACCTATCTAACATTAGATATAGATATTAACAGCTGAACTTTGAATCTCATCATTTTTACATTGCTTATTGTATTTATTTATGAAATAACTTCAGGGATTAGCTTTTTCATACATTAGGGTTATATTGCATCTTTTTCTATTTTCCACACTTAATAAATCTTCATGATCTTTCAGGTCTTGTTACTTCATAGATTTCTGTCTTCAGACTAAATATTTATTTGTCCCTTGCTGTACAGAGAAAGTACCAGTAATCCAATTTTGGCATATAAAATGGTATTCCAAACATACAATTTTTATTAGGGACTAAAAGGGCAGCATATTATAATATAGTACCATAATAACCAGATTATTGCACAGACTATTCAGCTCTTACCTGCCCTGGAGATACTGACTCAATACTAGTGGTTGTGCATGCATCAGATCCTGAAAGATACACATATAATTAGGGCATATCCTGATATTTTGCTCAAAATTTTTACTAATATAGCCTTACCAAATCCATATGTGCATAGTTTCCAATAATACATGAAGGACAAAAATTCAAATGTCAAAAATACTATTAAAACAGGAAAAAAAAAAAAATCTAACCCATAGCAAATGAAACATCATTAAAGCTTCTCAAAAGTCTGTATTGACAAAATTTTAAAAATAGAACACGTGAACTTGCAACACCACAGGAATAAAAATATAATAAAAATATGTATATTTAAAAATCTATTTTGTATGCATTCAGAGCCTCATCATATTCAGGACCAGATGCTTAAATCTACTCTTCTCAAGAAATACTAAACAAATGCTTTTTTGGTGAGCTTTTATATGTTAAAGTTTGAGCCTGCAAATTATTGGATTTGATGATCTTAGAGGTCTTTTTTTCCCTTAATGATTCATGATAATTTTACCTGATGGAAGTGGGAGAGAGAGAATTGCTCTGAGATGCTATGGGTGCAACTTTAGGACTAAGAGTTGGGGAAACTGCTTCATTAGAACAAAGGCATAAACAAAATGAAAAGGTGATTTTACTTTCTAGGCTTGTACCTTCTGTATTTTTACAATTCAGATGAGATTAAAGCTTCAACATCATAGTCATGTGTTTGTCCAGAACCTGATAAGTCATTTTAATTGCCAGGCTGTACTTGGCAATTAGGAGTTTAGAGCATGTTTCATGTCTTATACTTGTCAAAAATTGATAAATTTCTATTGATACAAGGAATCCTTGCTCTCTTCAGTTTTCTTTTACTGTAAGCACTGAGGGGAGACAGCACAAGACAAGATTCATGAGGAATTTAGGATAAAAAATAGGTGATATATAGCTGTGGGGGTTTTTTTTCCCTCCAGAGAGTTTGAAATGGCATTTCAAAGCAAAATGAAAGTCCTATTTCATGGTAAAATGGCATTTTGTTCCAGTTTTAAAACACTTCAAATAAAAGGAAAAGTAATTTCAACTGACATTCTAGAACAAAACAGTTTATTCTGCTGTTTTTAAATGAGGATCTGGTCCATTTACCTTAGTTTATGGCTATGTTCAGAATAAGAAGCAGTGTAATTGTGTCTGGAGGGGATGTTTTTCCCAGGATGAATTCTAGTCACTAGAATTTCATTTAAACGACAATTTGTGAGCATTTTTCACTTTTCAATAGAAATATTTCATGCCTTGTTACACTGTTTGCAGTGCAACTTTACACCATTTTACCCGGACACATCTGGGTACATGGATGGGGCATTTCTGTTTTTGTGCAACCTTGTGGAGGACATGAGGGATTCTGACCTTCAAATTAACCAAGAGTATGGCAACAGCAGCAATGTATAGATTACAGGAGATGTTTGCCTTTAGAGATGTTTGAAGGAGAATATAAAATCTGGTTTTCAGGATCTGCCCCTACCTGTGGGTGACTCTGAGAGGCTGCTTCTTGACTTCCTGCCTCTGCGTGTTAGGAACCTCTCACTCACTTTCTTTGCTTCTTCTAACAATTCAAGGTTCTTCTTTTTGTCTTCCTCTGAGATTTTGACATCTGGTAGTGGATCATTCACCAGATCAATCACATGACCACTATTGTCTGTGTAGAAAATGTTAGAATTAGAGCTGGACCTTCCATTTCCAGGTATATTGTGGCATCTAAGAGCAACAAGTTCAAAGCAAGCCTGTAAATTTATACCTATAAATTTAGCTTTGAGCTTGCATGGAACAAAAAATTAATGTCTGCTCATTCCTTATGTTGTTACAATCCCAAGTTTAGAGCAAGTCCTCAAAACCACAGGCAATCCACTAAGATTAATTCACTGTGATGAAAAATTCTCTGAATATGTGAAACTGGCTTTTCCAGCTGTGTCTCCAATGCAGTTTTTCTCATTTCTAAATAAAAGTGCCATTAGATCCATCTCAACTTACAGTAATGGCATTTCTGTTGCAGACTGAGCTTCTTCATGGAGTTTTCATGTTCAGTTTTTCATGGTTAAGAACCCACAAACTCAGCCAGCAAAGATTTATGCACAATAGTTTTAACAATTAATTTAACACTTCATTAATCTGTGGCATTTAAATTGGTTGAAAACACTAAAGTCTGAGCACCAATTTTTACAATTCTCCAGCCTATGATGCAGCAAAGAAAGCAGGCAGTTGTCAGAAAGGTCCTTTCTGCGTGAGTCAGTCTAAATGGCTTTATGAACATCTAAAGAACAGCTTGGATGAGGGGGAGGAAAGTCATCAGGTAATATGAGAAAAATATTTTAAAATTTGACAAGAGCCATTACAGAACCATCAGTTTTCAGAAAAGTAAAGGATTTAAGCAAGCAGCAAAAACTCAAGAGTTTTTTGTTTGTGGGCGTGGAGTTGTTTCACTATTAGTTTTTGATTGATTTTTTGAGGGGGAGAGAGAAGTCCTTTGGCTTTAATTTCCTTAAATTTAGTTCAGTTTCAAGGATGTCAAAAACCATACTTACAGACTGAATATGTAAAGCAATCTAATTTCAGTGAAATATCTGTTTTGGTTTAAACTCAAATGTGTGTGTTGGAAGTTTGAGAGACAAGACGTCCCATGACACTTTCCCTGCGCCAACAAAAGAGAAGCTCAAGTGTAGCAAAACCAGTATTTTGTATTCTACAATAAATAAAGCATGCATATGTTGAGCCTTCTAAAGATGTTAAGCTAATGCACCAATTAACAATTTCTGAAAGTAACAATGTATGTATTTCCCTAAATTGGTCTGCATGCAGTTCACTTACAAACTCATGATCACAATTCAACATCCCAGCAGCGTTCCCTGTGCATGCATTACACAGTGTGCACAGAGAAAAAAATTGTGGTCAATAGTCAGACTCTCTATACAGGTTTTCATTGCATGCCACATTTTCTGAGAATACATCCTAACTGAAATGAATAATCACTTCTTACCAACAGAAGTCAGTGAACTTGTTGAATTCCTGGTGGCACGGTTAGAATGTCGCCTATGGGGACTCCGAGGCCTATGGAGAAAAGTGAACACAAAAAAATCATGGAGTATGGCACCAAAAAGAGGTCATAATTACCAATTAAAAATTAATATTAAAATGAAAGCCCTTTGATTTAAAAATTAAGACAAAAAGCATGTATTGCAGTTTCTCTCATCTCCAAACAAGTGGAAAATGGAGGAGATTGTGGAAAGAAGGAAAATTGCAGAAATTGATCCAACAAAGAAGTTCTAAAATTTGCTATTAATCTCATTCACTGTGAACCTGATTTCTTTGGAAAAAACCTGTACATTTCTGTAGATTATTACCATCACTTAAAAATAATGTAAGAATGGCATATAGCAAAAAACCCCCGCAAACCCAAAAAAAACAACAAAAAAAAAACCACAAAAAAAAACCCCAAAAAGCCCAACAAAAAACCAATCACCAACAAGAACCCCCAAAAGACTTAGTCTTTCTGAATTTTTACTGCTTCTTTAACTAAATTTTATGGCTAAAATAATTCCTTAGGCTCCCACATTGACACTCCCATAGAATCTTTCTAAACTGCAAACCAAGTAAAAGTCTCAAACAACTGCAGAAATGTAAATACTGATCCTGCAAAAATTCTGCCTTTGAAGGGCTGCAGATAAATTCTGACTCTAACCTAATCTTGAAGTTTGGAGCAGCACACTTTTTAAAATACAAACAAATTATAGATTTACAAAATATATTTTTATATGGTTTTTCCCCCATATTTTAAGTTTAGTGCCAGGTCAATAAAATTAAAAGCCCAGGTCAGGAAGTAGGCTTTATCAGAGTAAATATAATAACTGAAAACTGAAGTTTTCAACTTCAAACAAGATTACTACTTCTATTCAATGACTTACTTTCACAAATGTTTAACCTCAAGGTGGTATTCTTGTCCCATCTCTGTGAATGGGCCCAAAACTGCTTTAAATCCATTGTATCACAGTGGTCAAACTAGATATTTAAGTTGTCCAGCTCAGTGAGTGGGGTTGTCAGGCTCAGCGTTCTGTGTTACTCTTCTCTTTTAGTCTCAGTTATATTCCTGTTCCTCCACCTGCATCCCAAACACCATTCTCAAAATGCAAAGGCAATATGACCAACTCACAGAGATACAGCATTAATATTTTCACACAACATACATTTCAGAGCAATGTTTTAGAAACACAGCCCCTGAAATTGATGAATGGATTGGTAATGTATCATACAGTACCTGTTAACCAGATTTTTATCAATTTCTACATCTGGAGTAACAGCATTCTCTGGAAGAACAATAGAAGGTGTGCTGCATGTTGTCCCTTCAACAGTTGTGTCCTGAATGGTATATGACAAATATAAAAATGCAGTTAAACAGAAATTTAAAGCACTGAACATTGACTGTCTGTGTGGAAAACAATGTGTATTTCTCAATTTACCTAAAAGAGAAAAAGTAATTGAAATAAGACATAATTAGCTATAATTTGACAAAACAAACTTGAAGACATGATGGAGACCTGGAATATCTGTTTTCTTTAAAAACTTTTAATGCATGCAAGCCAAATTCAATAAGCATGGAGCTAATGAGAAAGCTTTAAAAATGCAGTCATAGACTGGTTTTGCACACAGCAAACCATTCCTCGAGTGAAGTACACGTCCAAGAGTTTGGTGAATTTATGACCTGAATGCAAGAGTGAAAAGCAGCTCTGTATAACAGGGCTAAATTAAGCACACAAACCCTCCAAATGATAGTAATATATAATGAAAGCTTGAAAAAAACACAGTATTAAGTGTACACAATACTCAAAACTCCAGAAAATAATTTAAGTTAACTTGTTAAGAGCACCACGTGGTTTTTCCTCAGATTACTTGGAAACATATTTTTAAAAAACATAATTTAACAATTTAATTAAATAAAATATAATTTTAAGTGCTAAAAGAAACTGGCAAGCTGGTACTGAATATTAGTATGTGCTTGCCTGCTTAAATGTGAGACCTTGCCTCAAGAACTTAATCTCATACCTTCTGAATAATTATACCATTCAGCTGAAGAAAAATAATCCATTTCCTGTGAGATATCACAAGTGGAGATGCATCAAGTTGGCATAAATCAATGTGGATGTCTCATATGTGCTAAGAAAATGATTACTTCTACCCCAAGTATTGTGTTCAGATTAAAACCAGAAAACAGCTCAAGGGAAAGCTTCCCAGCAGAGGCAGTGAGCTGCTGTCAAGTGACTTCTAAAATTTAAAGAATAATTTGTAAATTCTCAAATCCTAATTGCTTCTGCTAGGCACTGATAAACATGAGAGTTTTGTTTTAGTTTGTTATTTGGAGTCTACAAATTCCTTGAAACTACATCAAAGCTTCACAAGAAATTTGTAAGGCAGGTAAGAAAAATCTGTGGCAATAGCACTAATTTAGGCATTAACAGAATGAATAAGTCGCAGTTTAGTAAGTCAATTTTAGACTCTGGAAGTGTTCCAGGCCAGGCTGGGGGGAGCTCTGAGCTACCTGCTCTAGTGGAAGGTCCCTGTCCCTAACAGAGCAGTTGGAACTGCATGACCTTAAAGGTCTCTTCTGTCCTAAACCATTTTATTCTATTCCATAAGAAAGCTGATTCTTACTTGACTGCTAATTTCTGTCATTTACAATAGAACTCCTTGCAACATCTCTCCCAGTGCTGCATTTTCTTCTTTTTGAAATAACATTTTCTGATCAAGTAAAAGGACTCTACAATACATGGGAAATGGCATAACATTAAAATACATAGCATAACCCTTTTACCTCTCAAAGGCAGCGAAATAGGCCTTGATTTGGACACCTGAGTGAGGATTCTTGATTCTACTGTAAATAGCAAACTTTTTTAATAAAATTTTTTTCAAGCAGCTTCACACTTCCATACTCATAATTCTCATATGAACTGCCTTGGCAAGTTCACTTTGTCAGTCACAGGAGAGCAGGATGGGGAACATGCCAAGAAAACACTGTGAAGATTTAAATTTAGGAAAAATATCATTGCAATTCTGAAAATGTTAAAATCCCAAAGCATATGTGATTCAAATGCACAAGTGACATTTTTTGACAATAGCTTGAAAGCAATTTTGAGTAATATCCTTGAAAATGTTAAAAAGTGACAATATATTTTGTCAGTCACAAAACTCAGGTGACTCCCCTGCTTGTAGGGCAAAGCAGCTGAATACACATGCACAGTGTTTTTACTAATCTTGTGACTGCCAGAAACCAAAAACTTCTGAATGATGTAACAACAGCCTTGAAGTCACTCAAGCCCATTTTAGGACTCTAAAACAAGCTCATTAAAAAAAAAAAAAAAAAAAAAAAAAAAAAAAGAAAGAAAAAAAGGAGTTTGCAGTCCAGGCTAGTTCAGGTCAGGTAGAAAACATTAATCCTGGTCAGCAGCCATAGGAGTTCAGGATCCACACAAGTGAAACTTCATAGCCCCGTTTGTCCAAACTTGCCTTGTCCAGGAGAGGGGCAGGAACAGCCAGAGCAGGAAGCTCTTTGCATGGCCAGCTGGCTCCAATCACAAGGAACTGTTACAGATTCTCAGTGCTCAGGCTGCCCTACACAGGCCTTGGAAGAGAAGCTTTAACAGGAAGCTTAAGCTGCCTCACAACAGTGCAGTGTTGTACAACTCTACAGAGATGTCACAGAAGATTTCCATCACTTTCTTATTTGTGTGCCTTTAACTCTGCTCCCTTGGGAGCTTCCAGACCCGTCTGCTCCTCAACTATTCCCAACAGTTGCCTCATCTCCTACTACCAGTGGTTCTCTGCTACCCAACTCTTTACTTCCTTTTTGTCCAAAGCCCTCCCCCGCAAAAAAAAAAAAATAAAAATTAGGGTAAAACTGACTCCACCTCTGTGGCTCAGGAGGGAACTGCTCCACAAGGATGACCAGGAGCCACCCAGACTTGCAGGGAGGCATGTGGAAGGCTGAGAGGGTGGCACAGGCAGTTTGGTCCATAACAGAACAGCCACGAGGATCAGGGATGGAAGTAGAACCTCCAGACATTCTGGCTGTTAAGTTCTACCAGGCCCTCACTAAGCATACAGAGAATGTGCTTTTGAAATGTTTATAATCCAGACAAATTCAGGTGATTTTTACATGAACGGGATGGTGAGAGGAGAAGGAATACAAAGATACTCTGCTGAAAGACCCACCACGCCAGGTGACAGAGCTTTACTGCATAACACCTGAATTCTTTAAAGCACTGCGGAAAAAAACCCAAAACAACAGAAAACTAGGAAACAGAAAACCCTCTGCAACCTGGCCATATTCTTAGATATTAATTAAAAGTCTAGACTGAACTTCAGAAAAACACAGGCTGCATTAAGAAATACTGAAATGAAAACATTTGTTTTCTCAAAATAAATTTGAGACATAGAACCCAGGCCTTCCCATCATGTAAAAGCATGATCATACTTGAAGCATGCAGAAAGCACATGTGATGTAACATTTGACATTAAACATTAAAATGAACATGTGATGTTCATTTTCTTTTTGTCAGAACTGTTTTGCAATCTGTGCATTTGGGCATGCAGGGAAAAGGTGGGGAAGATTCTCCTGAAAGAGAATGAGGAAGGTGATAGACACCAGGCAGCACTCTAGATGAGAAGAAATTTCAAACATTTTTTTGAAGATAGTTTTAAATGGCAGAAAACAAATTCACTAGCTTTCAGCTCCTTCTGATGCCCTCTCCTTGCTTGCAAGTCCTTATCTCACAATAAGCTGTTTTACTTAGAGTGACTTACAGTCAGGCTGTAGAACTTGACCTGCAGCAAGGGCCAAGAGTGACAACAGCTATGAACAAGACCAAATTTTCACAGCATTGGCTAGTAGCAAACCTTAAGTAGGCTTATGAGCAGTGTTTTGGTTAAAATCATTCCACCACAATTTTGCACCTAAAAATAATCACTATCTAAAATGAAGCATTTTGCACAGTGACTTGATTCATGAACGATCACATTACCACAGTCCATTTAAGACCTACATCTAAAAGGCCTGAAAAATGTATTAAAATTTTAATGCTTTTATATTAGGAGGTTGGAAATTTTCATTTCTCCCACTTGACAAACACATTCAGGATTAGAATCACTGATGTTTGCTAGATTTTCATATTTTTCATCTCTAAATAGGTTTTATACAGCAAGTCTTTTGTACTAAAATACATTTCACATAGGTGAGTTTAAAAAGCCCCAATAAAATCTTCTTCAGCTAATAGATGTTATCAGATGGTAGTCTTGATGAATTTGTATCCAGCTGGGGTGTTTATCTTAAGGCAGGAAATTACCACTCAGCACATGTGCAGCTTAGATGGAAGGCAGGACAAATCACTGCAGAGCTCACTGCTGCCAGTATTTTCCAACCATGTTAAAGTAGAGGATGTTTTCACCTAAAGTCTGGAATGTAGTGTCCCCAAAGCTAATGGCAGTGTCTCATCTTTAACTGAGGATGTGCCAGACAATAAATCCTCTCTTTCTTTACACCAGTTTGCATTAAAACTTATGATTTGGATAGCCTGTGATTTCCTAATCACAGTAAGGTTCTTTACTTCAGCTAACAACAGACAAAAAAATTCAACCTCAGTTTATTAAAGCATGAAGCTACTTTTTATCTGTGGTATAGATTACTGCAAATAGGGAAGACCCATCTGTTACTGATTTTTCATATTTATCTGGAATGAAAACACATGGAGATGCCACACAAATTTGAAGCAAACTGATGAAATGCCTGAGGAACACCCACCTGCCTCTCACTATTTCCAGTGTCTGATCATCCACCGCTGTGGCAAATAAAGCACTGAGAAACACTGCAAACCAAAAAAACCCATCTCCATCTTTCACACACATGAGTTGCATAACATCCTCTATATCTGTAAAAGCAACACTAGTTGTTGAAGTGCAAGCCTAAGTTCTGTTCTCAAAGTTTAAAGTTTGCTTTAATAACATCACAAAGGTCATTTTTGGACAGCTTTGATATATATCTGTCTGTTCTGAACCATTTATAAGCCTCCAGTTCAAAATGATAAACTACTTGAGCAATTTAAGTTCTCATCCCTTAGGCTATAAAATATTTGAGGAACTCAAAGGATTTCTGCTGAAGGATCATTCATAACTTCATCAATTAAGCAAAACACCCTAATACAGAGCAACAAATAGATTTGATTTCATAAACCCCTAAATATACACAGACATGTTTCAGCCTCAGGTTTCCAGCAAGTGTCAGAAAACACCTTTGCAAGTAAGAGAGCTTACTTTGGCTGGAGGAGAGCTGTTGTGCTGGGCCTCTTTTGCTTGTCCCTTGTCTTCAGGTAAGGTTGGCATGGTGGGCAGCGTGAAGCACGTGGAGCTGCAAGGTTGACTAAGAGGACCATGCACTGCTGGCAGTATCTGTTTCAAGTTAGCCTGAAGGCATAAGCTCTGCGAGGCCTCGTGATCTGCAGGCTGGGTTAGATGCCAAAAATACAAATCAAATCCATTTAAAACTCTATGCTCCAAAACTGAGATCACTTTACAATAACAAACAGTATTAAGGTTTAAATTAAAAATGCTATCTTGTGTCTTAGTAACTAAAGCTTTCAAGGTCAAGTATAACTTAGCAAATGCATTCAAAACAGACAACCTTCTGTTCTTGTTGCTATTTCCATCTCTTTCCTCCATTTTACAATTTTCATTTTGTCACTATGATGCGACCAAACTGCCTTCTCTAAATATCCTCTAAGAAGTAAACAGCATCCTGTTACCATATCCTGGATATCACAGAACATCAGAATGGTTCAGGTTGGAAGGGACCACAGGGTCATCTGGTCCAACCTCCCTGCTCAAGCTGAGTCACCCCAGAGCTCATGGAACAGAATTGCATCCAGAAAGTTCTTGAATATCTCCACTGAGAGAGACTCCACAGCCTCTCTGGACAATCTGTTCCAGTGCAATCTGCTCAGAAGTTCTTCCTCATGTTCACGTGGAACTTCCTGTGCATCCATTTCTGCCCTTGCCTCTTCTCCTATTGCTCAGCACCACCAAGCAGAGTCTGGATCCATCCTCTGACACTTCCATACAGATACTGACAGACATTGCTAGGGTCCCCTCTCAGTCATCTCTTTCATAATATGCCTTTAGTAACTAATAGCCTTAATGCTACAGAGCATGAACTCTGATCTCAGAGGATCAAAACTGGAACTCTAGAGGGGGTGGCACTTCTCCTTTGAGCAAGGTGAATTGTGAAAAGACTTGGTGTACCTCTGCACAAGACAACAAGGTGCAAGACACTTCCAAAGCAAAACAGCAGAAATGCCCAAAGAAGGAAAAAAAAAAATCACTGCCTATTAGGTGAGAAAATTCTCATTATTAGTATCAAGGGGAGGCAATGCATTCACAAGGGTAACATCAGCATGAAAGCCTGCACCAAAGTCTGAGGATCAGCAGTGCAAAGCACAAATCAGTCCTTGGATTGGCAGTGGATGGGTTGCAATACTTACTGTGACACCTGCCCAGGAGTCAGGGAGCTGTCCTCAGCAGTGTCCTCATGAATGCCTCACTGCGCTCCCCGGCGGTGCCTGCAGGACACACACACACAGCTGAGGCCACCTGGTGCCCACACTGTGTCTCCACCAGGAGCTGCTGCCTACTGCATTGGAAAGGAACCTGCTACAGTTTTCCTTTCCATTTCAGGGGTGGGCAAAGAAATGTATTCAGGAACATGCTGGTTTATTGAGGTTGCCAATTTCATTTGTCAAAATACATCTGTTGCTATAAAATTAAAGCAAAAAGAGGCAAAACCATTCACAAGAAACACTGAAGCAGTCTCAGTAGTGACAAGTGCCTCACCTCAGCTCTCACAGAAGAAAATCTGTGTTGTAAAACCTACAGAATGTGTGAAAACTTTGGACTACAGAAGCAGCTAAGACCCATGCTTTTATTATGTTCATTTCACATTATGTTGGAAACTTAATTTTCTCTTTCACTAGAAGAGGAATACAAGGCCATCTCACATGATAATGCAGAATGAATAGATTGTAAAAATGATCCTACACAAGTATTGGTGTGTTCAGAAAAAAGTAATTATATCATTGCAGTTCCTCAATAACAGCTCTGAAAAAGATGCAGCACATGTGACATTGTTATGAAGACCAAGATACAGACTCTAACTCTTTTTGAACAGTGGGCATAAAGATTTTTCAGAGCACTGCATGCTGTAGGGAGAGCATGTTTCAAACTTTTCTAGACATGTACCTGTTACAGGTGATTTTCTAACTCTACAAAAGTGGTAGTTCGTGTTTGTATCATGATTTTATCCCCCTCTGACTTCAAATAAGAGCAAACTTTCTAGGAATAATTTTTTTAAATGGCTATTAAGGCAAAACAATAAAGTCCCTAACAGGATGGAAAAGACCTATTTATGATTATGTATATTTTAATAAATCCACAGGTTAGACAGATGCTGAACAGCTGTATGTTTCAACAATTAAGTTTTTTTGTATCAAACCCAGTCACCAACTATTAGCAACACATGAAACTGAGATGGAAACAAGGTAACTAAAAAAAGGGACACAGACTTACTTTTAATCTCTGTTACAAAATTCTGCCATCCTACACAATTTCAGAGTTTGCAAGAACTCAACTTCAAATTAAAAAAAAAAAAAAGGAGAGAAAGAAAAAATATAAATCTGGCTATTTATCTAATCCCTCTTAGTGTTTCCCTTATGAATTTATTATGGTTCTGATACATTCAACCCAATGCTGGGCCTGAAAAATCAGGAATGTTTCAAGTCATGGCCAAAGCATGCTTGCAGTCCTACATGGAATTGTAGAAGCTATTGCACCAAAGTGGTTTATTCCCAGTCTAAACTGAGTTCTTAGTACATACTAAACTTAAAGTAATGCAACTTATCTTGAAACAAGAAAGAGCTATTAAGCACATCAAGTTTCAGTTCATTTTTCAGATTTAAAAAGCAAAAAAACTTTTAAAGAAATAGAAATAAATCTTCGGGCTTGTCTAAGAATAGAAAGGGACAAATCCCAAGCTGTGTTGTCCTAGAGATGCAGCACAGAAAGTACAGCCAAGGGAAAACAGAGGGTAGAAAGATGAATTTATGCCCCCTTAACAACCCCAGATTTGGAGTGGACTGAGTTCAGGCTGTCTCCAACACAATTAGAACCCTATTCTGATTTTCTTACAGAGATATCTTGCAAATAGGAATAAGCTTCAAATCTCTGTGCTGATCAGTAGGAAAATTTCTTCTGACTTTCCATTTTTTCCTAGTACCACTCCAGAAAACCCCAGTGCTGAGGACTGTATTGGAGCAGTGAAAGCTTACACATAATTATTCATATTCTTAAGGCTTCTTGAATCAAACACCATCTTTGCACATCTCAACTGCATTTCTGCAGTTCACTACACTGCCAAAGTGAGGGGTACTGCATTTTGGTATTTCAGTATAAGGATGTGGGTCAATTAATAAACTATATGATTTAGAATTCCAAAATAATTAACTTTCAAACTAAAAGCTTAATTTTAATCTGTGCAGTGTTCTTAAAGTCAGTAGCCCATATTTTTAAAAGACCATGATGCTTACCCAGCAAAAACATCATATATTGTAAATGCAAGTGGATATACCATGGTCTGCAAGGAGTTCTGCCATTTTCTAATCAGTTACTGCCTCCTGCACTGGTAGGAAAGGCAAAGGTTTAGAAAAGATGGAAACCTAAATATTAGTGAATAAATGTTCTTCCATCACTGCTGAAGTGACCTTATGCCCCCTTTAGCTGGGCAATGAAAACAGCCCCAGTAAGTGTCAAATGGAGTCAAAATGCACAAAAATAAGAGGTTTTGTGAGAACACTCTCCAAGAATTAGAGGAGCTTATCTGCATCTCAAAAATGTAGATAGCAGATAAAGAAACATCCTTGGAAATTTTATGTCACCAGAAGGTACATTTATTCTTTTTCAGCAGAGCATTAGGGCAGAGTGCAGCCTTGGAGCTTACAGAAATTCACACTTGTATTTACAAAGCCAGCTGACAGCCTTACTGAACCCTGAGCTAGAATGTGTGGAGTTTGACTAGCCTGCTTCTAAACCTGGCTCACCTGCCAGCTGAACAGCCTTTGGAATCATGCTGCCATGAGCTTTGCCAGCTTTGCCTCCTTTCCACAAGAACAGACATGTTTCAGTCAAAGAAGGAAATGATGTTAACAACATTTGCAATTCAGTGAGGGACCAACTGAAACACCTGTAATTATTGGCCCTGAAGACTCTGAAAAGAGAACTTAAAAATACACCTGCACTTTGAAAACAGTTAAGGTGCATGAACACATACTAGCATCCTAGGCACGGGGATAATTTCAAGATCCTCTTATTTCTTTTTTTTTCTTCTTTGATCAAGCTCTCGCTGGCCTGCCTCTATCTTATCAAAGGATTTAATTAGATTATTCTAGTGTTTTATCAAAGTAAATGATCTCCCCCAAAACTCAACTCTTTCAGAAATGACAAAAGCTTCAAAATTATCTTTTAAAATTAAATACTTGTAGAGATTAACTCACATGTCACAGGCAGAGTGGACGTGGGTGAAGATCTACAGTTTCAGTATGCACGAGCCTTGTGCACCTACAAAATGAGTGAAAAAAACACACAAACAAATTACCTATCCACTTCACAAAATTCTGCTCATTCCCACACTAAGAGGAGACAATCTAAAGAAAAAAAGTAAGAAAAAGAAATAAGAGAGAGGATGGAGTGCTTCTAACATTTTGGTGTGTTATTATAAACTTACTGCTTAAAATAGTTAGGAAAAAAATTATACCCTGAGCTCAAATTTGTAGTCAGATACAGATCAGTGAATGCAGAGAACTTTCTTTTACCACTGTGTAGGCTTAGAATACAATCTCCAGGAAATGGAGATCTGGGAGCTCTATTCCATAAAAGGGAAAAGTATTTAGAGGCCCTTGGCTTTCAGTGTGTTCTCTCTGCAACTTATTTTACCATAGCAGAGAAAGTTAAGTATAATCAGTTAACTGCCCCTGGCTGAGTCATGGCTGAGTCCATGTCAGCAAGGGCTCAGAGAAAGGTGCTTTACTCCATCCCCACTGATAGCTGGGCACCTGACCCCAAATGCTCTGCCACATCCTAATGAGGGGACACAAAAAAAGAGCAGAAAAAAACACTTAAGAAAGAATTTTATTAATATTTCTTGACCTCATGCTGCCTGTGGTCAAGTCTCATTTGTCAAAACAGGAGCTACTTGCTCATAGTGCAGCAGCTGAACTGCACAATTCTGAGTGGCTTTTTGCAACTTTTTTCCTGTACAGTGGTTGTAAAACACTACCAAATTAAAAAGGTAACTTTTAGCACTCCTTTTGGCATAGCTGTAAAAACACATGGAATTCACATCACATTTTGCAGCTTTGACGTACTTAAGACCCAGTAAACTTCCTTCAAACAAAGTCTGAGCAAAACAGGGTGTTCTTATGCTTGTACCAAAAAAGTGTTTTCAAACACAAAGCATGATTATAGCTTAAGATATACAGTTTGTTGGCATACATTAACTATCCCCTAAAATTTAAAAAACCCAAAACCACAACACAACAAAAGAAACAACCCTCCTAAAAACAGATGCAGAATATCTAAATAGAAACACTTTGAAATTTTGCATTAGGACTCCAAGATCTTTGTATAATAGGAACATTCACTGGGAAAAGGAAAAAGAATGCCACAACTGAAGCTGACTCATGTACATTCTTGCCCTTTGTGACAAAAGGTCCTACATGGAAACTGGGAGACATTTTCTTTATTGTCTGCAACACAGGGAAAAAATTGACTAGTAGTTTCCTACTGCATCTCAGTTTTATGACAAAAGAGTGATTTTTCATGTTAAATACTCCAGTTTGCAAAATATCAAGATCCTGCTTCAGCCAATTTACCAAACCACAGAGACATAGCCCCAGGACAAAAATAAGGCACCTCTGTGATAACTTCAGTGAGTTCCAGCCACACTAAATCCATGCAACTGCTCGAGGGAAAACCTGGAAGACAAAGTGGTGTTTCTGCTTTTAGGATACAGAACAATTCTATTGAGGCATGCAGTGTGTCTGCAACCACTGTGTGAATTCAAAGGATCTGTTCTCATTCTGAGACTAATTCCTGAGTATTGAGATTCCTGAGTGACTTCAATAAAACTTCTTGACAATCAGAACACTTTCAGGTTGCAGCCTCAGAGACAAGGGTTGAATGTGAATAATTCTGTCACAAAAATATTTTAAAGGAAGAAACTAGCAAAAGCTGAAAGAAAATACAATTCTTTAAAAAACTCTCCTCAAACTCAGTGGTTACAAATGTCCTTGGAACTACAAGCTACACATGTAGGACTTGATTTACAGAACAGCATGACAGGAAAGAATCTCCTTTTCTGCTTCCTGTTTTCCTCATAGCTCAGGAACACATAAAACTGGATGGCTTTCAATAATCTGCTTGAATGAGAGAAAGGAAAAGTTAGGTCAGGCAGAAAGTAAAATGTTTTGATGCATGTCCAGCCTGACATGCATCCTGGGAGAATATCTCAAATAATGGGTAGTTATGACACTGTTAAGACTGAAAACCAAAAGGTTTGGGGGTGAAAGGTGATGCTGTTCCATTATCAACAAGACCAACCCCTACAACAAGGCTTTTGGTTTGATTATGTATCAAAAATTTACATCAGCGTTTAAGGAAATCTGAAAACTAATTCCAAAGAGTTTAGTGGAAAATTTATTCTGGGAGTTCTGCACTTAACTCCTAGAGGATCCATTCTGGTCCCAGCTTTAGCTTTTCCTTGATACATTAAGAGAAAAAGCAATTGGACCTATTTCACTCACAAACATTTTAACATAGCTAAATGGAAATTTAAGTCTTACTAAAAGATCATAACTGTGTTCAAAAATAGCACTTTGCTTTCTGTAAAACGTCAACTTCATTTGTTTTAACAATGTTTTTACAGTTTCTGTTTTGTTAGCAGTCAGTGTTTAGATTTATTTCTCTTGCAGCAAAGCATCTTTGGAGTGGCTTACAATGACTTTTTTTGCCTTGCAAGAATTCGAGGCTGAATTTTATGCTGCAGACAATCAGCAAACAGATGAAGAATGTACATATTTTAGAAACACTGAGGAGCAGTATTTCAGTATTTCACTAGCTTTTTAGACTAGTGAACCCAGATTTTTTAAAAATATAATTCTTTTAAGGAAAGCCTATTTTAGATAGGCTGAAAAATTCCCAATTCCACTTTTTTTTAGAGGCAAGTAGGAGTCAATGTTGCATGAATCAAACTTTTATAAATTACTCTGGTTTGGATGCAATTTTTTTATTTTCAAGGGTTTTTTATCTAGCACTAATGAAAATATAAGGAAATGAGGTTATAAGCAGCACAACCTCCCTATGAAAACAAATGGTTTTAAGAATTGCATACAAGTTCAGAAAAAAATATGTTCTGCTTCACTTGCAGTTTTTATTAATTCTGGGGCTTTTCTTTGAACAAATATTTTTGAGACAGAACTCCAAAATGGCAATTTTATCTGGTTAAGTCTGTACCTAAGATACTGGACTCAGCTCTCTTATGAGAAGGACATCTTACTGCCCTATTTTTTTTCCTCATCATGGGCTTTCAGCTGGAAAAGCGAGAAGACAACAAAAAGCACTGCTCAGGCAGGTGGCCTCTAGGAAACCCGTTGGGATGAACTTTGAGGTACTTTAAAATAAAATTTTATATATATATATGTATATATATGTATATATATAGTGAAAAAGCTGGTACATGTGATATTAAGGAAGAATGAATCCCTGATTTATTCAGTATTATGTATAAGTTAAAGAATTCAGCCAACAGTAGCAAATCTGATGATCAGAACACTGTCAGATCTCAATGCATAGTTGCTATATTTCTTAACTTGAAGATTATTTTTTATAGATTTTAAAGAAATGCAGCTTAAAGGAAGAATGTGAATATAGAGTGGGAGGATATTTGGCATGGAGAACAAGGATTTCTAAGCATAAGGAACAGAATATAAGGAAGTGTGAAGGTCAGAGTGGGAGAGCAGTACACTTGGTGTCATTCAGGAGGACAGTTCAAAACAAACCCAGAGCTAGGAAGTACCTGGACAAAAGTTTATTACAACATAAAGGCAGTGAACTCAAAACAGGATAAATTTAAAAAAAGTTGAAATGATATGTGAGTAAAAAACATTGCTCTCTTCCTCCTCCTAGACAACTTCCTATTTAAAAGCAGAATTGTTTAGGAGGCAGTGTCAGTCTCATTGTGTGGTGCTGAAGGACCCCTCTGATGCAGGACCTGTGCACTGATCAATCTCCCAACAGAAATTGCACCATTCAGAATACCAGGAGATGATAATACCACCCAACATGCTTTTGCCTAAATGAGCATCGTGTACTCAGTCACACAGAGTCACTTGGGTTTCTTTCTTCTACTCCTTCTCACAGATTTGGAGAAACTTAGATATGTTTCATAGACTGCATGTATTATACATCACATGCTAGTTACACATTTATTTTCGTCTATGGTGTAGGCAGAGTTGGGAGATTGAGTTGATATTTTCTCAAATTGCCACTTGTCTATATTCTTAGTCAATGTAAAAAGAGAACAAATAAGTTTGTGTGGAGGGGAGACAGATAAGATTAGGGGGAAACAAAATAATCAGTGTTCCTTGGTGTCAATTCATACTTTTTAAAGAAAAACCTTAAGGTTTCTATATGAAGCAAAATGTTTGAAAGCAATTTCTACATAGAAACATTCTATAAATTATTCTGCTTTGCAGGGCAGCAGGATATCAACTTTGCATAATTTGGAAAAAACTACTACCAATGGTCTGACTTAGAAACATAAATAAGTTGAAGGCAATTAGGGCAGAACACTATTGCTTAGTGACCCAGGAATCTCGTCGCTAGTCAAGCAAAAAATTTTCCAAATGAAGAAATCAAACTAAATTCTTTCTTTCCTAATCACAAAGGGTAATCCCAGAGGGCAAAGTTGGTTGAACAAACCAGCAATAAATAGCTTTCTTTGGGATCTCAAATGCAATTGTGGGCTTTCAATCAGGGAGATTATACTTGGCTTTCTATCTTGCATAGATAAAGGACAAAGCAGCAAAACAAGCATTTTATTCCCATTTTATCCTTGCTGGACACCATCAGATTGACATTTGCTTACTTTAGTGATACATGGACATCTATTTTTGCATTGAAAAAATGAACACATGCCAAAAGAGCACGAAGGTGTTTCACTTCCTTTTTATGAAAAAAGTATTATGGCCCTTAGTCCACTGAATGTTTTTTCAAGTACTGCTGTATACCAGGACAGGAATATCTTCACTATCAACTTATTCAAGTAAACAGCCATTGTGTGGGTTTTGACTGCTTACTTTTTTCTACAGACCTGCTAGTTCACTCCTCCAGGCTGCAATGTCCCAGTTTGGATCTGGGGATGCTGTATGTTAGGTCACAAGAATTGCTGCTTTTGCTAGGAACAGTCCAATTTTATTCCTAGAGTACACATGAAACCTGCAGGCCTAGCTGTCTGTGAAAAAACAAAGCTCACCATGTCACCTCTTCCTTCCTGCCAGCCCACAATACAGAAGCATGAAAAAGCAGTAATATTTTGTAATGCCACCTTTTAAGCTTTTTTCCTAGAAATAGATAATTTTGAGGGCAGCAGCAACACTAACTTCTTATCCATATCTAGCTCTAAAAACAGGTATAACAGCAACAGCAACAAAAACAACAACAAGAAAAATCATACGAAGGATGACTGCTCAATTTTAGTATTCCCCAAAGAGGTAGGGTGAGGGAAGAAGTCCTCAGTGTCTCATCCAGGGGTGATGTCAAGGCAAAATTGGAGCCAAAAGCTCTTTTTTTCTCAAAAGATCTATTAATGCAATACAATATTCTGCAAACACACTTTTTTGCCTGTATTGCTGAATCATTTACAGATTTCTGAGGGCTGTGTTATTCCTTGCTACTGACTGTGCTTCTGGGACCTCATAAATACTCTGACTAGAACCCAAGATGTAGTCACACGGTGTTATTTTCACACTATGAATTTCTTACAGTAAGCATTCCTAAACTGATGCATTTCTTAATTTAAATTTAATTTTTAGAAGGTGTGATAGGAAGAGGCAGCATATTCACAGCACAATTCAACTTATGTACTATGTAAAGGCAGGCTTTCAGTAGCTTGGATGAAGCCTGATCTTGGTTGGTTTGTTTGGTTTAGTTTTTTTTTAACTGGTACTTAAAAGCTAAGGCCCACAATATTCAGAGACAGAAAGATCACCTTGTTACTGATGCATTTAGCAAAGATATTCTATGTGCATTTTACTGGCCAAGTTAGCAATGAATTGGATTGGATGACCCTCCAGTGAGGCACATGCTGAATCGGCAAGAAATTCCTCAGAGTCCCTCTTTTGCTAATTGGGCTAATTGAGGCAGTTATTAATTTCAAGGTGAAACCAACAAAGCATATTTGATTTAATAATTTGAGAGCTGTGAAGGTGTTGCAATAGACAGGATGATAGTAACTAAGACAGAGGTGAAATAAATCCTCCAACATTCACACATCATATAGAAACAAGCTGTTAGCACAAAGACTGTTCCATCAGGCATGCTCATGACATGGCTGTTCTTATATCTCCCACAGTAATATGTTAATTTGCATTCTTTAAAAGGTTATTTTATAATACAGGCCAAGCACTGAGTTAAACTTCAGTCAAAAATAATATCTGGTGAACTTTGTGAGATGAACCCTTTTGCAAGCAGCCTTTACATAGTAGATAAATTGAATTGTGTTGTAAATATCACAACTTCTAAAAATTAAATTTAAATTAAAAAGTACATCAGTTTAGGAAAATTTGCTCTAAGAACTTCATAGTGTGAAAACACAGTGTCCAAACTCCCAGTGCAAACAAAGCCTTGAAATGAAAGGACTGAGGACAGCTGAGTTCTGACTAAAATTTTTAGCAGAGCAGTGCATCATATCACCATTACAACTGAGTGACTACACAGATGCTTTGTCTGATTACTGAAAAGTAATGCTCTGCCTCCTGTCCCTGGTTTGAAAATACCAGCATCCCAAGGGGTTCTTAATCTCAGGTAGCACTTGCAAGCCTCTCTCAGGTAATCTCTGGTTGCATCTCTGACTTGAGAAGTGTCGCAGTTCTCGCCTGCTTTTAGATCCCCAAATCAGCTACTTGGCCTGAACTATATGTGGCCAGAAGGAGACTTCCCAGTGATTGCAATCAAGAATCCTTGGCCAAAATCATAGGGTAAATAATTTGCCCTTTTTAATCCTTATTTGAAATCCAGATGCAGTAGCTTCAGGAAAATTTAACCTGAGCTCTTTATTTTAATGTGGGGGAAAGGGAGAAAGCACACTGCTTCATCTCTTCAGAAAGAACAGATTTGCTGACTTGCAGAAAGGATGGTCTGAATATGAAAGCAAGCAGTTGTTTATGAGAAAAGAGAAGCAAGTCCCCATTTCCTGTGTTCTCAAAGTTCTGCATGCCATCAGAATCCAAAATAAGGGACAAGAGATTATTGCCAGTACCAAAAAAACCCAAACAAACCACCCCAAACCAGCTCCAGAGCTGCCTTTCCACTACATCTGACAAAGCCTCTACCCACAGAATCTCAAGACTGGGAGCACATGGTAATGCTAAAAAGCAAAAAATTGCTAAAAGCAACTCAACCTTTCATTTTTCAGGTGTCTTTAAAAGTAAGGAAGTGAATGTTCTCTTACACCTTCCACTTCAAAAGCACCTCAACCATTCTATTTGTCTTCCAGGTGTTAACACCAAGGACCTAAAGGAGAATTTAACAATCTCCTTGCAGTGTTCTCACTTTAAGGACACAGTGGTGTATTCTGCATATGGACCAGGCTGAAGTAAGCATCTCCAAAGCTAACCTTTGATGATTTAGGTGAATGAAGCACAGAATTCCTCTTACTTTTAAACTCTTCTCAGAAGGAAGAAAATTAGGCCTATTTTGGCTGCTTGTTAAAATTCTAGATTCAGGATCTTTACAATTTGCACTCTAATTGGAAAATTATCCTTATTGGCTTGGATCTCCTAGAAAACATGGTAAGGAAAAAAACTTCTCATTTTCTTTCAGAAGGCTACCAGATACCACACTCTGAGAATACATAGTTTATTAAGATTATTTCTGCCATTTTCAATTACTGTTTTTCATAACCTAGGACTTGGAAAGTTAATAATAAAAATCAAAACTATCAGAAAAAGAAAGGAATTTTTATGCATTGACTGGCACATACCTTACCAAAACCCCACATTTTTCTGAGTAATAAGACAGTTCAGAAAAAAGCTTTGAAGAAAACAACAGCTCTGCTCTTCTGGAAGAGCACATGCCAAGTGGAGCAAAATGTTCCTCCTTTTCCTTCAGTGAAAATCTTTCCCTGATAAAATTATTTAGAAAACACCATTCCATTCCTGATTATATCCAGGAGCTGATCCAAAAAAATAATGTACCAGCTTTATGCACAATCTCATCTCATCAACATCTAAAAAAACCCCACTCTCATTTGGGATGGTTTAATCAGTGTTGTGCACAGAGAGGCCCTAGGAAAGAGATGAGCTTAAACCAGAGAACTATTTCTACAGGGAAAGAATTCTATGTTTTGGGAGCTGCATTTCATATACTAGTTTGGACATTTTTACCTCAAAACCTAAAACGAAAATAGGGGATGTGAGAAGGGCATAAAAAGGAACAGAGTTATTCATATTCTATGAGGCTTTAAAAAAACTCCAGGACATGCCATGGGTCAAGATTTGCCACAAAAATATCAGACCTACTGCAATTGTCTGGTTTTTCCAGGGCACTCCATATCTGCAGTAAGAGCAGTGAGTAAGGCATGGAATTGCATTTCAGTTCCTCAGTTTACAAGCAGCAAATGACTGAGTTTGTACACCATCTCCTGTTCCATTGTAGCTGCTTAAAGCCTGGGAGAATAGCAAGGAGACAAAGTGAGAAAGGAGCAGCAATCACATCTCGATACTGAGCTAAACTGACCCAAATTCATGTTTCTTAGTCCTGTTTTAGTTTTATTGCACTGTATAAACTATGCTACAACTCAGTATTGCTCTTATCGCTCTACTAAAAAATTGTCATGTGTATCTAGTTATGTTAATTTTACAACTTTATATATGATGAGTCAAAATGGCCTTCAGTATATGCCTACTTATAAACAACGAGTATAAAATTAGCCACAAACATTAAGATTTATTACCTTACCTTTCTTTTCTTTCTTTATATCAAATAAAGTAAACAAGGTTGGATTAAAGTAATGGAACCCATTATTTAAAATTTAAAACACTTGCAGAGAATTAGGGAACAAAAAAGATTGAGTGATTCTAATATATTATGGAATAAAAAATACAAAACCAGGTAAATTTAGAAAATCTCTTAAAAGAAGATATAGGAACTCACTGCAATTTTAACAATATCATAAATCTACATAGATAAGAGTAATGTAAACAAAAGAAATGCTGAAATTGGAGTGCCTCCAAAGTTTTACTGTTAATCAAAGTTTTAGAGGTTTAGAGTGCCTCTGGACAACATTTTGACAAATGCCAAGAAAAAAAATGCTGTGCAATATCTACCTGAGGTAATGGAAGGCAAATAAAAAGACTTAGAGACCAAGATAAAGGCACACAATGAAGGACGCTCATTCTTTCCAAACATCTCTTTCAATATTTTGATGTTGACCTTGAACTGCTTTGTTATTCTGCCCAAACAAAACAAACTTCTGATTTGAGAACTGATTGCTTTATAACTTTATTATCACTTAAGACTTTCATCCTAGTTCCTAACTTTTAGATAATAACTGTCCTAGATAAGAAATTTATGTAATAGTTTATTACTAAATAGATCCAGATACAAGAATGATAAATTAACACAGGACTGTCCAGCAGTCTAAACTTTGTTATTTAATTAAATTCTTTTACAGAAATCAACAAGCATTTTAATACAGGCAACATGTATTTTTCAAGGAGAGGTTAGGACAAAACTTTCTATCAAGCACCTAAAGGTAACTGCTCCCACAGGACAAAAGAGAAATACCTCCTGTAAATGAAGGAAGAAAAAGGACAGAAGCAGTTCTGTGTGCTGCAGACATTATACTTCCATGGGTGCCGAGGTGTTCAACATAGTCCTGAAGAATCTGGAAAAGTAGTCTGTACAGTTGATTACAGATGAGATGGGAAAAGCAGAGCTAAAGACAGCCAAGGTAGTTTATGCAATATTGAGCACCTGAATAACAAAATGTCAGGTGAAAAAGGCAAGCAGATGCACATGACAAAAAAACAAATATAAAAAACACTTAGTTAAATAAGAGTCTGTCATTATGTTTTACAAGTAAGGAAAAAGCTCAGAGCAATTTTGAATAGTTCTCTGAAAATAGCATTCAGCAGCAGCCAAAAAGGCAAAAATGTCAAGAATAGGAAAGTGCTGGAAACAGCATAGAATATGAGACCAAATCCTTAAAACAGTTCTAGTCACATCTCAAAAAACACAAAAAAAACAATCAAAACAAGCACACACATCCCCCAAAAGAACAACAACTAACCCCCATCAACATAAAAACAAATGGTTCATAGAAGAAAAACTGGTCAGCAATTGCTAATGGTTTCCATGTAAAAAAGACACTTCTGGATAGAAACAGGTTAGAAAGTGATTGATAGACTGAAGAGGGTGGCCTATTAATTATTTGCCCTGCCCTCAATTCCTCACAGTACATATGGATAAGAATGCCAAAAGCAGTTACTAGGCAACTTTGAGTAGAAAAGAAGTTCCTTCACAACAGTATGTAAATAAATAATTGAATTTATTACCACAGTTGAAAAATAATTGCAGCACAGAAGTCAGTTCAAACAGAGATCAGATGCATGTAGAGGAGATGTACAGCATCATTCTATACAGCCCCTGCACCTGGAAAGGCCTGAGCTGCAGATGTTGAGAACAGTGAGTGGCAAAGAAGGGTTCATCTTCTGGAGTAGCATGAACATGATCCCTATGTGAGATAAGATGAATGGTTTGCAAGATCTGGATGTGCAGCTCTTATGTTCAGTGGTGGAAGCAGCTTCATTTTCTGCAAGAAACTGATTGTGAAAAAGTAAACAAAGGAAAAGTGCTTTTTTGTTCACCATGTGTAATTGGCAATGCTGAAGAAATGGATGGACAGAACAGGCAGAAGAAAGTAATGGGAGAAAAGGACTTTTTCTTACATTTTTCTAGTTAATACAAACAGTACATGCTAAGAGCACAGCCAGGACTAAGACCCAGGATGATACTATGCTGGATTCCTCAGCAGCTTCCGTGAAGAAGTAAACATATCTCAGCCTGAAGAATGTCTGGCATCTCCCTGCTTTGTCACGTTTTAGATTCTTGCAGATGAGCAATCTTCAGATGTTTTTAAGAGGCTATTTGGGTGGCAGGTCACTGAAAGTGTTTTCAGTTTTTTAAGATGTACCATAGAGAAAGAAATGAATTTCACAGGAGAAATGACAGTAAACCAGCACTTCCCAAAATTTGCACTCTTACACACACAGGCACATTTGCTTACACACACACACTAAAGGACATCCCCCATTTTATGACTCTGTGAAGAAAATCCCATTTGTCTTCAGTGCCTTTCAATAGAAGACATAGGTGCAAATCAATACAGAAACTACCAGAAAATCAGAAGCTGAGACTGGTACACAGCTCTCAATTACAAAGCATTATTGCTGTTGTCCATCTTTTTTCTACTTATTATCACTGAATCCCAGAACAGCCCAGGTTGGAAGGGACCTTGAAAGATTAACCTGCCCAATCCATTGTGGGAAAAGGAGCCTGGATGAGATTATTGAGCATCCTCTCTGCCTTTTGAAAACCTCCAGCAATGGGGACACTACCACACCTCTGGGTTGGTTGTACCAGTGAATGATTGTTCTCACTGCAAAAATGGCTTATTTTGAGATGACACCTCTCCCTGTCACATATATTCAGCTGTACAATGCTGCCTACACTCCTGGTCCAAAGCCTCACACGTGTCTGAGTCAGAAAAAACATGAGAATAATCTCAGCTCAAATCAATGGTACAAACTGGGGAGATGTCTTAAGATGCTCTTGCACTTCCCACTGGTTTTCTCTTACAGAATATACAGCAGTAGGAATAAATCCATTTTCTGGGATAGAGGCTTAAAATACCTCTTCTCTTCCTCTAATATTTCTTACTAGTTCAGCCAGTATAAACATCAGGTTTTAATACAAAAATATAGGATTTGTCTACGATACAGTGGTTGGCTTCCCCCCTGAGATATTAAAAACTTGAAAAAGGCCACATGATGTTACTAAAAGTTATTTCACACTCTAAGTATTATTTCCCTTGTGCACCAGAAAACTCAATCCGTAACAAATTCCACAATAAGGTTGCTTTAACAAAGAGATAATATATATCATTCCAAGTTTTCATTCACTATGGCTAGATACTCCATCATAGATGCACAAGATCAAAACAGACTACATTTAATTCTTGTCTAGAAAATTTTGTGAGAAACCTACTTTTTTCCACAAAGCACAATCAAAGCTTCCACTCTCTACTTTGAAGAGACAAACTGTACATTTTGTGTGCCTCTAAACCTGAATCTTTTCCCTGTGCTCTTTTGCTGCAACACAATTATGCCTTCAACTTGGCAGGTCACACCTTGTCCTGCCTTTGTAAGGCTTGCAGGACAGGACTAAGCAGAGAAAGCTCCCTAATATCAAATCCTGGGAGTAGAGGTAAGTAAAGGAACATAAACAGTTCTTCCAACACCCAAATTCTCACCTCAGCATCCCTCTTTCCCCTTGAAGCTCTCAAGCTCAGTTTTGCCTTCAGTATTGTGATTTGCTAAACCTTATGAAACTTTATCTAGTTTGCTTGTGTCTCTTTATCAATTCAGTAAAACTGAACACTACCTTTGCATTACTCCTATTATAGTTATTAGAGTTGATATTAAAAAATGAAAACTTGATAAGCTGAGGAAGCAATTGTCTCACAGACAATGCAGATATCTGCTTTTACTTGTCAGCTGAAATTGCTGTTTCCATTCAAAGATTCATCAGGGGGGATATGGCTGGATACAGTTGCTAAATGCTGATCTAAGATCTCTTTCAAGTGTTCCTACCAAAACCAATAACAGCAAAGTTGATGTTCCTTGTGGGGAAGGATCAAGAGAAGAGCCTAGACCCATTTCATTCTGTTCATCATCTTCACTACTGCATTATTAATATCACTTGCCTTCAACATACTGACAGGCATGAGAATATGTATAAAGGGAACCACCATGAGGACTCACTTTAGCCTAAGGCTATTTGTCTCCTGAATTTTTCTGTTAGCTTGGTTTGGGTTGGTTTGTTGGTTTTTTTTCTTGTTTTTGAATCAACTTAACTTCCTGTCCTAAAATCAGGAATTTAATTTAGGCTCTCTGAATTGCATTCTGCAGGAACATTTTGCTTCTCAGATGACTACAGAGAAGCCCAGCAAGATAAGCTTTGTTAGGTCAAAAATAATCATTTTTGTACAATAGTCTTTCCTGAAGTGACTTACTTCAGATTATCTTCCATAAAATTTTCTTGGGGCAGTAGAAAGAATAGTAAGCTAAAGAGAGAGTTTCTCTCCTTCTCTTAATTCTTAATTATATTGGCTAAGAATTTATATTCTTAAGAACTAAAATCTTAAATCCCTTTATTAATGTTGTATCCAAATTCTAGGCTGTAGTAATTAGGAAATCATCTTCCCAATATTTTTCTTCACAGATCAAAAGAAATAAGACAGAAATAGAAAGCCAGAACTGAGAACTAAAGTTTATAAGGTTTTCTAGAAATATTTAATGTGTTCCACTCATCTTTTTTCACATCTTCCCTTCATTTCTTCTTTATATCCAACAACTGACTAGAAACAGGTAACAATTGCCAAGCTAGCTTAACAAACAAAATGTATAATGTCTATGCCTATGCAAAAAAAATAATTCAAATCTATCTAAATATAAATACCAATGATACGGTTTGATCTCTGCAAATAACAGGATATAAAATTGTGTTAAACAGGTTTCTAAGGCATGTAAATATTTTTTCCAACACAAACTTTTTTGTTGTTGTGTTTCTTAGTTAGACTAATGTTTATTTGAATTTCCATGGCACTTAGAAAATGAATTTGTAGGTTGTCTTTAAGTGCTCCCTCCAAGTGTTGCGCTTTTAAGGTTGTTGAAAACAAAAAAGTATATTTTTACAGAACAAAGAGGATAAAGTTACTAACTGAACATGCCATTTATGTAATTTTGTTAAAGGAGATATTAAATTTAAAGTCAGAGCCAGCTATGATTTTTTTTTCTAAAATTCTCATTATCAAGTTAAATCAGAAACAATTTTTTGAAGAAACAATGGAATTTCAAAGATTAAAAAACAGGGCAACTACAGTACTTACCATAACAATTTGCCAACCTGTGTGAATGGCACCACACTTTTCTATCACACTCAGAAAAAATCCACTTCAATTCTAAATGTGTTAAGTGTACTTTGAAGTGAGGTGAAGCAAAAAGCAAATTTGAATCACAGACTGTTTGAATTACAATCAGTTCCTTCAATGAACAGACTGCAGAGCTTCATTAAATATTCAACTATGGAGTTACCAATTACACTATATCAGTGCTTTTGGCATTAAAAGTTTAATTTTCTTCATTTTTTAAGCAAGGTGGAGTAATGGAATTTTATTTAGTTCACTCATTAGGTTCATACTCCATCTTCATTTTTATTTCTTCAACTACAGCAACCCAAAAGTCAGGCATTTATAAATCACACAAGATTTCTAGTCAGGTTGCTCTGCAAAGACAGGCAGCAGTTACTTGTTCACTTACTCTCACAAAGCTGCCCAGCTGCAGCCCTTACTCAGATGGGTTAATATTCCTGAGGAAGGTCAGAATATTGAAAACATGCTGAATATTCTTTGCAGTGGTACATTATTTAATCTTATTAGCTGACTAGAACATTAAATTTCACCCACTTAAATCATTATTCCATAGCACAAACACAGCAGAAAATAATGGAACTGTGCTTAAGAAAGTCTGGGATACAACAGTTGAGTCCTGACCTCTTCAAGGGATTTGGGTCTTCACTGTATAACAACACATTTTTCACTATGTCCTACAAATATTTTGGGAAAGCTGATTTTTTTTTTTTTTTTTCATTTTAAGAACCTCAGAGCATTCAAAATACTGTGAATGTAATATCTCAGCACTTGCCAACAGAGCAAAGATTTACTACTGTGAAGAAGAAATGATCACTCCAATGAAGTGAAAGTGGTCATTAGTCTTTCTTCTTCACCTGAATTGTTCTCAGATGTTGGCACTGTGGAATAAATACTGCTTCAGGCTATGTCCCAGTGATTAAATTCACTGTAGTAAAACTCTTTGTGTTACCTAAAAGTAGTTGTCTTATTTCTTGCACTGCTGAACTAAATCTCTTTTGTCACATACCCGAAGCCCTTTGCACTTCCAGGCACCAGGAAAGCACACTTATATCCTGAGTTTTATCAACAGGTGGAGCATTCACTTCAGTGGAATAATGCTTGATATATAAATAAAAGTATATCTTTTTGGATATTATTTAGGCAATCCAACAATGATTTTTATATTCTAGGAACATTCTTTAGGGTTTCATATCTTCTCATCTATGACCCCAGCCTTAATTTTTACTGACCGGTTTAATTGAAATTGTTCATAAAGCAGCATTTCATTTTTAAAAACAGCAAGTGGGTAAAGTATATGTTAAACAAGAAAAAAAAAACTGAAATATGTTGAAAGTTGTCAGAATAACAACTGACCTGTGCAACTCTCATGTGTACAGGGCTCCTTACTCACTGCACTGGATGAGACCCGCAATCAAGAAATTAGCCCCACTGTTTCAAACTACAGAAGTAAAATTTAAAATGCAAGCAGAAAGCTTATTACCTATCAGAGGAATTAAAGGTCTGGAATTCTCATGGTCAGCATAATGCCTTGCAGCACAGGTGAAAAAAGGATAATGAATATTCAACAGGCTGATAGCTGGAAAGCTGTAAGCAGGAGCTTCCTGTTTTAAATATAGAGAAACAAATTCAATACTAGGTAGAAAAGGGTGGGATTTTTAGTTTGGTCAAGCCAAATGAAGAACTCCTTCCAAGCAGATGATCAGGCAAAGAAAGAAAACAGGATGCTACCACAGGTTAATTTCTTTCAAATAATCACAGACTAACAAACCAGTGAGGAACAGAAACAAAGTGTGCAGTCAGTTTGCTTAAGAGCAAATGACATCTCATTCTGCCATTGTTCACTGAAGTTTACTTCAACAAAAAGGATCTCCACAAACTTCTGAAGTGAGCTGAAGGAAGACAGAAGGGGAGTTCTTTAACAGGATCCCTATATCTCATGTTGAGAGCATTCATTTAGTGTTGCTGGTTTTCCCAATGTTATTTTAAAAAAATGAGAAGAACAAAACCACTCCTTATCCATAAACCAAATATCTTCATACTCTGAATAGTCTTTAGAGAAAGAGACCGGTATTTTTCTATATCTTAAAAAACTAAATAGACCCCCTAAACCTATGACAAGTGATTTAAAGGGCACCTAAAGTAGTGAGTCCAAGTGAGCAACATTTATGATGGAACTCTGGGAGTTCCATCAGCCTTAGAGCTTGCCTCGTGACCTTGAACATGCACAAAAGGACATAATTGGTGGAAAAACCACTTCAAATGTAAGGAAGTTTTCAGGGAACAGATTCCTGAGCCCCAACTGCCTTCTTTAAATGACCAGAAAGCAGATAAGGGCTGCTGTCTCTGGGTATTACTTTATTCTCCCTGGCTGAGCTTCAAAACATCTGTTGCATAAGGAAAGCCTAATTAGAATGGCTGCCTCTACCCGGATGGTTGACATTTACTTGCCATGGGAAGAACCTGTCCACTAACAACATTCCCATGAACCTGAGTGACATGCCTAAAGAGCAGGCTGAGCAGAGTCTATAGCCTGTTCCCAAAGCCTACAGAAACCTCAGACCTTTTCCTTTTAGGCCTCGATGGAAAAATCTGCAAAATAGATGAGGGTGTCTGTTACAAACTAACAGTGCTCTGCACCACTTTGGAAAGCAGACAAACATATGGACTGCCACCAACTATTAGAACTTGGTGTGAAATCACAGGAGTTATCAGCCTGCAGCTTTCACTCTCTGTTTCACAGACATTTATGAATTTTTTCCAAAATAAAGATAGCAGTGCACAAACAGACAATTTAGTAACCTATGTCTCCCTACATTAAAAAATGGGTTGTTTCTAAGCAGCTGAGCTATCAAAACCTGTTCTTCGGGTATTTTATTTTGATGATTTTGTGTCTTATCTCCCTCACAGCAAGCTTACATGTCTCCTTGTCTCCTACCAGTCTGGAGAGCCAAGAGACAGCATTTGCTGTGCCTGGTTTTAAGCTTCACACATGCCAGCTGGCAGATCAAACAGAATCACTGATAATTTCAGCTCACAGTGGAGCCTTTCCTCATAGCAGAACTAAGCTGGGTCTCTCCTCTCTTAGCACACCACTGATTTTCACTTATAGGAGTTTAATACTTCTGCAATCCTCTCCTGCCAAATTCAACAACTCGGACAAGTTCAAAGGGTACTGGGAGGGAATGAAGGGAGGGCAGGGAAGAAGGAGGAAAGTTAGTTGGCTGACCACCAAAATAAAAGCATAATTTTTACTCCAAGGAAAACAATACCAAAAATAGATTTTGGAAAGAATAAATGCATAGCTAACACTTAAAGAAGGTTAGTGGACAACATATAAAGAGAAATGTGCTTCTAAAACGAGCCATGTAATACTTTTTCTCTAGAAAAAAGCTTATGCAGCTAATGTTGTGTTCAGGTCTCCCTCTTCCTCCTGCACTGCCATAAGCTGGTGATGAGTTTGAAGCTAAGCTGATGCAGGAATTAACAGATATTAGGAGTTTGTATTCCCATGGCAGATGCAAGTTCAGATGTACAGTATCTGAAACAGAGACTATATAGAATACCTTAGAAATACAGAATAAACTGATGTCATAACTATGGTAAGGGTGCTATAAACACAAATCTAAGAGAAATCAGGTCTCTTGTTTTCAAGTATTTGACAGTGTCATGAAAAATAAAGGCTATAGTTTTTAAGTTCCACACATCTCTGTTGTCCTCTCCCCTTCCCCAATTAGGTTATACACATGACCACATATTCTCAACAGTAACAGTTCCAATACTGTAAATGCAGTACAGATGTGCTGGTTTTACAGGCACACAACAGTGTGCAGCCACAGAAGCTCCTCCCAAGCTTGACATAACAGGATAACCTTCGGAATTTTAATTACACAGGACTTTAATAAACAAGTATCAATAAATATTTATGGATCTAACATTTGGACTCCCCTATTAGATTTGTAAAAAAAACTCAAAACCAAGCAGCTATCAACAAACCAAACCCACAATCAGTGCTGTTGACCTTCTCATTTAAGGATAAACCCAGGTTATTGTCCAGTACTCCATGTGGAACAGCTGGAAAGTAAACAAAGAATCCCCACAGAGGTTGACATGCTTCCACACTCACTGGAGTTTGTGCAGCTGTAAAGCTGCAAATTGTCACATTTTTCAACACTTAAAACCAAAACTGAAACATTACAATTAAATCCCAAAATGCTCAAGAGTCATTATAGAAAAATACTGTAGTGACATTGCAAACACAAGCTAGAAGAAATGAGAGGGGTGCAACTATCTATGCAACACCGCAGCCCTTATTTTGAGAAAAACTGTGATCCATGTACATGGCAGGAGTTTATCCAGTCTTTTTTAGAAAAATGAAAAAGCCCAAAATGTACTTAGAGGTACTGTAGAATTTAAGTGGGCCTTCAAAGTACGGAGTATCATCATTGCCTCTAAGAATCACTTCATAAACATGTTTATAACACTCTTGAAAAAAGAGCATTAAACAATAACAACTGAACCCAAAATTTAACGTATGTATTTCTACCACTGATACACTCTTGATATCAGACCTCTCAACTGGACTTCTAAGAGTATGTTAAAGAAAATACTTGAAATAATTACCTGACTGTTGTGAATTACCATATGCAAATTAACCTGCACACTGTTCTCCAGTTTGAGCCAATCTCATTTGAACCTTGAGGATTCTTCAAGTTAATTGGAATGAAGAGAACCAGTTATCTTGCTTTCAAACATGGTTTCCATTTCTCCAAGGCTTTCCTCTAACATTCCTCAGGAGACAAGAGAACGAGGCATAGAAATGTCTGAGGAAACAATTCAATTCCATAACCAAACTTACAGTTGCCAAAATAACATGCCTTCCTCTGCTTGCTGTGTTTTATGAAGGAAGTTGAATTTCCTGCTCTCTTCAAGAAGCAACTGAATGTTCAAGGCTTTGAGCCCCAGAGAGATGCTAAAGATTCCATTAGCTACTATTTAATTTCTTTTCTTTTGCATAGCAGGGTGCCCATAACTGCCTAAGAAACAAGGACATTTCACCACTGGGACGTTACAGGGAGAAAAATCTACATGGGCTGATGCAGTCTGTAAGCTGATTTTCACACTTGCTCTCATGGGACTGAAAGAATTTAGAGAGAGGTCAACATTTTCAGCAGCTTATCCTGCAGAGAAATGGGAACTTGGTCCAAATATTCAACATACAAGTAATGAAGAAGCAACTGAATTCAGTAGGAACCCAGCTGTCCCATTTGACCCAGCCAGTTTGGGATTCACACATTTTGGGATACATTTGTCATGGGACACATTTTGCTCTCAGATGACACCATAGGGCACCTGGAACTATGGGGCAATCCTGCTCTCCAATACACTGAGCACCCCAGTCACAATCTCAGTCCCACAATCTCCCTGTCCAGGAAAGGGCTGGTAATGCACTGTGGCAATTTGTACATCATTTTTGATATTTTTATTGCTATAGCAACTGAGTGTAGGCATTTAAACATAGCAACAGACTTTTTATAGCACTTTCTTGGATGTCAAAAAGGCACGTTGTTTTATTTTCCAAGCAGATGCTCAGAAGATAAGTACACAGGATGATTGTGCAGTACCTACCTTCAAAAGGAAGAAAAAACCTCCCAGCTTCACAACTTCTGAATCATATAAGCTGACAGATGAGTGTAAGATACATTGTGACTTGTGAGGTTTCTGTCATGAGTTTAAGAGACATTGTTCTAAGAAAACATATCAGCAACTACTACCTAAGAATAACATTAGGTGGAAAACCTGGTGGATTTGTGTTCATTTTGTAAAAAGCTGTACAAGAAATTTACCAAGTCCTGCTCTGAAGGGAAAAATATCCATCAGTTCTGATCTTTACCTGTTACGCAACAGAAAAAGAGAAACTGTCCTCATATTAAGTGGAGGCAGATTCTCTGGAGTGATCAAAGTCCACTGAGACAGACTCATAGGCCATGTACATGGGTAAAGCTCCACACAATCCAAATGGGAACAGCAATTTACAAGAGTCTGACTTGCTAGATGGTTTAAGGAAATACAACTCATCATTTTCATAATAAGAATCACAGAATAATTAGAGCTGGGAGGGACCTCTGGAGATCATCCAGTCCAACCTCCCTGCCAAAGCAGAGTCACCTGGAGCAATGACACAGGAAAGCATTCAGGTGGGTTTTGAATGTACCCAGAGACTCCACCATCCCCCTGGACATCCTGTCCCAGTGCCCTGACACCCTCAACGTAAAGAAGTAGTTCCTCGTGTTGAGATGGAACTTCCTGTCTTTTAGTTTATGGCCATTGCTCCTCATCCTGTCCCTGGGCACCACTGAAAAGTGTCAGGAACTATGCTCTTAGCCCTCCTTTGAGATATTTATAAGCATTAATGAGATCCCTCTCAGCCTTCTCTCAGCTAACCAGGCCCAGTTCCTGCAGCCTCTCCTCACTGGAGAGATGTTCCAGACCCCTCACATTCCCTTTGAGGCCTCTGCTGGATCCTCTCCAGTATCTCTTTGCCTCTCTTGTCCAGAGAAGCCCAGAACCAGACACAGCACTGCAGGTGTGGCTGAGTAGAGGGGCAGGATCACCTCTCTCAACCTCCTGGCCACAGTCTTCCCAAGATAGCCCAGGCTATTTTTCTTGTGTGCTGTATTTTTCCTCTGGGTCCTTAATTTTAGCCTCATTCTAATGTGATCAGTAAAATCCACCACTTAGTATTTAATGTAATTTCTGAACACATTACTAGACAGAGAAATACCAAACAGCAACAGGACAGATTTCTTTGGGGATCTTTAGGTATTATTCACCCTTCCATTACAATTATACATCAGTTTTGTAGGGAGTGAGATGGTTGATGTCTGCCATTTTACTAAGAAAAACAATCTGTTAAACAGAAAATGTCAAGGTCCTACAAAAAATGAATCCAACAGGAAATATCAAGAGCTTCTTATAAGGGTTCAAGGTTGTTAATACTCCAGAGACTATATTCCATTAGCACATAATATATGAGGTTTGGAAGGGACATTTTAATGCTGTGTTTTATGCAGAAGACATTTCAAACAGATCCCAAAAGCTCAACACAAAGATAAAAACTGAGTTTTACACTATATCCCACACATTCTTTCTCCCTGTCCCTTAAAGATATGTTTACTTAATGCATTGAGTCCTTTTCAAGCCCTCCTAACCTTGCTTCAGGTTCCTAAGATACTTCAAAATTCTCATAAATCTGCTTTGGTTTCAACAGTCTGCCCCACTGACTATTGCTGTTACTAAAACCAGCTTTTGCAGCAATGCTGAAAATTTTATCTTACAGAAAACAGGAATAAGTTCTTAACTGCAATAGCCCTCAGGGAAGTCTGGATGGGCACCACTACACTGGCATAAGGGAACATGGCACAATATGTAGGGCTGCTTCCAAGACTTTTCCAGTCTGAGGTGATGTGCAGAACATCAGATTGATTTAGAACCTCCTCCTGGGGCAAACTCCACCCTCCACTGCAACCAGGCCCCAGTCATGTTATTCTATTTTCATGAGCCCAGAGGTCAGTGCCTTTCATTTGTAATTTATAAAGAAAAATACAGGAAATTCAGTGGCTGAAATTGGGAAGCAATTTTCATACACTGTCAAATTATTTCCCTTCCTCTCCACAAGCTCTCCTTCAACTTAATTTTTAATTTTTCTCTTCAGCAGTTACAGCACAAGTTTGGAAGTTTTAACAGGAAACATTAATTGATGTGTGAGACCTTACTATATTCTACTACCTTCTAAAAGACATTGGAGAAACTGGAAGAACATTTAAAAGTTAAATAGAGGATCTTTCTTGTCCAAAATTTCAGAAAAAGCTATCATTTTACTGTTTTTGTAATTTTTTAGTACAAATTAAGTCCAAAATAAGATTGATGAAAATAGACCTTCTCCTACTGAGATTGCCCTGAGAGAGTCTTTACCTTTGTGGTGTTCACTAAGTGCCTCTTCTGGCAACACTGAAGTCAATGGAAACTTTGCTGACGATTTCAAAAGCAAAGACTCAGAGCCAAATTCCCCATGTATAACTTCAGCCTAACAAAACATTCTGCAGAATTATGTAAACAGCAATAATTTTACTCAGAAGGCAAGTCTCTACCCCAAAGCAATTATTGTACTTGCCCCAGCAGCCCAGAATTTCTATCACACATTAATTTTTGGGATGCAAAACATGACAGTGGGTAAGAAAAGAGTGTGCAGCTCCAACATAAAAAGCTTTCCCCACCACTGCTGTTTGTTAGATCAACTTTTCAACTCCTTTGCTCTTCGTAGAAATCCCAGTAACTAATCCAGTGGGCTGTATTTTATAGCCATGAGATTGCAGCTCTCTTTGGACATTTACCAGACATATTCACACATAAATTAGGGGACAGCAGTGACTCTAAAGTATGTATGTGCATCACAACAAAACACAACAGAATATGCTTCAGTTGGGGAAAAGACTTTCAGGTTTACATACTCACTTGACATATGTTAGCTGGCAGGTTTGCTTCCCTCCCTGCTCCTCTCATCCTCTCCCAGCAATCCCTGTCAGCACAGGAAAGGCCATTCTCTACAGGCCTTACTTGTCCAAATCCACAGATCTCTAGAGATATCCAAAATACTACAGGTTCCAGATTACTTGTGATACCTAAAGATTTTGTGTTTCTCACATTTTAAGGATAAGTGAAAGCACATGGTAAGGCATTCTTGATTTCAGCTATGAAATGGAGGGGAGTGTGTGATCTTTGTTGTTGGTTTTGTTTCAATCTTTTAGATATTTAATATGTTTTGCAATTCCTAAGTAAAATTTAATTCTCAGATTGTTTTTTAAGATTGTAAAATTAATGATAGACACACTGAAATTAACCTAAAGGAAAAGAAATATAAAGCAAAAAATCCATTACATCTACCTACTTAGATTAGAGAATTAAATCCAGGGATGGTATTAGAGTTGAAGCTCTCCATCAAAACCTGAGGTTACAAGTCCACTTACTCTAACTAAGAAATCCCTCTCTCCTCTTCAGAATCCTTGGGATCTACTTTCCAGGGAGGGAAAGTGAGTTATTATTTAAAGCACTACCATAAGTCACAGTCTTAGCTCTCCACAACAGTTCTACACTTGTACATAAGCAGTAATTCATGTCTTGAGTCATTGGTTTAGAAGCTTACAGAGATCCATCACCCACTCAGATTTCCTTTCTGTCAGTGATACTGAGATCCAAAACATCTCTTTGACCCACTTTTCAAAGGGAGCACAGGCAGAAAGCACATCACAAGGAAATTCTTCTGCTTAGTTTACAGGAAGGCTGCAAGTTAGGACAACAAAAAGATGTATCTGCTCACAAATCCCCCAGATCTTTAAATAGCCCACAAACCTTGGAACAGCAAGGATTTTCTTTCCCCTTCCACTCACAAACCATTTTATCCTTCTTTTTCCTGGACTTAGACACTTGTCTAAGAACAGCAAATAGATGAGGAAGGAGAACTCCATGTGAGGAACATAGACATACAACCCTTGAAAGGAGAAGCTTTCATATCTGTCTCTCCCAGGTCCAACTCCCTATAGCTTGCTGTACGCTGTCCTAAATAATTTTTAAAAAAGTTATTTGACACCAAACTATTCTTAAAAGCTATCAGGAAACAGACTGATTGAAAAGAGAATGGAAGCAGCTGGGGCTAAACATTGGAGTTATGAATCTGGTTGCTAGATAATTCTTAGTTTCCAATGTTTTGGCCCTAGATAAATAGAACAGTAGTCATTAAAACTGTCCCTGACATATAAAAAGATAGGAGGCGGGGAGGCATACAGGTTTCACAGACAATTTAGAACTTAATCCAGAAGAATGTGAAGCAGATGGATTTCTAAAAGTAAGTTAAATACAATGAAAATCCTAGGTACTTATCAGTGCTGATGTTAACACAATGTTCACCGCACACAAATAATCAAATTGTACTTTATGTATTAAATTACATTTTACATTTTAATTTACATTTAAATTACTTTTATCATCGTAATATCTTTACTGAAGATAAATTTACACATAGGTAAATTCATTACATATTCTAAGTTACAAAATAAAAGAATTGTGTGACACAAGAATAATAGTTGTTGAAATGCCATATCATGTATTAGAAATATATACTTGGTTCAGATTTGGAAGAGTTAGACACTGATTAGTTATCCCAACCTTTAGACATTGTTAAAAATAAGTCATGGAAACTTAAACACTTTCTAGAAATCCATCTAAACTTGTACACCCTTGCAGAAGCTGAAGGGTTGCATAAAACCTCACAAGTAAAGTAACACATGCAAGATCAACAAATCAGAACAAGGTCTTTGGAGGCCCAAAATACAAGAACACTGTATAAGTGAGGACCCTCAGTATTCAGCATTTCATATACAGGACTGATTCTTAATTTCCACTGTTCTAATAAACTTATATTTCTGTGAGTTGCATCATTAGATTATTAGGCTCCAAGTGTGGTATAATTGTTGATTTTGGGTATTACTGTTGATGTAAAACATGAAGGTCTGCTAGAAGTTTAACCTAAATGTACTAAGCTGTTCAATAATGATAGTCCAGAGAAAAATAAAACTATTACAAGTTTTGCAACAAGATCAGAAATGCTTTAACAAATAAGATTCATTTCTCACAGCCTCCTGAAGCTGGATGAAGAAACCTTTCACAAAAGTGTAGACGACACCTACCATATGAAACATAAATGCAGTAACTGTCAGCACTCACAAGAACACTGTCCACACTCAGAACTCTAAATTCACCCAATCTCTGTATGGCAGAAACTAAAAACTATGCTCTAATCACTCTGCAGAGATGGAAATTCACTACTGATTGCAGAGAATTTTTCACCAGGTGAAGCCATGCTATGCAGATTTGAAAAATCAACTCACTAACACAAGTTGCTAGTAATGTAAGTAACAGAAACATAAGTCCCCAATTTCAGTTATCACTTCCTTGCACTGACCTCATTCTTTCATGTTGTTTACATTCTGCTGTCTAAAGCAAAAGAAGACCTTGATATACATATTAGTAAGACAAAAATGTGTTTTAATTTATCAAGGAAATTAAATACACTTTAATGCAGTATAGCTACCAAATAGCACAGATAAAACTGAAAACCAAGCTATCAGGAAAAGGAAATAATGAGATTTTTTTATACTAAAGGAAACATGTTTTAAGACTTTAAAGATATTTGTTTTTCTCTTCACAGCATTCCAATTAAATACAACTTTGTGGTATTAATTTACATCTAACAGGACTAAACTCAGAGACTGTATAAAGAAATGGCTCTGGAAATACCTTTTTAAAAGCTAAGTTCCAGACAAGTAGATAATCCACCAACATGAACCACTCCAGCACTGTTAAAAGCATGAGGAGAGGAAAGGGAAGTCATAATTAAAAAGAAAAAGCGCAATCTGTGATTTATCTGTTTCTCTATAACATAGATTGCTCCTAAGACTCCCTCTTGGTTAGTAGAATACAGATAACAATATCTAGGAATCAGATTACCTTGAATTACCGACTACATACCTTTATTATTCAAGTCTCAGAAAATTAACACAGCTTTTCCTTTTTCATTCCTGTATAGTCCAAAATAGTTTGCAAGTAGAACAAGGTTGCATTGACTACACCCAGTTTTTAAGCAGCTAAAATCTGACAAAGAGGTAGAATTTGAAGGGGTGGGGGAGAAGTAGTAAAGAAGCAGCTCCTCAGTATCACAAGAACAAGGTACTGTACCTTTAAGGAGGAAAAACGGTTCCGTTCTGTTTCAGGCTGAAAAAGAGTTTATTCCTGGTTACAGAGATTACTTACCTAAAACTTCAGTTATTCCTCTCTTTCCCCTCGGGCCAGCCTCTCTTTCACTCTTGGGAGCTTTTACCATTTAAGGTCAATGCTACATCTGGCTTTAGTAACTAAAGCTGAAGCAATTTTTAACTCAGAGATCCAACAGGCTGCCTAACATTAGAATGAGAGTTTAAATTTAAAGTAATTCTTCAGAAAGCTTTTCTTGCCTCAGAGAATTACAGAATTAAAGGCTCTCCTATTCTGGCATAAGTACTCTGGGTACAACATGATGCAGGCATCCCATTAGCATTCTTCAAGTTCAGTGCATATAAGCTCTACTTACTCATTTCTGATTAAATGGGCAAGTAGGAAGAACAGATGAAACGGTTTACATCATGTTATGTTAACCCTTAGAATTTTTTACTGACACAGATGCTATGATTTTTCATTCCTCTCCCCCTCCCTTTGTTTGGTCAGAAGGAGTCTAAATTAGAGAGCAAATAGAAGGCATGTGAACTTTTAAAGAACACTGGCCTCAGTCCAGTCATGGGCTCTGCTCTCCACTTACAGAGTAGAAATAATTCCCAATGAAGTCCACAGAATTTGCTTGTATCCTATGAGAGGATGTAGCTACAAATGAGGCTTGAAGAGGGAAAAGAAACACAAAACCTTTACCACAGTGCATTCGGGTACCTACAGAGCAATCATGTGAATGTGATTCAGAGCTCTCAGCTCTAAAACTGACAGAGATTTTACTTCAGCCCTTCAGCTACTTTAGACTATTTACTTATTAGTATTACAATTACATCCATAGATCCTAACTGAGGGCTCTCTAATGCCAGGTGCTGGGAAGTTATTAAATGTGAGAAAGCCAAACCCTCTGCAAAGATCCTTCACAACTGAAGTAAAGACAAGAGAAAAGAAGGTGGGTAATGTTTAAAAAAAAAAACACACAAAAAACCCCAAAAAACCAAACAGCAGCAGATTGCATTTAAAATTGTTGGATAGTAAGTTTTAAGTTTTGAAGGGATATATTAGGGCTGTTTTAAGAGAAAGCAGTGAACAATACTAAAGGACTGCCTTTTGACAGTAGCTGATAAGAGCAGTAAGGCAGAAACAAAACAGACAAAGGAAAGTAAGGATCTGATGACTTTGAGAGCACCATAGGGGACTGGCTTGGAGAACTGGGCAAAGATGAGTTGATGGCAACAAAGCACAGAAAATTAGAAGCTGAGCACCTGCTTTGTGCCACTTCATGTTTCAGCTGGCACTAGAAAAGTCCATTATTCTACATTTCTGACATTTTTAGTTCCAAAAAATCAACATAGTGAAACAAGGCTCTGAAAAACTTCTGTAACATCAGTACTTAAGCTTGTTCCCCATGTAAAAGGAGCAGCTCGGTTTTTGCAGTACCTTTTCAGGTATCCATATCCTTTGTCCATATACAGGACTTGACACCATTACTGACTCTGACAAGGCATTTTAACACACCTCCTTTCATCTTTTTCTACTTCATTACCCACAAACTCAACTTCTGAAATAGCCTCTTGTGACTCAGCACAGTCTTCCATCTAACTATCTGCAGTCACAGAATTTTTACTATTATCTGCAACTCATCATTTTTCAGGTTTATTATCTCAGAATTTCTAGGCCACAAGTGTCAAATGCTTCATTTGCCTACAACAGAAGTTGTGTTACTGTTAAATCTGCATCCCTTTCAGAGCAATGCTTTGAACCCAGTTTGGGCAAGAACAAGTTGTTTACTGTCCTACAGTGCGGTCGTCCTCAGGGAAATAAAACTCTTTTGCTGAAGTTGCTTGTTCATTGGTCCAGCATCCTTCAACAACTGTTGGCCAAATTTAGCCCAAATTTCTTAAAGTAATCAGGGCCTCACAATATTTTCAAGTTCCCAGAGAGTTAGTGAAAAAACAGGGCTTGTAAGACAGATTTAAGCTACTGTCCCTACTATGGGGAAAACCTATAGCAGCAGAGTTTCAGTTTTGTTTTGTTTGGCCTCTCCACTTGCAGCACACAAACATGACCCCTGCTGTCTAGGTAGGATTTAGGCGACACAGAAGGATCCTAGAGGTACTCACAAGAGGAGGAAAACAAAGCTTCCATCAATCTTCTGCTCCTGAAACTGCTTTGCTTATTCTATTCTAGAGCCTTGACAAATCCTTTGCCCAGAGATTTGTTTAATGTGAATGATTTCAGGCCAAAGGTGAAAACTGCTATCTAAAATCTAAATTATTGAATGACAAAATATTAGTAGCTAAAATTTAATTATTTCAAGTAGATTGTTAAAATTCTATGAAGAAGGTACTACACCTTCTTGACATGCAGCATATAAAACAAGTCTTTTTTTTGCTTGGTTTTTTAAGATTTGGTGATATCTGTTGTTGTTTTTTTTTTTTTTAAACATTCTGATACAGATGGCTTGGCAACTTCACCTTAACACAATATATTTATGCTGCCAGTATTCCACTACTGTATACCCCTGGGAGAGCATGAAATTAATTTTATAAGTATCTGAAGTATTTCAGAGTAGATAGATGCAGTTCTCTGCAGTCACATATGGCTTGGTGGTTATGGCATGTGTGTGCCCCCATCCCACCAGTTACCTTCCCATTTCCCTGATTTTCACAGCTCTGTGACCTATGAGAAAGCAGCAATGCAGGAGTAGAAAACTTAACTCAGCAATGTTCAGTTTCCTGGGTTGGGCTCCTCAAGTTCTAAGATTTTTATTTGTGCCTTTGAGGAGTTGAAAAGCAGCACTAAACATAAGCACTAAAACCCTTGTCATACTGAATCAATGGAGACTTCTGCCTCTCAGGCTGAAGTAGAGGAAAGGTCCACACAGGAACTTCATTTTCAAGCACAAGCTTTGTCTAGAAACACCAGAAAAGTTATCTTATCCCAATCTTTGGTTTTTTCTAGTTTTGGTTTTAACTGGGCAATCTGGGAGATGAGAACTTTAGCTCAAATAGCATATTAGTGTAGAAATAGTTGTAAGTATCTTCATTTCAACTTTTGAGAATTCTCATTTTTTTAAATTTACTTTATTATTATTGTTACCACTATATTTGAAGGTTTTATGCTTCAGGACTTAAAGATGCTTTGCATTAAAATGTTATGATCCCTCCTGGGCATATGTAATAGCCATCCATAATGGCAAGTCATGAGTTCATGCTCTACTTTTTATCCAGTGACTAAAGTATAAAGATTATTCATCAGACAGGCTAAAAATTTGCAGCAGAATTGATAACATTTGCACTTAAAACTGGAGTTCTAGGACATGAGTTTTCATGCTCCATTTTAAAAGCATCTCAAAGGTGTTTTTATCAGCTAAAACTTCACTTGAATCACAATTAGAATGCATCTCTGTCCCCCTCCAAAATAACAATGTGCATTGACAATTTAGTTCATTGAATCATTCTCATCCTCTTATTTCTCAACCGTATGGAAAAACTAGTTAGCTGAGTTAAAGTTTATGCCAAATTTTTGCTGTGTCCTTTTGTTTTCTTGGACAAAAGATTTTTCCAAATTTAAATATTTAGTCCTGCATCAGATTTGTGTTTTCAATTGCTTTTCTGGCTTGTATGTTGCTACCTCATAGTATACACAAAAATGAAGTCACCTTCTCTTATCTGATGGCACCCATCGTGCAAATCTTATTTATGTATGCAATTCTTATCTGCCAGCTTCATCCAGACAGGAGGAAAAAACCAATAACAATTCTGTTAACTTAATATATTAAACAAAAAAAGGCAAAAACTTGCAATAAAATTTTCCCATCTGGGTCTCATTCTGCTGAATATTAAACCCCAAATGCAACCCAGAACAACTGAACTAAAATGTGTGCTTGTTCAAAAGGGTGGGATTACTCAATATCACTTTTCCAGTCAGCTATGCTAGATTATTTACACAAAATGTAACAAACTTTATTAACTTTTAGTAATGTTTATGCAGCAACTTTTCTCAATGAGATTTCTGAAATGCAGGAAATTTGCTTCCAATTTTCTCCAGCTAAGGAGAAGCTTCTCACATGAATCAGAAATGCTAAATTAAAAGAATATGCAGTTGCAGAGCCTATCGGAGGTAAGGACAGGTTTGCTAGAGCCCAGTCATCTTAAAGAAAACAGCTCTATGTACAACAATGGAAAATCAAGTTTGCTTTGATGCCATGATTGAGGTAGAAATGATCTTGTAAACCAGCCCAAGTTAGATGGAAAGATTTGAGACTTTAGGGACCAGGACTCAAAGTGTCTGCAAAACCCCTCCTCATCAAGCCACAAATCTTTTTATTTACAAAAAACTAAGGTTTTTCTCAGTCCCAAAATAGCCAGCTAATAATCTCTATATGAGAAACAGGCAGGGGCCAAGAAACAAAATGTCAATCTGTTTTCCAGTTTTCATTGCCAGATGATCAATAAAATGATCCAAACTGACAAACACAGTTTCAATGCCCAAGTCCTTCTGGACAAATGTTAGTCAAAGTATTTACAGCAATCATTATATTTTACTTTCCCATATTCATGTCTTTTTTTTTTCCTCCTCCCTTTAAGAAAGTGGTTTTAAAAATGGAGTTCCAAATTAGGATGTTTATAATGACTTATGGGAAAGCAAAACAGTATCAGAAATTTAAACCTTTGTGGGCAAGGAAGTTACTGTTTCCATGCCCTTAAAACCTAGCCTGTCAAAAGCTAAATATAGCAAATATTTTTAGAACACATAGAATTTTCCAAGGTCATGAATACATTTCACTTAGTCTAATTAATTGTTTTCTGGGGTTGAGCTTTCATTTCTGTTAATAGCAGTTGAAATCTTAGCATGCCTACAAGCAATACATTAAACACATTATGTCATTGTCCTGTATTCTAGGAAAATCCTTTTGGGAAGATGATGCAATTAAAAGACAAAAAAAGCTGATGGGTTTTGAGGTTTTTTGGGAGGGAGGAATGAAATAAAAAGGGAAAGTTTATCAATCAAAGAAAACCTTCCAGAAGATTTGACACAGTCATTACCATTAGGCAATTAATCATGTATAGACAGCTTTTCCCATCAGAGTTCATTTTCGGTTCTGATTTTGGGGGTGGTGGTGGTGAGGGGTTAAAATGGGATCTACAATAGCAGAATTCCAGAAAAAGAGGAGGAATGAAGTTTTAAAATTATTTCCAGGGGATCTTTTAGGAAAGGTGGAGAGGTTAGTAATTACTATGACTAAGCTGCATCTCACTTCATTTGTGGGAAATAAGACCGAAATTAAGAATTCCAAAGAATTACAGGCTTCTCATTCCACATGGCTGTACAGACATATAATAGCATAATCTGGTAATCTGAAGTACAACTGAAGGAGACTGGTGCTGCACACCAGTCTAGGCCAAACTGGTAAATGTTTCACTTCTTCCTGAATTCAGAATTCATACTGAATTTGGACTTCCTGCCATATTCTAGTCTAGTGCAAGAGAAATGAAAATATTACAAGATACTTAAGATTTGCAGGAAAAGGATGCAAGACAGACTTTTTTTTTAAGGATTTAAGATGACATTCCCTTGCTGAATTAATCATAAAAAATTGCTAATCTCATGCTGGTATCAAGTTTCACATATCTCCTACCCATACTGATCCAGAATGTTTGCACTCAATTAACAGCTCTAGATTTTAAGAATTATTTGCAGTTGAAGTTCATACCTACCACATGGTAATATTAAACTTCTGAGGCAGCAATGTAGGAAGATTTTATTAGGTACACTGTAAGTGACTCTCATTCCTAGAGCAAAAAGTAAAAATAAGTAGAAATCCTGATCAGAGACTCATTTTGGTTAACACCTGCTTTCAATGCTGCAATTTTACACTGTCATTTGTTCTTAAGTTTCCCAAAATATGGACAGAAAACTTATTCCACTTTTACCTGTAGAATTTTAGAGAAAACTTTTACCATACATTTTTGTTGCTTGGATTACTGCTGCTTCCAGACTGTTGCAGGGTTCATTGGATGGTTTGTGTTGTTGTACTTTTCCTTGGACAATATTAAGGTAGTGCATTTTAAAAAGGGGGGGGGGGAATATAATTAGTAGGAATGTCTGTAGATGAAGTTCTCTGTCACTTTCCATTGCAGTTTCAGATATTTGAGATATGACAAAAATGTGATCATTTGGGTCGAAGTGACTGGCTTAAAAATTTTATTTTTCATTCAGCATGTTTCAACTGTTTCCAAAAAAAAAGTGGGGACAAAATTTGTTAAATATACACTATATACATAAGAGTTTTAGAAAATTTTAAAGAAGCTACTTGATGTTCTATAGAAAAGGGACTGAATTTGGGACTGCAACAATTTTTGCTTGCCTCTTTGGAAGTATCCAATTTTAAATTTTTTTAAAAGTCTCAAATAACACATTTCTACTGAGCACATGCCTGCAGTTTCAGAAAACAACAGGAATTGATTATGCATAGTCATTATCACCATATGCACATAGCTAAATGTTTCTCTGCATTGAACCTTTGCAAAGCTGGGATTAATAGTCATTGATTTTACATTTTTGCAGCTTCCTATAGAAATAGCTATTGGTGCTTCATTCTTTACCTTCATTATGTTTAACAGGATGCATTGCAGTGGGAATTTTTGCCAGATAGCCCTTAAAGCACACTGCATTTCTGCTGTGCATCTAGAACTGCCTAAAATACAATTTTATGATTTGTTGGAAAGATATACCATTATCAATGAGACTAAAGTTACATTTTCTTTACCTGCTCCTTCCACATGCTCCTTTTCATCCTCCCCTCTGAATTAGATTGTCTTTTTCACCTCTGATCTAAAACCTAAAACCTCCTCTCTACGTTTGTTCCTGTACATTTGTCTTATCATATTTTTCTGGTGGGTGTTTATTAATGAAAAGCCAGTGATTTTTCTGTATATCCTCTTCCCAAGATCCTCCTCAAGGTGAATGTCCTAGTTCTAAAAGTCGTGTTTTGTTCAAAAACATGAGCAAAATTAGGGATGTTTTGTTGGATTTAATTGTAAGCAATATTTTCTATTTTTCATTGACTTAGTCACAGAATTTAAAAAGCAAATACTTATCTGTTCTTTCAAAGGAAATGTTAAGCTTAACAGCAGTCTTCCACAAAGAAATTTAATACTAAAAGATCTCATAAGTAGATACTTTAACCTACATATATCTATACATATACTTTTATATAAAAATCAATGTCACCTTGTGATATACTGAACTGTCACAAAATGACACTGACATACCATTACTAGGAAATTTATATTCTAAGATTAATCAAGTCCTACTGCAACAAGGCAATGAAACACTCTTTGGTTCTGTGTTGTAATCACCAGAGCAAGTGATTCTGCTTTTTGAGATCATGTTTGCTACATTTAAAACACAGAATCTCCACCCACAACAGCTTCAGACCTTTCATTCACCTACTACCCCATAACAGAAAAAACCCCTAAGACCATCCAGGACAAAACCAAAACAACTCAAATATTATTTAGACATAAAGAATATGTGAGAATCCAGTAACTCTGAGATATGAGGTTCCTGGAACTGAGAGAGTTTATCTAAAGGTTATTAACTGACCCTGAATCCAGCCACTCCATATTCTGATGCTGCCACTGTAGCGAAGTTTAGCAAGAGAAGAAATTGCCAGTATTATTTCTAACTGCTGCATCTTAGAGTGCCATGGTGTCCTGCTCTGCCTGGCTGCTGTACAGTAAGACAGCCAAGTTAACAGGTGCCTCAGTACTCCTGCAGGTCCCAGGATGGCAGGGAGCTCACATTCCCTCTTTCTTCCTCCAGTGGGGTTGGAACAGAGTGGAAACATCTATTCTACTTTTGTATGAGAGAGCAAACATGCAGGTTGAAAGTCCCTCCACTTTTTACCTTCTATCCCCCAGATGTTCATCTGGACTTTAGTCAGAAGGATGAGAACTGCTGGGAGCAGCTCAGCTTCTAAATCTGCTTCCTTCCACCCTGAATGGGATTCACACATGTGCTCAGAACCCCTGAGCAGTGAACTATAAGGAATGTAAACAAAGCATAGATAAAAAACCATGCTCCATTCCTCTACACAGTGATGGACATAAAACAAAGGAGATTTGCCCAGACTGATGTTTTCCCTAGAACAAGCTGCATAGCTTTTACCAGGGGAAGGAAGAAAACTATTCAGTATTGCTTCATCATGCTCTCTTGACTGATAGCATTGGTTGTATTTGCAGGGGATTGCTTCTATTAGAAAACATGACTGTCAGCAGTCAGCAAGCATTCCTTGTCCCTGGAAACGCTTCCACTGTTCCTGAGTTAATCTCATGACTTCACAGTGGTTTAGGAGCTGTCTCTACTTTTCACCAAAGCCATGAATGTTTCCTAGCTGCCTGCATCCTATTCAAAATCAACTTGTCAATCAAATCTTATGACTTCTGGTTTCTGGCTTCCCTTCCCTCTGAAGCCTGGCTGGGGTACAGTGTGATTGCATTATTCTTTAAAGAGAACATGCTGATTTTTTGTGAAAAACAGCCACCAAGGTAACAATCCCTTCCTGGGAATTCCTAGTCCTCTCAGAAAACCATGCAGTTGCAATTTTGAGTAAAAGCAATTATCCTTTGTTAAACTGTGCTTCAGAGACCCCAAGAAAAAGCTGCTTAACCAGCACATTGAAACCAAAGTGCTGCTTGTTCACTCTGGCATTTGATCCCTCTTTGGGGAAAGGCGCAGTTGGGTAATACTTTCTGATACACTTCTTAAAAACTTGCTTTCTATCCTACTTTGATGCCTCTTAAAATCCCAAACTACTATGCTCTTTCTGCTTTATTCAAAAGGCATGTTCTTTACATTTACATTTCTTACACTTGTTTCTTTTCCAGTTTTAGTCTCTAAAAACTAGCGGGGCTGCTCAGCCTTGTACCTTTGAATCTGTTCTGGATCATTGCATCTTCTCATCAACTCCTTAAAGCCTCATCACATCAAAATGGTTTTTGGTATTTGTTTATATAGCTATCCCTGTTTCACTTTCTTTGCAAAAGAAACATGGAATGCTGTATCTGGCAAATACATTTTTCCCAATAGATTAAAACATATTTCTATTTGGGCATTTTGTAGCCCAAAACACATTTTAAAAACCCCTTCAATTAGGTTTCTCTTTTCATGGTTTCTTGCAGTGACTGAGTTTACATTCAACAGAACCAAAGCTCTGAAAACCCTCAGTTAAAAGCAAATAATTGGGAAATATCTGCATGAACTGGGAGCAATTCAGCCAACAGGACAACTAAATGAAGAGAAGCTATTTCAGCTGGAGTAGAGAAAATGCACAACTTTGACATCAGGCAATTACAAAAATTTAAGATGCAAAATCTTATTATCAGCTTGTCATATTAAAAATTTAGACAGTCAAATCTTAAATAAGGATGTGTAAATGCTATACAACTTTACAAGCTACAGAACTCAGTAAATAGATGTGGCAAAGTCAAGGCTCAGAATAACTTCATCCTTTGCCTTTGATAAGGATGCAGACAAAGCTATATAAATTTAAGCTGTCTATCCAAAGCCTGATGTTTGCAGGAAAGCAGCTCACCATCAAATAAAAGAGGTAACAAACAGTTGCTTACACAAGTGGTTTGGTGATTAAACTGTTAAATGACCTGACAACTAGGAGGGGGCAAGAAAAACTCAGCAAAAGTCACCGTACCAATTGGAATTTTACATGTCAAATTCTACCAGCATTCCTTTGACTTATGGCACTAAACCAACAGGAATCCAGCTGGAGAGATGCTATATTTTTCAACATGTGCACATATGCAAATTAAGTGGAAGTCAATGGAATAGGTAATAATTTGGGGAATTTTATATGTATATAAACATATTAAGAGTTTGTACAACACTATCACTGAAAATTGCTGGATCCATAGAACAAGGGGGCTTTTTCTGCTATAGAGTAGATATATTCACCAAGCTAGGAACAATGGAAAAAGCTGAAATTTCTCTACTGCTCTGACCATAAAAATAGAGTATTAAGAATATTGGCCAGAGTTAGCTAGAGCTGCTAATATTATCCATCTTAAGGATGGTGTTTGGGAGTCATCTTTAAACAAAGAGGAAAAAAGGAGATGGAGTCTCTTGGGAAGAAGTTATGAGTCATGACTGAGTCCACAGAAACAAAGAGGAGACTGGCAGAATCTTCACAAAGCTGGAAAAAGGAAAATAATAAGAAATAGACAAGGTGAGCAGCAAAAACCTAGTCAGGATAAACTGTACTAAGCTGGATGAACATCATGGTTTAGAAGACAAAAATGACAGATTCATTCATTCAGACTGTTTTAGGCAGGTAAGACAAGATATAGACAAAGGAAGATTTTGTTTTGTTTCTTTTGAAACTGGGTGTTTTTCATGCCATTAAGTTTCATGTTGTTTTAAGACTCCCTGAAAACTACAGTTTCTTCTAGTGTTTCATTTTTGGAAGACTTGAACCATAGCCTTAAGACAAAGAATCTATGGAGTAATGTGAGCAATCTCTTAGTCAGTTACTTGTCCTCAAACAAGACAAGCCCCCAGACATTTAGGATGTTTCCTAAACAGTTGGGATTTAGATTTCTACTACTGTGAAGCAGCAGCAGAGGAAAAATGCCAGAGCCAAAGGAGGAAAGCATATCAGTGCATACCAAAATCCTGGAAGCTGACTGCATGCAAGCCCTGTGGGCTCAGGAGCCCAACAAAAGCCTAGCAAGAAGAGTGTGATCATATTTATGGAAAAATTTGAGAGCACAGCTATGTTTAAAGCCTTAGAGGCATTAAGTTGTGAGGCACCTCAGCCAAGTATCTATTGTTTGCTAAAACATACAGGGAATTCCATTTGATTTCTCCAGCCAAGAAGGAAAAAAATATGTACATTTCAGCATAATTAAAACCAAACTATGGTTGCACTAGAGGAAAACAAAATTATTCCCTTACCAGATCAGTGCCATGTAAGAAAGAGAATTCAATAAAATAGAAGCACTATTTGAAAAGTTCCAGTATTTCCTCAAATAAAGCTTAGGATTGTTTTCCTTCTAAGAGTGACTTAACAGTTAACTGACATTTTATTATCCAATTTTTGACACTTCAGTCAGAAATCTAATGGACAAAACACAATTCTGTATCAGGGGTGGTTACCACAAACCACCTCGTGCCCCTTCTCAGTGTGGTAAAATTGCCTTGCCTTTTGTGTACACCTTCATTGGCTTGGACACATTGGTAACATATGTTTTTATGGGTAAACTGAGTTATATGGTGGGTGACTAGGACACTACCCAGCTGCAGGGAAATAAAAATTGTAAGATTTTACTTATAGTTTTCATGTTCTGCCTCTCTGTTTATCTAGACCAACCTATAATCCACAGCATTCCATATGCTGTGTCCTTCTGAGATTTGTCAGGAACACTGTTCTTATAAGTTAATTAGGATATGACAAAACAAGTACTTTTTTTAAAGTCTTGTTTTTTTGGTTTTTTTTTTTTTTTGCTAAACAACTTCTTAAAAGTGGGTGGATAAAATCCTCAGTAAAACTTTAATGTAATCAGGCAGGAAACTGGGAGCTGTCACCCCTGCTGTCACCAAGGGTAATAGATGTTACTTCTTAGCCTAATCACAGGAACTTTAGAACAATTCTGACTGTTAGGAGAATTTAACTCCTGCAAGCCACAAGAACAAAGAGTGGGGAAGAAGGGTTGTTTGCAAATCCATGGTAGAATGAAGACTGCAAAGGAGGAATGTTAAGCAAACATTGTTCCCAGGAAAGAACCTGAAGTTATTAGGAAGTATGATATATTCATACAAGTAAAAATATTTAATGAACAGGATTTCAGAATATTTTGTTAGTGAAGCATTTAGGGAAAGGGAGGGAAAAAAGCCAAAAACCCCAAAATGCCTTCAGCAATGTGAGAATTAATTATAAGGCAGGAAGAAATCTAAAATCACTGAAGTCAGACCCAAATATGTAGCCCCTAAACCAATTATTTTCTGCCCTGAAGAGTAATTTTTTGCCCTTTCCGATCATTCAGAGATGATTAAAGAAACCCACACCTGTTCTACATTCAAGTTATTTATGCAATTGTAAGAAAGGGAAGGAAGAATTAAACTGAAGAATTAAAATGGTTCTTTTTAAAGCCTATTAGCTTTTGAACCTATGTGCTGTTTTTTTCTGGGATAACTGCATGTTTATGCTGCAGGAACCACTTTATTCCTTTCCCTATAAAAAAAAATTAGATTATGACTTTTGAGTTTAAGTCCTCCTCTGAACCTGTGCAGTCCTAATGCTCTACAACAAATAGAGCTAAGCCATCTTTAAGTGAGATATTGAAGACAGTCCAGGCATTACAAGAACTTAATTAGGTCTATGCTGTCTTTGCTGAGTTAGTGCAGCTTTAGCACTGATATGTCACTGATATGGCAAACAGGGACCTTGTATATATGTACTCTTGCAAGGCAAGGCATCTGAGTGAGCAGCCTGAAGTAGCCTACTTTAAAATTTAGTCATTTCATAATCCTATATTAGTCTATAAAAGTGAGATTGGTAGACCAGTATGTTCAGTTGATCTGAAAATGTTAATTTATCCAAGTATAAAACCAGAAATTAAATTAAAATATCTGTCTCAAATTCAATCTCTTACCTTGCTGAGGTCTCTCTTGTTTCTTTCATATCAGATGGATTCTTCATATCCAGAGTAACTTCTCTGTTCAAGTTGAGGAGCAGAGGTAATGCAACACTTCAGCTATGACTATTAAACAGGATTTTGCAATTGCATTAGAAATGTTCAAATGGGAAAACTTTGCAAAAATGTTTTTATCCTCTGTACAAGCAAGAATATAGCATCTGCATGTCTTCTATATAACTCAGGCAACAATATCCTGGCAACCACATTTCAATGGAACAAATCCAGGTAATTAAAATGACTATCTAGCATCCATCTCTTTTTATCATCCCACTTGATAGGCCAGACTTACTCATATGGGAAGTGATGGTCAAAAATCTGCTAGATGTAGTGAAGTGAGAGGTTGTCTGTCTCTAAGCTACTGCTTTTAATTTTGTTTGCCATTGCCCATTTAGCTTCTCTTTCACAGCACTACCCTCCTGAAAACTTCAAAAATGAACTCTGTTTTGTGTGCTATACTTCGCAGACATCTTCACAGCTTGGTGGATTTCATTAATACTTCACTAATAACCCTGTCAAGCTTTGTAATTTCTGCAAAAAGGCTAAAAGGATTAAATTCACTTCAGCAATAAAGCCATTCAGTGCATTACTATCCTCATCAAGTCTACTCACTCATTTTAATAGATTCCTAATACCATAAGTCAAAACTTTGGCTTCCACTCCTTTGCAACTGCACAGCCTAATCCCCTTGCAGAAGCCACACTTCTACTAAATCAGACTATGAGGCATGAGTCCAGCAATGAAGAGCTGTTGGATTCCCTTTTGTACAGTGGTCATGTGAGCAACTGCTCTGAACTGTATGTTGGTGTCTGAAGACTCCAGCAGTCACACCATTCCTCTGAAAGGGAAGATGAGGCAGGATGCTACCCTGAAGCAAAGTACAAAAGTATAAATGAATGACTGGTGATCTAGATCATATCTTGGTCAAAACAGACCTCAAACTGACTGTTGTACAAAGCAAAAAAAAAAAAAAAAAAAAAAAAAGGAATCTTACATTTTGGTTTTTGAGTGCAAAAATTTAATGCATCTACATTCAGACTCATTATCAGTCTAAGATACCATGCAATGACCTCAGTTCTGGAAGAGATGCTAGGAAAGAGGCTTTAAGGTGACAGGCATAAAGGAGGTGGTAACCTACAGAAATACAGTGCCAGGAAACAAAGTATCACCCCACACTTACCCTCAATTCCCACAGCCTAGCATGCTATAACTACCACATTCTCTTCCTAAAGTGCAGCAACTTGAATAATGGAGAGGAAATTGCTGTTCCCACTGTTTGTACCTAAGATTGCTGGTCCTTCCATAATGATCCATTTAAGCAAAGTCAAATGCCCCTGGGAAATTCTTCAGAAAGTAAGAGGGAAAGAAAGAAACTAAATCCCTCTTTTAAGAAAATTGGCTCCTCTTTCCCAATCTTACCTTCCCAGCCATAACTAGCTAATTAATCGAGGTTTAAATGCACAAGGTGAAGTAGATTTTATTCCCTTAACTGTATTTTGCCTGGTTAAGACATGGGCTTAACAGTACATAGAAATAAATTTGGCTTTCAAATATGTACAAACCAGAGCCCCGCAAATACACAAATATGCACAATGCTGATTTTTGTTATGGAATCACAGAAAGTATAGCTTTGGAACAGTCTGTCCACACACTTAGTCTCTCTTCCTTTTCAAAATTCACCTTGTATTTCACCTTGCCAAGAAAGCAAAAATATTTTCCCCTGCTTGATTACATGCACAATCACTACCAGCTCACATTCTATTGCCCAATTACTGTGCTGAAACTTAAGATACAAGATCAGGAAAACCTGATAGCATTTTCCACACTTACAGCAGAAGAGAAAAGCACACACACATCCCTCCTGATGCCCAAGTGGACAAAACACAACATGTGAATAGAAACAAAATACATTGCTATTAGCTTCCGCACAGAGGAGGCCCTTTTAGTATTTGGAAAGGGGAAGAATATTTTCATTATTAATTATGAAGCAGAACAGCTTTTGCTGCAGATTCACAATAGCTTACTCCATTTCATCTCTGTAAATACAAGGATTACTTGAAATGGCTGGGACGTCTCATCTAAAGAGACTACAATGGCCTAGCAAAAAGAAATAGATGGAAGCTGAATGATTGCTTTTACACTTTTACAAGGCAACCTTTAATTCAGCTTTTAAATTACTTCAAGATTTTTTTTGTTTGTTTGTTTTCAATGAAGCTGAATGAGGGTAGGTTTAGATTAGATATTAGGAAGGAATGTTTTACTATCAGGGCAATGAGGCACTGGGAGAGGTTGCCCAGAGACACTGGGGACCCCCCATCCCTGATACTCAAGGCCAGGCTGGACTGAGATCTGTGTTACATGGTCTAGTGGGAGACAACCCTGCCCACACCAGGGAGCTGGGACTAGAACTTTAATGTCCCTTCCAACCCAAAGCATTCTATGATTCTGGGAGCTCTCTACCTAGAGGCTACTAATACATATAATAGAGCCTGCATTGAAATGTTTAAAAAAATTAGTCAATAAATTCAAACTAAACATTACACAAGGTTATGCTGAGTATGCACAAAATTTAATTTAAATTCTTTAACGACAGAATTAACTACACAGCAGCCCCTGCAGTACAAAAATAATGAGCATTGCTTAATGAACTTTCCAACTGCTGTTGAAATACCAACAATAAGGGAACAAACTTCTAGTTTGATAATTAGTTTTGTTCAGCTTTCAAAAACCAGGGAAGGGCCAGTGAAAAGTATTTCAGCTGTCAGAGTCAGTGATGAAAGTCACAATGATCAATGATCACATGGTAAACTTGCTGAAAGCTAACTTTTATCAAGGTTATCTTAAACAGTTGATGTAATAGAGAGTAAGTATTTTGTTGGCCTTGTTATCCAGAAGAAAGCAATGGATAAAAAGAAGGCACTACAAGAACAATGCCCAGAGTTTCAGGTAGTATCTATACTAAGATGATTGATTTCTGGTATTAGAGTCAGTATATTCAATAAATTAGGCTTGAATAGTAAATTCAAGATGCAAAGGCTATTTTCTTTCTACTTCATGAAAAAAAAAAGAGGAGAAAACATATTAATAAATCACAAGCTGCAGTTCCCAGTCTTCCACCAGCACATTCCTCTGCTAAACCTCATTTGGATGAGAGCTACAACCAGCAGCAATCCGCTCTGGCCTCTGTGTAGACTTGAAACTGAGGCACATTTGTTTCCACAGGCTGCTCTGCCTTGAGCACCTCCAAAAACAATCCTGAGAAAGGACTGAACATGCAGCTGAGTCTTGAGGAGAGCAGTTACTGCTTCATCATCTCCCTGCAGTACTTTCATTTCTCACAGCAAGGCTGACATTCTTTTGAGACTATAAAAGGCAGCAACAGATAAATTAATGGAATTTTTAGAACAGAGCAATAAAGTGCTTTGAAGTAGCAAGCAGCTAAAAAAGGAAATCAAGCAGCCATTACATCAGCTGAATGACAAATGCATCCAAGAATCAGTTTGAAATTTAATCTACCATAATCTTATATGCGAACATTACTCATGTGCATGTTTAGTAAAAAGTTAAATTGATCCTTGGGACATTTTAAACTTCTCCTAAAGCCTTCGTTCATAGAAAAAGATATTATACATGGGTCTTATTCTAGTTTAAGGAATGATGAAATATCAGCTGTTCCTCACTGAGGTTCAAGCAAAGTATTTTTACCTCACATGGTAGAATCTGTTCAATCAGTCTCAATTTCTGTTTAGCTGTGGGTGAGCACACACTTCATTATTTGCAGCAGATGACTTGTGATACCTGCTGAGTGAGCCCTTGAGAGCTGCTGCCACACGCTCTTCGGCCTCCCTACTCAATATCCAAACATTTCTGAGCACAAAGGATGATTTTAGAGACTTCATGTGTAGTCTGTGTGGGTTCAGAGCCAGAAACAAGGAGCCTGAGCTCTACAATGCCTGGCTTTTTTGGCTTACACCATCCATACTGCATCATATAGTCCTTCAATAAGTGCATATCCCCAAAAAAGGAGTTAAACATTTTTAAAAAGAAGTGTAAGAAATAAAAAATCTTATAAGGGATGGGATAGCTGCAATGTCACTGCACTAACTCAACTCCAAATGTCTTCAAAGTCTTACCTTTCTCCATAACTATCACTCATATTTAGCTTGAAAAAACATGATTAAGAGTTCTTGTCCTGAATTGTTTCTCTAAAATTGCCTGCCGTCCCAAACAGCATTCAATTTCTTAATTTACATAATTCTTCATTGTTTCAGCTGTCTTTATTTCCTCTCCCTCAGCTTTCTGACTATTTTGCTCAGAATAACTAACATTCCTGACATTGTCATTTTCAGCTTTTAATTAGATAACTATTTTTCCAATTCAAAGTCAGCTCTCTGTTAAACTCAGAAATGTGACTTCTAACAGAAAATGCAATAATTTGGTTTGATGCTTAGTAAATCTTTCCCCAGGGGATTAAAATTGTGCTATGCACAAAGGGAGCACTGACTAAAACATATCTGAAAGTTGTCTGCTTCTTATACTGTACTCCTCCAATGTTCAAAGCATTTTACATGCTAATATATTGGTTTTTTCCTCAGATGCAAAGCTAGTGAAGAGATTTGATACATTTACTGTGAACAACACCATGCACATGGAAGCTTCCGTTTAAGATAAGGGGAAACTGAATACCTGAAGACACAATGAAAAATTATTCTAGAAATCTAAAGCATTTGCTAAAATGCACTGTATTACTTTGCTTCACATATTAAAACTGTACAACTATTGTTATATTGGATATTGATACAAGAACAATATTGTATATTGTTAAATTTTTCTTGCAAGGCAGAGAGAAATTAGAACACTCATTTATCATCTAAGCTTGTTGCAAGCTAGTTTCACCAAAAAGAAAAATGAGAAAAATCACATGAAATTTACTTTGCACCCCATTTACACTTCTACGAGCAAAATCAACTAATGCTAGAGTTCTTCTTCAAAAACAGGCCCAGTTTTACAGCAGTAAATGCTTTGAAATTTCTGCAGTGTGAAAAGTGTACAGTGAAATAACACAAGTGCTGGTAAACATCTCCTTTGCTTACAAGATGAAAACAACAGCAGGTTCCATTTAACTGCAGACTGCCTTTAATTCAAATGAAACCAAAAGACTCAATGAAGAAAGTGTTTTTAACAACTACAATCACAATGTTTGAAAAGACTCCTACAGAGAACAGAAAGATGAAACCTGTCTATCAGCTGGATTGAGGCATTTGTTTTGGTTTTTGTAAACTGTTATTATGTGCTTCTGCATTCTATTGATTTTACTTCCCAGGTGTATTCATCCTTCAGAAGACAATGATCCAAAAGTAATACCAGCACTCATTTATATACTTAGGGTTTGTGCCAGAGTCTCAAGTAAAGATTTTCTTTTAAAAGGTGACAAGGACAGCTGTGTAAATCCTATTCAGCTGAAAGCTCACAGAAGAACAACACTAGGCTGAGATGGTTTTGGAAGACACCAGTGTGATTAACAGAGCTTGTCTTTTGCCATGATGCAGGAGGAATGAAGCAAAACCAAAACCATGAAGCCACAGGTGATTATTCCATTCATTCCCAACAAAACTTAAAAATTCAATTGCTTAAGAAGGTTCCCAAGGATAGACAGGACTGGGAAAGATGGAGAGAAACATGGAGACAGGCCCAGTAAGTGCCATGAGACATTAACAGAGATCTCTGAAGGCTTATAGAAGTTATTTACTCCTTCCTTTTAAATGGGGATAACACAAATCTAAAAGCATTGGAAAAAATGTATCTTTGGCAATGGGGGATAGCACAATGCCAGAAGAATATCTTTTAATCATAGCTGTTTATAAAATCCAGGGCACCAATATAAACAATACAACATATAAACACAAGTTTGAAACTGCACCACTTGCCAGTTGCTTAAGAGGCTTTAAGCAAAAAAAGCCTTCTAAATATCACTTTCTGAGGACCTAATCTCAGACCCCTAGTCTGCTTCAAAAGCAGGTTTTGTTTGAAGTTTGGGAGGGATACAATTATTACCAGTAGCATGCAATATCTGTGACAACTCTTTTGCCTGTTTATGTTTGAAGGAACCATTGTCAAGGTAAAATTACTGCCTTTGTCACCTGAAAAAAGCAGGTTACATAATGACTCACATGCCATTGTATAGTTAAGAAGTGGCAATATTTTATTCCTGCTAAGACAGGACAGAAGTATTCCTATTCAAAGAATCTTTTTCTCTACTTGTTTCACATAGAAGTCTTCACACAAGTTTCAAATTATTTAAATTTCACAAGTGCTCTACTCAAAACATTTCAGCACATCAGTAATTTCTAAATTTATTCATGAAGTTGTTTGCTTCCTTAACCATGTTTGCTTCAATGAGGTAAACAAGACATCATTTGTCCATTTCCCTGGATGCAGCATTCTAATTTTCTGTATCTGAAGTCCTACATATTTATATATTTATCCAGCAATGTTTATGTGGAAGACTAATTTCTATCTTGCTTCTACATTCTACCTGCTGAACATCTGCTCTCCTTCACTGCTTGGAAAGGATTTTAACCTTTAGCAGGCATGGTAGCAACCTCTCTAAGTTTTTCACTATCAGAAATCTACAACTGGGCTGCTTGAAACCTTTGCAGCCAAGTCTACAGTTTTCCTTCTACTGCTTTAAATACCTCTCCTAAATGGTTTTACCTGGTATGAGAGAGATATGACACTTCAGTTTGGATTTGGACTTATTTTGAAAACTCAAGTTCACATGGCCTGGGAAGATGGCAGAAAAATTATTCTAATTCATCATAGTCTCAGTAATAGTTGGATTTTCTGCTTTTCTTCTACATTGCTCTGACAATCCTTTGTTAAATTTGATTTTTTTTTTCAAGACCACAGGTTGTATTTTGAGATCTTTTTTACTGCATAAGTAGAACAGTATTATTTATCAATATTTCTTTTCATTAAAAGTGTTTTATTATCTTCCTTCTCCCTAAAATATAAAACTGCCTATTTTACATCTCAAATGAGACCTTTGCTAGCTTACAGGTTTTTTTCCAGTAACCTATTTGTTACACTGTAGTTCCTTGGATTTCATCCAGCACTGTTGAAGTCCTTATCCTATAGGTATTTGTGCACCAAGTCATGCATAAAGAGCTTTCTGGAGAATGAAGCAAATATCTGTGTCCCTTTGACAATGCATCTCCATTCTTTTAAATATTTAAACCAGCTTTACTTGGCAAAGCTATCTCTTCGGTAATATTATTTAGGTCAATTTCTCACAAATTATTCTTACTGACTAAATAACTCAAGAGGGAGCATTTTTAAACTGCCAGCTCTTCAGAACAGGAAAATTATTAATTTTACAGTGTCAGAAACAATGTTATGATCTTTGTGCACTACTGTTAATTAAATAAGGAACACTGTCACAGAACACAGATGGGTAAGTATGATCAGAAGTTAGCACTCTGCCTGTTCCTCCTCCTCTCTCCATTATTTATTGAAGTTGTTTGGATTTGTTTACAAAAACACCAATAACAAACTTCTGGTTTTTTCCTGCAAATGACTGAAGAACAAGCTTGCATTCATTCCCTTTGCATTAAATAGATGCAAATCTGAGAACAAAAAGCCATTTCCATTAAAATTCAGTCCATGTAATTTATCATTTATGTACAGCTGTCCCAACAATTTTCCACCAAAACCATTGTTATGGTTACCTTATGTGCCAAAACAAGAAAGAGCAAGTTTATCTTAAATTTTTTCTTTTTGACATTGCCCTTTGAAAGTAAATTACCAGTTTTCACTACTAAACACTAACATACAAACACCATAAAATTAAGGTAAAAGTAATAAATTTATATGGAGGAAACTTAATTTTATACGTGCTTACACTTCATGGTGGCAATCCTACATTCAATTGAAACCAGTGTAAATCTATGCCAGGAACAGAGAAAGACACATGGATCCTGATTAGATATGAACCTCTTGCAGGTGAGGCAGAAGAGGAGGACAGGAAGAAAAAATACTGGTACTTAGAAAGGCCACCACTGACATTTTTGGATGCAGGTGAGACTGCTCAGATTTTTTACAGGAAAAAAGAAAGCATTATCCATACTTACAGGGAAAATGCACATACCTGAGGCCCCCTCCACTTCAGTGATGCCAGCAAGAATTTTGCCATTCAGTTTAAAGAGAGCTGAACAGAGCCTCAAGGGACTGAGGACATGAACATTGCTGGTCCCTTCACAGCTTTATGCACAGGCCACAGTGAGAAGAAGGTCTTTCAAGATGCTTTTTGCAAGAAGGAATGCCTGCATTTCCAATTAAATATTTTGACACTCATTCTGATGAATTTAGCAAGGAATGCTGCTATTAAATGTATTATTCTCAACAGCTAGATTCCCAGATCAGCACTGTACTTTTTGTAATTATTATCAGCTATTGTGAGCAGCTTTTATTTATCTCTTTCTCCCTCTGCTTTAGTTATGACTCATTTTCTCCTCATTAAAAAGTGTAGCTGAACAGTGGATCAAGTTTCTCTCTCTGCTGTTTGAGATGGTTTTTATCTATCAAACTGCTTCCTTTAGAAAAATAGAAGCACATATATGTCATGCTAATGAGTCTGTGAGAGGATAACTACAACGTGTAAAAGTGTGTTTAATCTGTAGCTTACAGATAAACTATCTCAAATACCATTGTCATCACTATGGATTTTTGTTACACTTGCTGTAACATGATTGTATTGCCATAAAAAATTCATCCATGTTAATTATGACCAGGAGAAATATTAGCTTGTTAAATAGCAAGAAAACACAACTATAATTACCTCCTGAGGAAACAAAATGAATAGAAGTATTTATACAACACAAAAACCCAAACCAAACAGGACAAAACAAAGCAACCAACCTTCTTTGTTATAAACTAACATAACCTGTCTTCAAAAATCCTATTAATTCTAATTTTAAAAGCCTAATTAATTCTAATTGCTGTCTTTCTTTACTAGCTTGATACACAGAAAAACCATTACATTACTGCTTTATTATCAGTTACAAGAGCTCAAGTCTGAACTTGCTAAAGATTCTGCAGTTCAAACTCAGATTAAAAAAAAAAAAAAAAAATCAATCCAAGAAATCCAAGCACACAACATGCTCCACTCTACCCCTCCCAACTTGTCTGGAAAGAACTGTCTGAGGAAAACTTGAGGGTAGTAGGATGCCTTACACATCTGATGCTCTGCAGCACTCTTGCCAGACTGTTGAGCTTTTGGGTTCTGTTTCCTCTCTGGCTTTCATCACTGAAACCCAAATGCAGCCAACAGAAGCGTGCCAAGGCAAAGCTCTTTTGGCTCACTCAGTGCCCTGCTAAGTGGCAGGGTCAGGAAGTCTGCATGGGGTGGGAGGACACGAGGCAGCAGTGGCAGGGAAAGAGCAAAGCAAGAATCATTAAGAGGTGTTTACTTGTCCCATTATAATAGGCCCCATTTAAAAATGCTTAGTTCTCTAAAACAGTTTTAACTCTAAATTAGTAAATTCCACATGGAAGCTTTAAAAATTTGTTATTAAAAAAAGGCCAAATATTGGACTTTAGTTTTATTGTATTTCTTCAAAATTTTATCTTGCTTTTCTGTGTGTTGGTGGGGGTTTTTGTTTGTTTGCTGAATTGTAAGAATTAAACAACTCCTGAATACCCAGCAAAAGAAAAATGAGAAGCACCAACAGTCAGAGGACCAGGCTTGCTTGTCAATTATGATTTTAAAAGTTACTCCTTTTCATTTGAGTACTCCAATGGCCAAGTTACACAAGGTACACAAAAGGTCACAGGAGCTTCTAAATGGATAAACTGATGCCTTGTGGTACTCAGAAATCCTCAGAACTTCTCAGCTGTCTCCTTCTCTGCATGTTTCACCTCATTATATTGTAAGTTGTTATTGTCATAATTAGCTTCTTTGACCATCTGTTGCTTCACCCACAGCAAGCGCCTGCACACATTGTTCTATCTGTGCTGCCAGGTACTGGAGTGTTCTCATTATCTTAAAATCCTTGTCTGACAAATATCCTTGAGGATTGGAACTACATGGTCTTTAAGGTCCCTTTCAACTCAAACCATTCTATGATTAATGGAAGTCCTAGATGGTTTTCCCTACTGAGAACACTGTGGGTTTTACCAGACCTGCTGGTATTTTGGACCTGTACACCACTTCCTATACAGGAGATATTTTGTTACACAGAGTGATAAGTTAGAGGGACACAGATGAGCTCTGAAGCATGCCAGCACTTGTCTTGGTATGCCTTTTTTTAAATATATTTCAGTCTACTAAGTCTATAATTGCTGTAAGCTGCTTTTTGGGCAGTTTATAGAAGTTGGCCTGGCCTTAACTTTCATGGAAGCATTACCTTTTTTCTTGTGTGCTGTTAGAACTTTGTGATCTTGCAAGTCACACCTCCATATGTTTGAAAACAATTTCATTTATCTGTAAACACCTTGAAAATCCTTTTCACTGTCATCTACAACAGTGCATAACTTCCCAGAGCATAAGAGCTCTAAAGCAAACCTTGAACATACCACCTCCTTTGCACATTCAATAAGAGGCCAAGGAAAACAAAACCCTGCAAAACCCAAAAATCAAAGCCAGACAGCTCCCAAACATATTTTCACTGATTTTTAAGATGTAACATGGGACAAGACTGAGACAAGCATATATATATATATATATATAAAACACATGCTTCCAGTTATTTTCATGTAAACACAAAGTTTACAAGAACAAAATAAGCACGGCAGATCCCATTTTAGAAGAGAGTTAATATCTAGACCTGAGATTCTAAAACTCAAGCCTTCAGCTTCCCAGATGTGACCACTATAAAACAACATCAAAGGCAGCTAATTTCAAATCAACAACAAAATTGGCTCCACTATCTCCCTGGAGCTTTTCCTCATCACCTCCAACACTCACATATGTGAGGTAGGATTTCATGTTTTGCCTGCCCACAGCAAACCAGACTCCCCCTCCCATCCTGTTACTGATTTTACTGATTTGCTGTCCCTTTCTTCTGACCCTTCTGCATCTGGGACACAAACTCATTTTAAGAGGCTGCATTTCTTCAGCCACAGTCAGCCTCATTCCCCAGACCCAACCTAAAGAGGGGCTATCCATGGTCCAGATACACATCCCAAGAGATGCCACCACACTGTCTATTCCACACTGCTGGCTCCAGCTTCCCACCAGGAGAAGCAGCTGCCTGTCACTTCCTAGCCTTCAGCACAGGCCTTGGCTCAAAGCCACCCTCGTGTAAAAGTCGTGCATCTGGAAATGGATTTAACAAACCACTTAGCAGTTCATAAGCATAACAAGAAGGTGCAACATCTAAACAATCAGCAGAATTTCATCTCTTTCTAGGTAATTTCCCCCTTCATCTGCTCAGTAGTAGGTTTGTACTTTTCAAGTGAAAGTTTTCTTGCAACACTATATAATATCATATGCAAGAGTTCTACAAAGCTGATGAAAGCTTGTGTATACAGTAATAAAAATCTTACTATTTTTGCAGTCATAGCAAGACAATATTGACTCTGCTGCTTATTGTCCATCCAGCTGAACTGCTGACCGTATTTAAATTTTTAAGGGCTGCAGTAAGTTACCACACAGTCCACAGTATTTAAATCCCATGTGAGCCCTTTACTCACTCAGGCTGTAAAGCATCTTGTATTACTAATCTTGCCTCCAGAACATTGCCCCTTTTCATCACATATATTGTTTTACAGAGCACACACTGTATGGAGCACAGAATCATAGAACCATTAAGGTTCTATGTAAGCAAAAAGACTGCCAAGATTATCAGGTCCAACCTTTCATTGATCACCACTGTGTCAACTAGACCAAAGCACAAAGTGCCACATCCAGTCTTCACTTGAACACATGCAGGGATGATGACTGCACCACCTCTCCAAGAAGCCTATTCCACTGTTTAACAACCCCTTCTGTGAAGAAATGCTTCCAGATATCAAGCCTCAGCCTTCCCTGATGCAGTCTGTGGCCATTTCCTCTTGTCCCATCACTGGTTGTCTGGCAGAACAGACTGACCCTACCTGCCTACACCCTCCTTTAGGCCACTCTAGAGAGTGGTAAGGTCTCCCCTAAGCCTCCTTTTCCCCTGGCTGAACACCCCCAGCCACACCTCACAGCACTCTCCAGACCCTTCCCCAGCTCTGTTTCCCTTCTCTGGACTCTCTCCAGCCCCTCAATGTCTGTCTTGCAGTGAGGGGCCCAGAACTGGGAACAGCACTTGAGGTGTGGCCTTCACCAGTGCCCAGCACAGGGGACAATCCCTGCTCTGGTCCTGCTGGCCACATCTTTCCAGGCCCAGGCCAAGATGCCACTGGCCTTCCTTTTGAAAATATAGCCAAAAGTAATTTATTATTTCTTTAAAATGGTTGAATAATTGAAAGAATGGCAAAAGTCTTGTTTCCTTCCTTTATACAGTTGCTCTGTCCACTTACCTCTAATAAAAGAACCAATAGATAATTTACTATAACCACTGCCAGTCTTTCCAAAAGAAATGGGAAATTTCCATCAATTTTGTTTCCAGATCAGAGGCAGAGCATCCTTGTAAAGCTCCTCTTATGAGATATACTGATCTTATCTGTTTCCTTTTAGAAAGTTTGTTGTAGATAATTAGCTGCATGGATTTGGGAAGATGCACTACACACAGTTGCTTTTAATTCTAGGAATCCAAGAAACATTGTTTGTAAGTGCCCCTACAAGTGTTTGTAAGAAATTACCTTCCATTTCTATTTTTCTTTGGAGGTGCAGAATAAATTTGGGGAAATGAAAGACTTTAAATTCATTCTAACATGTTTCACAATGTAGGAAGTATTTAAACAACCTTGACATAAATCCCACTGATTTTATTTTAAACAGTTTTTGGAACTAAATTCAATTTAGCAAAACAAGATCAGCACTTTGGATATCATCCTTTTTTGAGTAATAGTGAACTTAAGTCTTCCCTGAAAACTCCTAAGGAAACATATGGATAATTTCACAGAGAAGTGTCACAAACCAAAGCCCTACAGAGGAAAGTAAAAATAAACAATATCCTCTTCTCTTCACTCATCCCATTAGAATAGCAATGGAACATAAACTCAGCAAGAGAGTAATTGGTCATCCTGATAGTAAAAGTCAGCAAAGAACTGCAACTTCACAATATTAAGGTAACAAAAACCCACAAAATCATCACTATAATTTGCTACAAAGGTGAAGTAAAACTTGTCATGTAAAACTACACAATGGTGTCCAATCTCTACTTTTATTTGAGAGTAGACACAGAGAATCTCATAATGAGAGTCCAAAACTGGTTGGCAGCCATTTGAGGACAATGTGCTAGCGTTTGGGCTGGGGGGAGGAGGAAGAGGAACACCAAAACACAGGAAGTTAAATGAAGGATCTATAGAGCTATGTGCTTGGCTTAAATCAGTCAGGATAACACTGATGTCACAAAGTCATGGCTAAAGTCAGTACTTACTGCTCTGTAGATGTAGTACCTGTCTGAAAGCCCTAAGAATCTGTGCCTTTGGCAGTCTGCCAGGTGTAACAGCTTATTCCCATGTAATTTCATGTATCTCAACTCCTTTCAGTAACTGGATGATCCAAGGTGTGACTTTGAAATCTTTTTCACCAAGAACACTCCAAACACACACTGCAAGAAGCACTGCCAGCAGGAGTGCTAAGTATGCTGCTGTTTGCACAAGTGGTCACCCCTGTACCCTGGGAGTCAAGAGTAAACCTCTCACACTGTTAAGGCTTGGTCAGTCCCTCATCACTCTCCCTGTATCCCTTTTGAGCTACATTTTCTGCAGGAGATACAAAAGTTTACAGTAGGGGCCCTTCCCCCATTGTCACTGCTGGGACTGCCCAGCTGTGAGTGTTTCTGTTGTTTAAAGCCCAGCATTCTTCAGTTTGGGGCAGCATTCAGAAGAGATAGAGTTGTCATTAGCAGTTGTCCTAAACTGATATTTAATTCTTCTGTGCCCCAAGTCTTCCACATTCAAAACTCACTACACAAGAACTTTCTCATCTCCACACCACCATCTTCCAACACACTAAAATACCACATTACCTCCACAGATGCTCATGCCTACCTCTGCTTGACAACTCATATTGCTCATCTGCATGTTTAATAGCAATTTTTATTTTTGAAATAAAATACAAAAAAATAAAAGCTTTGCTAATGTCATCAAACTGAAAAATAAAGTGGTCTTCACCATTTGGAAACCAGGAATATTGCAGAGTTTTTAAAAATTGTTTTGTTTTTTTTTTTTAAATACCATTTTGTTGTCATCTTATTACAGGGGTTCCATACAGTTGTCTCCTTATCACAAAATTCCATACCTTCTTGGTGTTTCCTCGTGGGTTTCTCCTCTGAGCACTGACTCTTTGTTCTTCACTAAATAACCAACTGACTCCAGTTCCCTTCTCACCCCTCTCTTTTATAGCACTCTTCTTCTCACTGGTTACAGCTGTGGCCTGTTAAAGTCAGGCCTGTTCCTAATCTTTGATAATTGGCCCAGCTGTAACTCCTTAGGGGTAAGATTACTTTCTACACTGTCTTTATTTTCTTATATTCTATCCCCCACACACACCATTTGAGTTGGGAGTATATTTTCTAAATTTATATTATTCCAACAAGGCAAACACCCCCATTCATCAAAGATAAGGGATGAACATACCCTGCCTGCTCAACTGGACCTGCCTCCAACTGTGACACCAAGGAGACACTTTATCAGTAGCTGAAAGATCAGGCTGCTGCTGCTGCTCCAGGAACACCACAGAGCACATAAACCTGCCCGAGCTCTGAGCACAGCCCAAGCCCTCACCATACCCTGCCTCTGCTGCTAACAGAGCAGTTCCACCTCAGCTCCCTGCAGCCCTTCCCAGCCTGCAGAGAACTCCACAGCAGCTGGTATTGCATCCATACACAGCAACACTCCCAGCTGCCTGTGCCTCAGGAGCTTTTTGCCTCTTAAAGCTAATTTGTTTGCAGAGCTGCCAGGAATCTAAACTGACATTCCACTGACCCCACTGCTTGTGTTTAAGGGACAGCTCAGCATCTGAGGGGAGCTAAAATTTTAGGTGAATAGCATGCAAATATAGTTGTTTAAATGAGGGAGAAAGTGCTTTTAAGAGTTCCAAAACCTCTTTATGAGTTGTTCTAGCTCAAAATCCATAAGGGTAGGCAAACATTTGTGTTGCTCTAACCATACCTAAAATATTCACTTTTCTAGGAGTGAAAAGAGAATTTAAAAAAAACCCAGATGTTACCTTTTCCCACAGCCCTATTTAATATGTAAAATCACAAATATGTTTCCTGAATAAATATTGCAACTAACACTTTGTCCCAAAAAAGAGACAAAGAGGTAACAACATTGCTTCTCAGACTGAAGACAGTAGTGAAACATTTGCTTTAAGGCAATTAAATTACTAGTGCATCCCAGAGGTTTCAGTAACTATCTGAAATTCTTTAATGTGACATGAGTGTCAGTAAACTCCCTCAAGTAGCACTGAGATTAGTATTTTACAGCAGATTTGTTCCTCAGCTTGGAAGTCTGCAATTCTGTCACAAATACACTCTTGAAAAGCACTGCAGAATTGGATAAGCTAAAGGAAAATGCTGTATCCTACAAAATTCAACAGTTTACCATTTTAGCCAATAAAATTTGTGCTAATATAAGCAACTAGATTGAAAAAAGGAACTGGAATTAATTCAAGTAACAATGACAGGCTAGGACATACCAAAACAAGAAAAAATTTCCTTAATAAAACTCACTGATTTGGAGGGAGCCTCTGCTTTCTATAAATCTGTCCACACATTCAATACAAAATCTTTGGAAAAGACTTTAAAACATGAGAGTGGTACTCACTTGTAAATTCTTCTTGTTGCTATCTACCTCAGCTCTCCAGTAAAGTCATTGGAAAGAAATAAAATCCTACTATTGAGTAAGAAATACTTTTTAAAAAACCCATAAATCAACAATACTTTGCTTCAACAATACCTACATTGAAAGTGCCATGCTGGTCAAACTTGCCTTACAGAAGTAACAGACAAAATACTTGTAGAACTGGGTTTTTTTAATGATTGCCTATTTTTATTAAAGTTGAGGAGCAACTGTTCATAAACCTATTTATTGACTTTGGAAAGAGAAATGGTTAAACAACTTTTTTGTGGTCTTACTCATATAAAATAACTATGCTTCATCTCTGGGCACACTCTGCATCCAGCCTCACAAATGGCTGTAAAAGTGGTTTGGAGAAAAACTGAATCAGCTTGAAGCTTGTTACAGGTGACCCAGCAATACAGAAACATTACCAAGGCCAAATTCATTGTATCTAACTTCGAATTTGGCTCTGAGGCAGGGATGGACCTCCAGAGCCCCTTCCATTGTAAACTACGCTGTGATTCTATGAATGGATACTGAAAACACATGAAAACACTTTTTTTCCTAATGTTAATGTATTATTACTCTATTTATAACTCAATAGCGCCCTCTGCTGATATTTTCCTGCTTGGTTATTTGCACGGAAAAATTGAGAGGGTGTGTTATGGGAATGTGTTAACAAAGGAAGGGAGGGAAACTGCAGAATATTCATTCAGCAAAGGGAGAATATAAGTGATTAACACCTTTACAAGGTAGTTTGGAAATTGTTGGGGTATTTAAGGTCAAAGCAGGTCTCTTCACCCTTTGCCATTAAAATTTAGGATATTTCACAGCAGCCTTCAGAGCTACAGAACAATCCTTCCCAGAATACAAACACCAAAAAGAACTATCAGCCTCCCTTGCTACAACGACAGCAGGTGCGTGCAGGTAACTTGAAAGAGGAAATTAAAAAACAACATGACAGAGAAACCTCTCAAACTTGGAATATCATAATTAGGAACCATTCATCTTCACCTGCCTGAGCTGTAGTTTTACATACACAAAACTTTGCAAGTGTTAGAGGAAAAAAATTATAACCTCCAGTAAAGAAAGAATTCTGGTGCAATTTAGGTCTTAACCCTCAGCAGAGTCTACTTAAGAGGACAACATCAAAACAGGTTTTAAGACAACTAAAATGGATGTGTGTTCAAAATAAATATTACAACACACAACAGAGCTTCTTCAAACACTTGTCAGGATTATTACTGGCTGTTTTAGAAGTTTCTCAGTTGTTTGACAATTAAACTTTAATAAAACTGCTATAAAGTTTGGCAAAAGAGCATCAAAGTTCTCCCTTCCAATTTTTTTAGACTACCTAATTTCTAGGCAAAATTATCATCTTTTTCCAATTTTTACATTAATTTCCAAGCTTTTAAGTGCTTTGTAGAAGTGCTTGCTCTTATTTTAGACATATCATTTCTAAATCAGTTTTTTTCTTTTGCATTCCACCAGTCTCAATGGCCAGTAAGAGTTCCCACTAAATGGACTTTATTCCCTAGTTAATCAGCAATAATAGCCTATGACTGAACCATTCTGAGGTCAAGTTATACAAGTATTTTCATAATAGAGATAAGATAGTAGAAAAAAATATTTGTAGAAGCAACATGGCCATTCACATATATATGAATTCAAAGCATTTCAGGTATCCTTCATAGTGTTTCAATGTCTTTTCATGAAGATCTGTTTACACACCCATGGAAAATAAAAATTACACTAAAGAAAGCTAAACCCTATCTTTTTCCTGTGTACTGCTGAATGGGACAGAACAGTAAGGGAAGTTCAGGCAAAGCAATGAAACTGATCACCACAAGGTTGGAAAGGCTTCCATAACTACTGTTTCAGACAGATGATTAGCAGTATTGTATTCCTTACATATAGCTAAATTAAGAAAGAAATGTGTTTTTTTAAGATTATATTAGAAAACACAAAGACCCTTGGCACTGTTAAAAAATGACTCAATGTTAGAAGCACATCTGAGTGAAAATGTGAGAATGTAGTTTATTGCTTGTGTTGTATTTGATGAACACAAAGGAATTCAGCCTAAACCATAATTAGTTATTAACTATCTAAAAGTGTTTCTCTAAGAAGTTTTGTGTTTCTAGCACATTATGAATTACCATACATGCACTCTGAGATTCTAAATCTATCTGCTAAGGCACAAATGAGAGCCCAGTCAGATAAGGAGGAGTCACTTGTGAAAGCACCTTCCTTCATTTGAATGGTCTGATCTGTATTCATGTATAGTCACTTGACTGATATAAATAAACTTTTACTCATACTTGCAGAGGCAACACAGTCCTGAACGTTTCTTGACTGGCTTCTGAATCAACAGAATTCTTGACTGAGTGCCACCAGTAGCTCTCCTAGTGGTAATGCGCAAGCCAGAAGAAACACAACTCGACTTTCCATTGCAGGCTGAGCGTGCAGCTAGAAATGGTTTTATTTATAAACATGCTGCAGCATGGGTGGCAACTCCAGCAGCAAGGACTGCAAGGCACCTGCAGTACCTGACTGCTCTGGCAAACAAAAGCAGCTCAGAACTCCAGGTACACATCCAGGCACATCTTACTGAGAGAGAACAATTTAATTCCCTACACTATTCCATCTTACTCGTTTTCAGGATGGTAGATATTGCTCTATTAAGTGCAAACCCCAAAGTTTCCAGACAGTTCACCATACAACATTTCTAGTGTAGTAGCTTGTTACTGCTGTGCCTGGATTCCATCAACAACACAGGCTGGAAATACTAAACCCAGTATCTCCCAGTATAACCACTCTGACTTACCAAGGAACATCAATTCTAGAGGATCCTATGAGAAGGAATCCCTGAAAAGTTACAACACAACTGAACATTTTTTTCTCTAAGTGTGGTTATCTGCTTCTGGGAAGTAGCATTTAACAGGTACTCAGTTAAATTACTTTTAAATTAATATTTCTTGCTGCTCCCACACCACCATTGCCCCTTTGCCACATGGCTTTAGAAGTTGAGCAAGAGCATCTACACAGTGCAATATGTGGAAATAGGTCCCAAATGATTTAGTGAACCATTCCTGACAGTACCTCCTTGCATCTTAAAATAACTTTTGCTTCTGCCTGATAACATTTACTGGTTCTCTTCCAACCTCAGGCCTTAATTCAAGAAGACAGCTAGCCTTCTGCTTAGTCCAGAATAAATGATTCTGCTTGCATGGATCAAGTTAATTGTAAACTTACATGTTGATAGGAGATATGAAAACAGGCTTTGAGCATGGCACCCATCCACATCACTTCTCAGTCACTGAACAAAGTGTCCCTGGCCTTCCAAGAAGAATGTGCATATAAACACATCAAGTGCTAGGGAGGAACACAGAACAGACATTTCTTAAATTAATTAATAGCTCGATACACTATGTGCTATTACACTGGAGTTTTAAAGTAATCTGATTGTTTTCACCCCCAATATAAGATGATAAAAAATACTTTTGCATTATTAGCAAGATGTGTGTTATGACATAACATAGATTCATTGGCATAAAAGCCAAGTTTGAAAAGTTCACATTATCTTCCTGGGATCAAATAAATGACAGATAATATTCCTACTTTACAAGTAGTAATTGGATCCAGCAGAATAATAGTTTTCATCTCGAGTGGGAAAGAAATTAGAATTATTACTTTTCTCTCCCATATATTTATTGTCCTTTCCCTTGGAGCAAAAGTTATTAGTGTGTCCAGGAAAATTAAATACTGCTATCTGAAAAATAAGAGATGTTAATGAAACATTGGGGTGAAGCAAAATTGAACAGATCATTCAGATCTCACCTGGCAGGATAAGACTCTGCACACAAAAAGCAAGGATGTTGACCTGCGTAAACCTTGTCACTTTGGGTGCTTACACAAAAGCAGAAAGTGTTCTGTAAGAGAAAAAAATAAAGGAGACCTAGAAGAAAAGTAAATCATCAGAGAAAGGATTTCAGATGTTAGATACATGAAAATCAGTTGTTTTCCTCTATTTAATTCCTACATATAGAAGTCAGTATAGAGTTTATATTATAAATCACATTAATGAAAAGGATGTTAGAACAAGCAGTCACCTCCAGGAAACAGAGGAAGATTTGTTGATATATTCCCATAAGCTTTCTTCATCTTCAGGCTCATTCTCAGGCTTCATCCTTCCTGAGAATTTCAGCACAAGTGCTTATTGTTATTTTTGGAACTGATTTCTGCACTCAAGTCCTTGCTTCTATAATGTTTTCCCTTCCCTAAGCTTTCTGTTAAAAACTTGGGGTTTAGAGAGCATACACAGATTTCAGAATGCAAATAATTGTTTTAAAAGGGCTATAACACAAATAGAACACATTTTAAATAAGATTAAGTCCTTCCACTACTTACCAACGTTTTCCAAAGCACCATAACACTAGCAGAAGACATACAAATCTATATTTATCCTGTAGTATTTTCTTTCCATTTTCAGTACACAAGTAACATTCTGTTGAATAGGAAAAGTATTTTATTGTAAGCATTTTATGAAAAGCAAGTGTCATTATCAAATGCCAACATTTTAGGGCCAAGTACCTGTCAAAAAAACTACAAACATTTCATGTCTACTAATTTAAGCAAAAAGACTAGAGGATGTTAGAGATACTAGATCTCAGTTGTTCTTGGGTTAGCTGCTAATATTTCCATTGAAACATTAATATGATTTAATGTGTTAGAAATGTACTGTTCATTTCAAAGAATGTGGTATCAGAACTCAGAAGTTCTCTTGGAAGAAAGCTTTGGCAAAGAATAATCAGGGTAGTCCCCACTTCAAACTTTTGTTTCTTTTCAGTATTTCTCTGAACAAGTGGAAGCTTCTGTAAACTAAGTATTTCTAAAAGAGAGATGATACAGAATAGCAAAATTCCTGAAGTTCATCATAAGTAAATCTATTAAAAATTAATCTCTCTAGCTGCAACTCTATTTAAAGTCTTGAAGACAGCAATTTTTCCTAGCAAACATTCTATACCAAAAATCAGTGGTACTTTCATTCTTCATATTTCAGCACTGCAAGGTCATTTGCTACTCTACAGCCTTTTGTGTAATCCTCTCTTGTCCTATTAATTGCTGACATGCATTTTAAACCTGTCATGCTGATGCATAATCCCTAAAAACAGCCTTCACCAGGAAGGGAAAGGAGCAGGGGAATAATCGGCCTTTGCCCAGTAACTCTTTGTTTATGAGGTGTTTGTTTATCATTCAAATAAAATTCATCATTGAACAACTCAGTGTTTATCAAACACATCTTCCAGCGAAAAGTAACATGTTTGACATGTTGGAAAACACTAAGCCAAAAAGGTGACTCCACTAGGAAAATGCAAAACTATAAGCAGAGAAAATATTAAACTCCAGAAGGTGAATCTAAATTCTCTGTAAGCACAACACTGGATAGTGAGTGCGAATAGGAATCACCCCGTGCTTGCCAGAAGGGGGCAATAATGACACTGTGCTTGCATAGTCAGCTATAGATTTAGAATATTGGGGAGGATTTAAGCATTAAAAAAATTAAATCTGTAGAATTGCACTTGTACTGCTAACTTCTTATGGCACTTTTCATTTCCCACTAAACCCACAGGAGACAGAACAAAAGTATCCTGCGTCCTACAGTTGCCTCTCTCGAGTTTTCTAAGAGAAATTCTATGAAGCAAAGCCAAGACTAGACTGTTTCTCTGATCCACGTTTTTAAACCACACTTTCATACCTACTAAATGCACTAAAGAGGTGGTAGATGGCTATCTGTGCAAAACCTAACAAAAGCTGAACAAACAATTTTGTAGATTTAGGTGACCATCTAACTCAGTAGAACACAATTCTGTTTATCAGATAAATAAGGCAAACACAATCATTTGATGAAGCACAAACAAAAAAGTAGCAATAAAAGCTACTAATCCTTTAATCCAGCATGAAATACTGCAGCTTTAATAGCTACAAAAAACATTTCTCAGTCTGCAAAAACACAACACATTCCAGTGAAACATTAAATAAACCAGTAAGGACTATCCATCATTACAGCTCTTTGTTACCCTTCATGTAATTTTGATTGAAAAAAATACCCATAACATTGCTCAAAATCCATTTAATATGACCCACTTCAGCATTCCTTGCCAGCAGGATAGAAAAACCTAACTCCTTAAAGTAACAATTTTGATATAAACAGGTAATACAGCATTCTAGCCTCTGGAATTTGCAAAATATTAAACCAATTTAAAAAAGAATACCCATTTTCAGCATTTTTTAACCAGTCTGCCCAGCACTTTACTAGGCCTGTTTACTACCTTTTCAAGATGTACATATTCTGCCAGGATAGAAAACCCTAACTTCTTAAAGTAACAACTTTGAGATACACAGCTAATACAGCAGCCTCTGGAACTAGGACAATATTAAACTAATTGAAAAAAAAATTTATAACCATTAAACCTATTTTCAGCACTTTTTTAAACCAGCCTGCCCAGCACTTTACTAAACCCCCTTACTGCCTTTTCAAGATGCACATATTGTGTCAGGGCCTAAAACAGATTAATAAATTGTGATGGCCCTGTGCAGCTCTCCCAGGTGCATTCTGCCACTGCCCTTCCTACAGCCCAGAGTTTTTACCCTAAAAATTAACTAAATAGATATTTTGCTACTAAAATAGCCAGCTCTCTGTTGCAGCATATATTGCAGTTGAGACAACCACAATAAACACAGCATCATCAACCAATTTCAGAAAGCTCCAACCCATACACAGTAACACCTTGCCATATCAGAAGCCTTCAACAGTCAGCCCATACAGACTAACACAACCTCACCTCAGAAGGCTGCAAGCATCTGCCCTTCTTGCTCTTTAGCCCAACATTTTAATACTCCTTATTGCTGATGCACTGCACCTGTGAGCCCTCTGCTCCCTTTGGTGATTGGTCAGTAACCCCTCAGCACCTCCCACACTGCTCACCTGCCTTTCACAGCTGCAGCCCATTGGGGATGGGGCTCAGGCACAGCCCCACTCCCAATTCCCACAACCTGTGTGCCCACACCCAGCTGGTTCTCATTGGGGATCATTTATTTAAGGACATGCACCTCAAGCACAAATGGTAATTTGCTTGCAAAGAGAGGTGGTTAGGTAGGTAGAGGTCTTTTTTTATACTGCTACTAAAGTACTTTCATTAAGCTTAGCTTTCATCCTTGAAAAAGGTTTATAATTCCATATAATAATGAAGTTTCCAGAGGTTTTTTTTTTTTACTGTCTGTAACATATATCACAAGTGAAAGTTCAATTTGCTGTATCATACTTTTGTTAGATCAGTTTTTCTTGTTTAATAAGATTTTCTTAACAATCCAAGTTTAAAAGTAGTAAATTCAGTTTCCCCAGTAATAAAATCCAATGAAATAAAAACAAAAGACAGCAGGATAAAACAAGCCTCTTTTCTTGAAATGTCCCTAAGCACTCATAAAGTGAAAAAAAGCAGCTGTTTTCACTAGAGCAATAGTTTACACACTAAAGAGATGCTACATAGCCAACAATGACTTATTATTATGAGTGTATATAGAAAGGAGTCTTCCTGATTCAAAAAATATAAAAGTCAATAGCATAGCAATAAAATTTTAAGCTATTGGAAATGTGTGTAGTAGGTTTCTACCAGGGAGCAAGATTTATTTTCCCTCCTTAATTTTGACTTAATATTCTTAGGGTCTGACCCTATAAAATCTTTCATTAAAACTAATTTTCTGTCCATGAGAAAATCTAGTTTTCTACAGCCACTGGTGAACAAATACCTCAGGAACAGGCTGTCTTTTCAATCCAAAGAGCTTCAGCATTAACTAAAATATCTAAAAAGTATTTTATTTCTGGAAAATTAGCTTATAAATCAGAAAAGGCGGCTTTGGAACTCTATTAATTAGCATCTGACTCTGCATAACATTGGTTCTAGCATGTTTTTAGTGCAAAAAATACACGTTCCCATAAATTTCAACATCACTCTGCTTTCCTGCCACATTTCTCTAAAATAGGTATTTATGGAAGACATCTACCCAAAGAGTAGAAGAAATATTTGGTAAATGCATTGGAGCAGGTAACTCACTTCAGAATAATTAGTGCATGAAGAAATATCAGATGGTCACATTCCAAATGTTAAGTAATCATAAAATGCTATTTACTTCAGCTTCACAAAACAGGTGACACTGCAAGTCATCTAGTCATTACCTCTCTAATATATAGGATTATAGTAATTCATGCTTATTTTTAAAATAAAATTAACTCAATGCCTTATAGTTGTGAGTATCAATTAATTCAAAGTTTTGTATTCTGTGGACGATTAGCTGTAAAACAGAATCAAGCTAGCTCTAGGGTTTAACAGGCTGTGTAAATAACATTGGAGGTTGGGGGTTTTTTTTAATAATTTCTGTAGAAATGTGTCTGAGGATCTTTTAGTCTTACTACCCTTTTTTCCCCTAGGTACAACTATAAAAATAACCAAGATGGGTCATAGGTTATTGTGATTGCTGTGTTTGATCCAAATATGCAATGTATCTGCCATCATAATTAGAAAAACACAGTTTAGGAGCCCAATTGTGGAATTCCTTCTTAACTTTGCACCTCCGTGAGGCTGAGTCCCTCACACAGACCGGGTTCAAATGTTACCAAATTCCGTATTTCCCATTAAAAACATTCACCTAACTACAATATAGTTGGCCCAGCTGAGGCTGAAAAATTGTAAATACGCTTCAAAATATTACACCAGCTGAGCTAGTCGGATAATGTACATTTGGATTTACACGAAGATGGGGAAAACCCGCACGTTTTAACGCGTTTATTTGGAAACCTTTTGACGCTTTTGAGGCGCCGCCTGAGGGAGCCGTGCCCCACAGCCCAGGGAGCTTTTCCCAGGTAAACCTGCTCCATTTACCGCTGGGTGCGTGTACGCACAGACACCCAGCGTCGCCTTTCGGTGATCCATAGGTGTAGATACACCAATTCCTGGGGACAGGCGTGTGACGGGGTTTAGAGAGAGCAAGCACCGCCCCGGGGCCGGGCCCGGGCCCGGCCCGCTCCGCCCCGTTCCCGAGCACGTCCGGGTCGGGCTCTGCCGTGAGGGGAAGTGCGCGCGGCGGCCCCGGCCCAGCGAGTGGCGGCTCCGGCAGCGCTGTCGCCAAGATGTCGCGGGGCTCCATCGAGATCCCTCTCCGGGACACCGACGAGGCGAGTCGGGCGCGGGGAGGGAGGGCGATCCGTGCCGGGGCGCGGGCGGTCGCCGCTGCTGCCCGTGGTTGTGCCCCGGGCTCGGGGCGCGGGTGTCGCTCGCAGCCCCCGTGGCGGGGTCGCAGGTGCGTGTCCGGCCACGGTCGCGCCGCGCTTTGCTGTGTCAGGGGCTCTTGGTGCTCCTCAAGCGGCGCAAAGACACAGCCAGGGCAGAGGACCCTCTCTGTAAACTTATTTCACCGTGGAGCTAAAAACTTAGTTTAACTTTTCTTTATTTAAGGTACGCTGTCACAAGTCAAGGTTAGGTTCAGGAGGAGTGCGTGGAGATATGCAGCGTGTAACAAAGTTTGACGTTAAATCATTCCATGGCAGATACTAAGTTAATAGTGTAGTTAAATAAGGTGTTGCAACATAATGCTTACAGGTTGAAGAATATTCTCTGTGAATATCTGTATCCCTACTCTTCTGTATACATACACATATCATACATATATACATGTCCACAGAGACATTCATATATGCACAAATATATATACGGAAACAAATTTCTGTATGGCTGCCATTGAGGTTTTACGTCTCACAAAATTACTTTGTTCCGTAGTGTTTACATGTTTAAGGGCATTTTCTTCTGTGACAGAAATGTCTGTCTGAGGTGTCAACATGAATTGTGATCTTGGTGCTGCTGTTCAGGCTAGGACTACTTGGATCCCAAAATTCTGAATTGATCACTAGGGAATACAATAAAATACCTCTCTAGTCACCCCTGCTCTCTTTTACTTCCATATTTATTTATTGTGTTAGTAATACTTATATCTCATTCATAACTATTTTAGTTGATGGATGAAGGCCATTATCTGTCAAACAAGAGGTGCTATGCAAAATGAACTAAAATCAGTAAAAGTTAAGCAGAAATATTTTTGCTGGTATTCTAAAGTCTTGTATAGTCAAAACTAGAAGGTTTTATAAACTGGATTGCTCTAATTCAGCCTATAGAGGAGCCCCAGCATTGGTAATCAGAGTACAACAACTTCTTTCTTGCTGTAAAATTAACTTATAACTCAGATGACTAATTATTAAAGGCAGCATGGCTGAGTAAGATGGACTCATAAGCAGTTAAATTGTGTTCCCAAATATCCCATCTGGGGAGTACCTGTTCCTTTTTCCTCATTTTATAATATCAGAAGATTAGATCAACATGGGAGACTAATACTCACAAAACAATGCCTGAATGATGAAGAGTTCTTGATGTCATTTGCTGGTCATATCTACAGTTGTGAATATTCAGAAATTCAGCTGCTTCAGTAGTCTCTTAATTTTCTAGGGCATAGAGATGATTTTACAAAATTTCAGGAATCTGAGTTTTAGGTATTGATTTTCTGACACCAGATGACTTGGAAGGTTTTGTCTCTGAGCTAGATCTCTATATTACCTGTAGGGAAAGTTTTGGAAAGTCAACAGTGTGCAGTCAAGTTGGTTATTAGCTGATTCTGAGCATGAGGTCCATAGTGAAAGAAGTTGAATTAGGATCTCTGCTTGTTCTCCCTCGCTTGTATCCCAAACATTGGTTTGTATTTTCTCTGAAGAGAGGCCACTGCTTTTATCTTGTACAGAATGCAATATATTGTCTCTCCTTCCTTTGTCCATAACCTTGTTTAAACACAAATACTTATTTATGTTTTATGCTCTGACAGGTCCAGTTTCCTTTCAGCTGAATGATAGACAGTGTTTTTAATGCTTTGTGAAAAGATGATCTGTGTTGTTTGGTTCTAGGTTATTGAGCTTGACTTTGATCAGTTGCCCGAGGGTGATGAAGTTATAAGTATTCTGAAACAGGAGCACACCCAGCTGCACATATGGATTGCCCTAGCGGTCAGTATGGATACAAATTGTGTATTTAAATATTGTATTCACATAATCAAATCATGATTTCAAGTTCCATACTCTTAGGAGTGATAACTGAGTTCCAGACAGGTACTTTATGGGGTCTTTCAGTTTTTGATCATAGGCCAGATGTTTCTGATTGACATATGCATATTAGAATTTTAATTTAATCTCTTTTTCATGAAACAGTGCCTCTTGAGGGTTGCTTTCTATGTTTTCCCCCCCTCAATCCGTAATTTTCCTGGTTTGTGCCTTTGATTACGTGCTTCATAAAAAAGGAGGGGGCAGTATCTACACTGTGGAAAGTATGGTTAAATGTCAAAATGTCAGAAGAGGAAGAGCAGTGGATTCTTCACTTATAAACAGCTCAAAAAGCTGTGTTTTAAGGTGGTGAGGCACTGGCACAGGTTGCCCTTAGAAGTTGTGGATACCCCATCCCTGGGAGTGTTCAAGGCCAGGTTGGATGGGCCTTTGAGCATCAGGAGAGTGTCCCTGCCCATGGCTGGGCGGTTGGAACGAGATTATCTTCAAGGTCCCTTCCATCCCAGGCCATCCGATGGTTCTAGCACAGAAAAATATTTGGCATTATTAGAAAACCTTTCTCTGATGATACCTACATTTATTTCTGCTTTATCCTTACATCCTAGAAAAAGAGTCTGTGATACCTAAAGCATCAGCTTGGTGTGTTCTGTACTCACTGGGGTGGTGGTGTCTGTTCAAACTGTGTTTTGTAGCTGGAGTATTACAAGCAAGGCAAAACAGAAGACTTTGTGAAGCTGCTGGAGGCCGCCCGCATCGATGGCAACCTGGACTACAGAGACCACGAGAAGGACCAGATGACATGCCTGGACACCCTGGCAGCCTACTATGTACAGCAGGCTCGGAAGGAGAAGAACAAAGACAACAAGAAGGAGCTCATCACCCAGGCCACCCTGCTGTACACTATGGCTGACAAAATCATCATGTACGATCAGGTAAAACAGATATCTGATCAAAAAAATGCTTTTGTAAATTAGTGATTGTAAAGAAAAAAAAATATTAGTTCACCAAAGGGAAGCTAGGAACTGCCCAGGCTTTAAAGTCATACGTAAGCAAAACTTGTACCTGAAATATATGTGGTGCCACCAGGGATAATTCTATCTAGCCTGGCACACCTGATAGAGCTACTTCAGTCAGCTTTGGAGATTGGGAAGGAAGGATTGGTATTCTCTTCGTTGATAAATGTAAGTTAATCTTTCATGTGGTCCAAACTTCGTATTTTACAAAGATAAATGTATTGCATTTTCTTTCCCTTGTCTAGAATCACTTGTTGGGAAGAGCCTGCTTTTGCCTGCTTGAAGGTGATAAGATGGACCAAGCTGATGCACAGTTCCACTTCGTGCTCAACCAGTCTCCAAATAATATTCCTGCCCTACTTGGTATGAGTTTATGGATATTTGTAAAAACCTGCTCTTTGGTTGAGTTTTGGAATTAATTATGTGCTTGAGAGGGTGTGTGTAGAGAGAATGTGATTGAGACACACATGGCAGAGACTAATTCAGATTTGGGGAGTACACATAGGTGGAGGAGCTAGGAAAAATGCAGTGCTAACTGGCATCTTCTGAGACCCATGGGCATCCATCCAGTCCAGCTATTTATGCTTCCCTGGTGGTGGCAATGAAGCTGGACACTCTGTTAAAGGTGAAGTTACCACTTGTGAGGGGTCAACAGACTGTACACTTGTAATTTAAGTTGTTTACTAGCCTCAGTAAGTATCTTTCCTCTGGACCAATAAGGAATTAGGTTTCTGCAGAAAAATATGAAAATGTAAATTTAATGTGTTTTCATGTTTGCTTTGTTCATACACTTGACATCATCAAAGGTAAGAAAAATTGTCATCTGAATTCTCTGTTAGTTTTTAACTGTATCTTTTGAAAATGGGCACAGCACAAGTTAACCAAATAGTACTTGAATTTCTGGTTTATAATCTTTGTTTTATTCCCGGTATGTTCTAACAGGTAAGGCATGCATTTCTTTCAACAAGAAGGATTATAGAGGAGCCCTTGCCTACTACAAGAAGGCACTGCGTACCAATCCAGGCTGCCCAGGTAAGACAATATTTGCTACTGGAGGTATTTGCTGTACTTGCAAACTAACTCAGGTCTTCCTAATTCAAATTCAAAGGGCATTTTTGTGGTCTATATCTGTCCAAAGAATCCCAGCCCTCATTACAGAGGGATTTAGGCATTCACTGACTGAAGTATTACTTAATATTTAGAGAAGGAAGTTGTGTTTAGGAAAATCATGTTCTTTTTGGAGTATTACCCTTTAAAGAGGTATTAGAAAATGGGATTTTGCATATAAGAGAAATTAAAGTTGTATGGAGAGGGAGGGAACCATTCAAGACTCTTGCAGAATTTCTTTATCAGTAAGCTCTTGGAATAAGGCTTCAGAAATAACAATAATGAAACAAGACATAAAATTCAAAATTCTGCTTAGAGTGTATGATGTGAGTTTTCCTGGTTTTATATTATTTTCTTTATGCAAAAATCTGGGAAAGTGATTTTAATGGCTGTAAAAGTGATACATGGCATTTAGATACATTAACTTGAGGTATTTACATTAGGGTCCTAAATACTTGAAAGTCTCTTGAGAGATGTGATAGACTGCCATAACCTGTCTGAGAAAAGGTTTATTGCAAAGTTAATGTGTGTTCTGTGGTCTGCTTTACCATAAGATTGATTGCTACAAAAGTCTTAGTTTTCAACAAACATCTTTCCTTTGCTCCCCTTTTTCTAATGGACACAGGTTTGAAACTGCTGTTTATAAATTCTCTATACTCTTTTATCACAAGTAGTCTGAAAGAGCAGTATGATACGAATTTTCTGTATTAGCCCATCTGTATTTGGTCATGGAAGCTGGAGGATGATAAACAGCATGTGAATTGGTTGATCATTTGAGGAGAAATGCCAGCTAACTTGTTTTTCATCTGTGTTTTCTGAAGACCTGCTGGTTTGGGCTGAACTTAACTTGCATAAGTAATGTCCACCCCTTCCATCTGGCAATTTTTTAATGCTTTTCTCTATTATTTTTTAATACATTCCCATAAAAGTAATTTTTTATTTGTTTGGCATTGGAGTCTGTGGGAAATAGATCAGTGTTCTGGGGTTTATCAAGAAATAAAGTCTTACTAATATTTTCAAGTTCATTTTGTGGCCAGCCAAGTATGGGCTGCTGCCTTAAAAAAACAGCAAATTGTTAGATGGCTTTACAGCCTTTAAGGAACTATGAAAAGCTCTGCTTTTGCTCCAGGTTGTGAAAAAAAAAAGGCACAAAGTTGAAACTTTGGGATTGTGAGTGGTGTCCTGTTGTTCTCTAGCCGAGGTTCGCTTGGGAATGGGTCACTGCTTCGTGAAGCTGAACAAGCTGGAGAAAGCTCGCCTGGCCTTCAGCAGGGCTCTGGAGCTCAATTCCAAGTGTGTCGGGGCCTTGGTTGGACTGGCTGTTCTGGAGCTCAATAATAAGGAGGTGGGTCTGGCTTAGCAGGAATCCATGCTCAGTTCACTTTCTTTTAGCTAAAAAAAGCAAATTTTTCATCCTTTCGAAGATAGTTCAGTTTTGAAATGGGTAATAACTTCTGTGGTTCAATAATTTTAAATCTGTGCTACAATTGAATGATATTATAGGTATGTGCTTGTGATGTGAGCAGCACATTCTGAATAGCTTTCTTCTGTTGTTAAAAATCTTCAATTCTCTTATTTATAGAAGAGTTAGGTACAGAAAAACAGTGCTAGGTTAACTGTTTCATTTAAAATAATAAAACTCCATGGTGAGATATGTGAAGGAAAGTCAAGGTAAAAGACATATTCCCAGGAGGTTAGAACAAGGTTTATGGAAGTTTAGGAGCTAAGCACAAATTTTCAAACAAGTTTCAAAGTTACATTCAGGCATGCATGCTGCATGGTAAACCAAAGAGTAGGCAAGAAGAAATTTTAACTGGGCTGATAAAAGTACAATTAAGTAGTGATCCACCTTTCTAGGTATTGTATCACTAGAAAAATACATGCAGATATAGCTTAGTTGGAATCATAACATCCTTAGCATGATTAACCATCTCAGATATATTATTACTGGAGGATGAGACCCTTAAGTATTTTTTAAAAAATGAATATTGTTACATAATTGTATGTGGCTAAAATTTAGTGTGCTGCTTTCTATGGTTCAATAGAACTATACTATTCTATAGAACTATACTACTTCTTTCGATGGAAAGATCTTTTGTTAGTACAGAAAATCTGAAAATTTCTTGGTTTTCTACTTTGTGAGGGGAAAAAAAACCCTGTTATTACTTCCATGAAGAAACTAAAAAAAAAAAGTGAGTATAAGAGTTTTTTTCATAAAACTACAGAAAGAACCAAAAATACTCGAGAGTCAAATTTTAATAAATTCCACAGATGAGAAATTGATAATATTTGGTATCTTTCCTGAAGATCTTTTGACTGAAGTCAAGGGATGAGCTCACTCACCTGAAGATTCAAAAAGCTGTGATTAAAAGCTGAGCCACTCAAAGATGTTTTGTGTTCTTTCTAAGAAATATATCACCTGTGTTTTACTTCAAACTGTTCTCACAATTTTGTAGTAAAAGTTAGTGTAATACTGAAGAGTTGACACAGAGAAGGGAGAGCACTCTGAGGAAAAGAGCCTATCTGAATATCAAATTAATTGGTATCTTTTTTGTGCTTAAATATTTCCAATATTTCTTCCTCCTAGAAGATGTTATGATGTCAGATCAGGGTTGAGATTACGCTGTGCTCTCATTGAGGTCTGTCTGATCTGTTTTTCTTAAATGAAAGCACTTAGAGCTTTGGGACCTCTACCCATCTACTGGATTGGGTTCATGAGTTGGACATGAGACTCAAGGTATTGGAAAACTTGGGCAAATGCGCAGTGGGATTATAAACCACATTAACATTTGAAAATGAACGCAGGAAATACTCAATATCTCCTAATCCAGGTGTATTGTTATGCTAGGTTTGGAAAGATTGTACCTGTTCAAACTGAAATTGATTTTTTGGCTGCTTTCATGTTATGTTTTAACCTCTTAAAACCTAATCTATTCAATAACACAGCTTCTTCTCATCATAATTACAGAGTTAAGCACAGCTGTTAGATGATTTCTTGATAGCATTTTTGGTGTTTCTCTTCAGAAATAAGTACATATTAAGCTGACATGTTTGTGATACAGATTTAATAGTTGTCCTAAATAAAAAGCAATTATTTTATCAGTTGTGGATTTGAACTTGTAGGTAAATCACATTTTTACCTGTGGGAAGCTTTCTTTAAGGTGTAAAGCTTCTTTAGAAAAGAGTAAGTTGATGCAGTGATATTTCTGTTTAAACACCTGAAACTCACACTGATTTTAAAATGAAGTCTAAGGTTGTTGTTTAGAATTTGAACATGAAAATATCTTCATTCCACTGTTGAATGAATTGGGTAAAACATTGAAACCTAAACCATGCTGGCACTGGGGACACTGAACAGTAGAAGGAGAAGAAGGAAAGCTGTCAGGCTGTGAGTGTGACATGTCAAAAGACATCAACACTAAGTCTTTTGGGTTGTTTTGCTTTTTTTTTTCCTAGAAAGTCCTGCTGTGCTTCATTTCCTATTTTCCACCTATATGCTGCAGGAAGAAAAGCCTGTAGCTGAATTTACTTTTTTTTTTTTTTTTTTTGTGAGCTCAGTATGGTGTTGTCAGAAATCCTGAGCAGCCTAGACTGAAGAATGGTTTTGAAGCTGGTAATAAGATACAGATACTGAGGTGCTGCTGATACCTGTCAATGTTTCATTTAGGCTGATTCCATCAAGAATGGTGTTCAACTCCTCTCTAGGGCTTACACAATTGATCCCAGCAATCCAATGGTGTTGAATCACTTGGCTAATCACTTCTTTTTCAAGAAGGTAAGACATCACTGAAATTTTACAGTTAAATGCTTGATAACCTCTTAACAATAAGAATTTTGGTGTTAGATTCAAATACATTCCATCAGGTGACTAATATCTGTTAATCTAGATAAAGAAGTGTGAGGTTTTTGGCCTGAATTTTGTATGAACTTTTCTCAAGAAAACCAAGAAAGGTACATGTACTTAAATCAAAATCAACTTTGTGTCCTGAAGGGGTTTTGGGGTTTTGATGTTTGGAATTGGATTTTTGGTTGGTTGAAGTTTTTGTTGGTTTGTTTTTCCCCTCCTCACTCTTCCATGCTTTAAAACATGAAATAGAGAAAAGATTAGTAACAGCTAAAACTAAATCTATTGTTATTTATTCAGTGCTGTGACTAAAGCTTTGTCATGTTTTCCAGCTATCCATGTTTAAATCATAAAACCACTTGACCATAAATAAAGTGAAGACTTCCAAATTTCGTTTAACTACCTTTTTTTTTTTTTTTTGTCAGGACTATGGTAAAGTACAACACTTGGCTCTTCATGCTTTCCATAACACAGAAGTGGAAGCAATGCAGGCAGAGAGCTGTTACCAGCTGGCAAGATCTTTTCATGTGCAGGTAGGGCAGTTTTTAAAACTCCCCTTTGAGCTCACATTTTAAAAAAGTCTCTGTTATAAAAGTTCATGCAAAGGTTGCCTGTAAAAACACTGACTGTTCTTCATTTAATTCCTTTTAATTAGGAAGATTATGATCAAGCTTTCCAGTATTATTACCAGGCCACTCAGTTTGCCTCATCTTCTTTTGTACTTCCGTTTTTTGGATTGGGTCAAATGTACATTTATCGAGGGGACAAAGAGAATGCTTCACAATGCTTTGAAAAAGTCTTGAAAGCCTACCCTAACAATTATGAAACTATGAAAATCCTTGGATCTCTTTATGCAGCTTCAGAAGACCAAGAGAAACGGGACATTGCAAAGGTGAGTTTTCCTTCCACCAGCATCGTGTTCATTTGCAAGAGTAGAACTTGGAAATCAGATTGTTCCTTAAGTTGAGTAAAACTCAGGGTTAGGTGGCTGTGGATGTGGAATATTTCATATGGGCTCTCATGAGGGGTTTTCCTGTCTGTGAAGAGTCACAACTTCTGGGCAGAACTGAGACTCCCCTGGGCTCTGGGTAAAGCATGTCCAGGAATTTAGAGAAGCTCCAGCCTCATGTCTCTCTTTGGTACATGAAAAGGGCAGAATTCTTTCCATATATATATAAAATTGTCTGAAGATGGGAAGTTAGCTCATGATTTCCTGAAGAGAGCAAATCAGCTGGTGATACCTAGAAAGCACTTGTCCTGTCTGCGCTTATCTGGAAGGACAGTGAAGGACAGTGAATACCTTTTTTAAATGAAAGGTATTTTAAATCTAATGTTGGGTAGATAAATGCAAGAAATGTTAGACATTTCTCTAGCTTTTTATGTTGGTGTAATAGCCTTTGTTTCTCTAAGACTTGAAGCAGGTGTTCTGTTCTACAGAAGAATAGAATAATGAAGGAAGAAAACTAATGCAGATTTATTACAGATGTTTAGAATGTTTGCTTCTGCAGTATGGTATATCTTTCTAGTGTTAAGGTGAATGCCTTCGCTCTTTTATTTCCATTTTTTAAACAGGCTGTGTGTCTTTGAAGTGGCATAATTATCTTCTGTTTTTCAGGGGCATTTAAAGAAAGTCACGGAACAATATCCTGATGATGTAGAGGCATGGATTGAGCTAGCCCAAATTCTAGAACAGACTGATATACAGGTATTATTAATACTCACTTGGTGAATTGTGTGTGTGCTTTTCTTAAGAGCATGTAGAGCTCTTTCTCTTCTTTCTTTCATCCACTTTCTGTTTCTTTCCAAAGGGTGCTCTGTCAGCCTATGGCACAGCCACACGCATTCTGCAGGAGAAAGTTCAGGCTGATGTCCCTCCAGAGATCCTGAATAACGTGGGTGCCCTGCACTTCAGGCTGGGAAACCTGGGAGAGGCAAAGGTATGCAGTTACTCACAGTTTGAATGGTGTTTCTTGGTCACACTGAGGTTTTTCTTTGAGGACATTCTGGAGTGCTTCATTGCTCTTTTCTCTCTGTGCTTCAGAAATACTTCCTGGCATCGCTGGATCGTGCCAAAGCAGAGGCTGAGCATGATGAGCATTACTACAATGCCATCTCTGTGACAACATCCTACAACCTTGCCAGGCTCTACGAGGCCATGTGTGAATTTCACGAAGCTGAAAAGCTCTATAAAAACATTTTGAGAGAACATCCAAATTACGTTGATTGTAAGAAACATTTGGTATTTCAGTTCTACAGACATTCTTATAATGCCAAAAAATCTTCTGGTTGACAGTGTCCTCTGCTCTCCTTCTGTCTGTCTTCCCTTGTTTTCACAGTAGCATTGGGGCTGAGTAGCCTGTGCTATTTGCCACAAGCTGCAGCAGTCATCATGCCCCAGCCTCATCTGTAGCCTGTTCCTGCTTGTTTTCCATTGTCACCTGCAGATACCCTTCCCAAAGCTTGTGGAGATGGGAGAGCTATTTAAAGTGGAGGGAGAACTATGTAACTGATGGATCCTTATTTCTTTGCAGTTTTTCAGTTGTCCTTAACTTATAAAGCAAATTTAACAGATTCATAATACTCTAATTCTTCAAAACCTGCAGTTTCTCTCTGGCCTTACATGGGTGCAAGTTCCTTCTTCACATCATATTTCTTGTGAATAGAATATGAAAGGTGCCTTAGTGTTTGCTGTCCTTAGCTGATGCATGGACAATATTTTCGTTGTACAAGATGACTTTAACCTGTTCTCTGATCTTTATTTTATTTTCTATCTTTATTTTCAGGCTACTTGCGCCTGGGAGCTATGGCCAGGGATAAAGGGAATTTTTATGAGGCTTCTGATTGGTTTAAAGAGGCACTTCAGATCAATCAGGTTTGTACCCCTATAAGTGTTTAACATTAAAACACTCTGAATAATAAGTTAACTTAAAATTTAATTTTCCTCTTTTTTGTGTTTTTAATTTGTTTAAACTAGAGGAAGGAGAGCGGCTAGATCTGCTCTCTTGTGTTTTGTTTGGGGTTCTTTTGAATATGGAATTATGTTTAAAAAGAGTAACACTTTATGCTTGAAAAAGAACCCTTGCAAAGGAAAATAGTGCTTTTGTAACTTAAAGTGAATTTTTATTTAGGATCATCCAGATGCCTGGTCTCTGATTGGCAATCTTCACTTGGCTAAACAAGAGTGGGGTCCAGGACAGAAGAAATTTGAAAGAATATTGAAGCAGCCCTCCACACAAAATGATACTTATTCCATGCTGGCTCTTGGCAACGTCTGGTTACAGACTCTCCATCAGCCCACAAGAGACAGAGAAAAGGTAATGGGCATCTCTCTGCCCTGTGTGTGGGTTTGTTTATTTTTTGTATGTTGTTAGCTATTCAGAGCCTCTTAGCTGTTTTGTATGTTGTTAGCTATTCAGAGTCTGTTAGGCATCTTCTAGTCCATAAAACCTCTGATCTTTTAATACCCCACTTTAGAAGTGAGTGATGAATTGGGGCATTTCTCTCTGCAGGAGAAACGTCACCAAGACCGTGCATTAGCCATCTACAAGCAAGTCCTCAGGAATGACCCAAAGAATTTGTATGCTGCCAATGGCATAGGTGAATATCAGACTCTAGTTTTGCTTCAGATGTGATCATATTCTTAAGTCTCGTGCTTTATTAGAGAATTGTTTGTTCAGGGCCTGAGCACCGTAGAGTGGAGCCCAGGAAATGGCAGCTATGTCAGTTTTTGAAGGGGCACTTTATTGAAGTATATTGAATTTTCTGTGCTAGGAGTGCACAGTGCATGAAGCTGGAAGCTCACACTGTCCATGTTCCTCTCCCCTCAGGAGCTGTCTTGGCACACAAAGGATATTTCCGTGAAGCTCGTGATGTTTTTGCCCAAGTGAGAGAGGCCACAGCAGACATCAGCGATGTGTGGCTGAATTTGGCACACATCTACGTGGAGCAGAAGCAGTACATCAGTGCTGTGCAGATGGTAACATCTCCACATTGAACTACCTCCTGTCTTGGCTCACATAACTTCTAGATGTCTCTCTGTTGTCAGGGCAGCTGGGAAAGTTTCTGAGCAGCGTTTTAACAAGTTCTAGGCCTATTTCTAACAAGCTGTTGGCTGTCCAGTCTAGATTTAGTAACAGACTGCCAAATGTGGGTATGGGGTAACAAAGCACTTACCATATTTTATACTTTTTTTGGTAGCAGGGTTAGAATTTTGGTTGAGGAATAAATTATTAGCCAGAGTGGTTTCAGTCAGTGTAGTTACTGTACATGATTTACATGCAGATATTTCCAAAGTAAGTAAATACAATTTGCTGCTGGGATTTTCTTTTAAATAGCAACAATTCCCATTTTTGTTCTTATAAATGACCACATAAATAAGAGTTATCCTAAAAGCTGACTGGGCTGTAATTTCACTCACCACAGTTAAAATCACAAAATAATTCATGTTGAAAGAAAGCTGTTGAGGTCAGCTAGTTTAACCTGACCTGCCCAAGCAAGTAAATGTTCAAGTGTCAACCTGTTCTGAGTAAATTGACTCAACTAGTTGATGAAAAGCATACAAATAAGCTTAAAAGCACAGCATATGTTGAACAGGACAGAAACTAAGAACAAACTTGTGTCATTTAAGATGCATGCTTATTGAGGCTCAAAGACACTTCATTCAGAGCTATTCTGAAGCTTTTTGTGATGCTTAATAAAGAAGTGTTTACTGGCCTTTCTTACATGCTCAGGAGCTCAGTAGTCACTGTCCTGCAGTGAGCTATTGTTAGCAAGCTTTGGCAACACAGTCACATTCACTCTGTTGTGCTTGAATGGGGTCTGTTGTTTTTTTAGCACTTTGACTATTTTTATTGACAAAAAGCCTAATGAAAATCTCATTTTAGCAATTGCTTAAGCAGTGAATTGCATTGGGGGAGTGGGTATCACTTTCATCTATCGATTTGGGAGAAAAAATATTTTACTAATTTGCTGATTTATTTAAGAAAAGGTGTTATTAGAAATGTGTTTGTTTACTGAAGTGTTTTATTGTTCCCTGGGTTTTGCTATGCAGTCACAGTGTGAAATACATTATATTGGACTCAAAGGGAGACAAATTGAAATTGCTAGCCCAGCTTACTGCAGCCACAATAATTATCCTACTGAGTTCTCTACCCTAAAGCATACAAATCTGAGGCAGGCTTGAGCTAAACACAGAATCTTGGATGCTGAAGGTGCTCACCACACAGTGAGATCCAAGAGTAACAACCTCAGGTGTTGCAGTTCAGGGCAATTTTTCTGTATTTGAGCTGCAAATAAAACTTACTTTATATTCCTTCCTATTTTGGAGGCTTAGAGAGGGTGAAGGGTTCCTTGAGAAAAGAGTATATCAAACAGAAGGTGCTTTTTACTGAAAATGATAACATTTGCTATCTTTTAAGCCTTTAATTCTAGACCCACAGAAGTTATAGTAACAAATCATCTTTTACACTTTAGAGAAACTGATATCCCTTGGCATGGGTAAGTTCCTCAGCTGGGTGGACAGAGCAAAGCTGAGTTATCTGGAAAGTCTGAATTTTTTTTTAACCAATTACATTAGATATATAGAATTAGTATATAGATATATTTCAATTTATAAAATATCTTATTATATGAATAAAGAAAATAGATTGTTTATTCCCCCCACATACTGTGGAGAATATTTGAGTGATCTTCAAATGAGTCATGTTGGTTGGACTTTGTTGCAGTAAATGCTACTTTAAAAAGTATTCTTTTGTACCTAAGACCTACAGAGCCTTCTGGGCTGCAGCCACTTTCTAGAAAAAATCAGGTACTTGCTATGGAATAGGAGAATGTTCTGATCACTGAAAGGGGGGCATCCATGTAGCATAACACACTTCTTTAAAAAACAAAAAGCATATTAGCAGTAATGCTTTTTGGGATTAGAATCATTTACTAGAGTTTGCTAACCAAAATAAACCACTGTTGCCTCTTACTTTGATTTTTTTTCTTTTATTTCAGTATGAAAACTGCCTCAGAAAGTTCTATAAGCATCAAAACACTGAAGTGTTGTTATATTTGGCCCGGGCACTGTTCAAATGTGGCAAATTACAGGAATGCAAACAAACTTTGTTAAAGGTATGGATCTAGAACATCATGGATCACAGAATAAAATTACTGTTAGTTGATGTGTATTTGTGTTTCTTTAAATTTGGTGGTCTGGGGTTGAAATTATGGTGTTTATTCTCTTTATGTCATTTCTGTATCACGTTGTAGTTTATCATAAAAACGTGGGTTTTTTTCCAGGCCAGGCATGTGGCTCCAAGTGATACAGTCCTCATGTTTAATGTGGCTTTAGTGCTGCAAAGACTTGCTACCTCTGTCCTGAAAGATGAAAAAAGCAATCTGAAGGAAGTCCTTAATGCTGTGAAAGAGCTGGAGCTTGCCCACAGGTAAAAATTGTTTGTTTTTAATCCTTATAATCCATGTTGTTGTCCCCTTACAGAGTACTTGCAGTATTGAGCACAAATCTGGTTAGAAGAGCAATCATCTTCTACAAGGCACTACGTAATTCTAGAGTTTCTAATAGAAAAACAAAATATTGAGCCTGACAAAACTGTGTGTTCAGATTTTGTTCCAGAACCAGTTTTGTTTGACCAGGTCCCAATATGTCTTTCTCAAAGTTTTGTTTTTGCTGTGACCAAGATGCTCTTCTTCCCAGAAATGTACAGTTGAAAAGATGTTGATAATTATTCTACAACTTGAATGCTGTTTTATGACTTCTTTCAAAGCCAACTATAAGGCTTAAAAGCAAATCTGTTTATCTTACATAAGTATAATTAATGACTAGCAGTCCCTAAAGATTAATTTCACCCTCCTTTTGGTAAGTAAAACCCAAATACTGTCACAGTTTAAGAACAGAAACAGTTTCTTAAGTGCATTTGAGATATTTTAGTTCTGTTTAAAAAGCAATAATAGAAAATTTTGTGCAGACACCAGTATGATTAATCTGATCCAGTTGTCACCATCCTTGAACAGAGCTTTCAACCATTTATCCTTCTCCTAGGGGTAGCTGGTGCATGATTTGTGCATTCCTAGCTCTGCTGTTACGTTGAGGATGGAAGTTCTGACTTAAATTTAATTAGAAGCTTGTTATTTGTTGTCTTGAAGAAGTTGCATGAATTTATTTTTGCCTATTAACTACAATTTTTGGAACATACTCTCCATAGTCTAGACCTCAAGCAAGGAATTTTTATATTCATGTACCCAAGAATTTGAGTGTAGCACAAAACCACTTCATTTGGAATGTGCCTGAGGGTATATGGGAAGAAATGGTGGCAATCTTGAAAGTTAGAAGTAATTTTCATTTAAATTTGAGAAACTTTTCAAAGCACTGATCATCATATCTTACTTGGAAGTTTGTTGTATTCCCAAGGGCCTCTCCACTAGGTCAAGGAGGCTGTTCTGAAAGGATTTTTGATAAACAAGTTTCCCTTCCTTCTCTTATGCTGAATTCAGGCATGTAATCTGTGACAGATAAATCAATCTTTCAGGTCAGCAATGTACTTACTGCTAGGAGCCAGCATATGAAATCTCAGAACTCTCTTTAGAATGTTTCCTCTCCGGAGTGGTTTTAGAATGCTTTAGATTTGAGTATTCTGAATGCACTTTTTAACTGTTAAAAGGTGCTGTATCAAAAGATGTTGGCACAGAGGAAATTGGTGGGATTTCCTCATCTGTTGAGTTCTACAGGTTTGTAATTCAGGAGTAAATGGTTTGTTTTAAGGCAAAATTGCAGTAAATATGTAAGTAATGCTATCTTTGCTTACTTTGGTTTCTTGTGATTTCCTCCAGGTACTTCAGTTACTTGAGTAAAGTAGGTGATAAGATGAGATTTGACTTGGCACTTGCTGCTACAGAAGCCAGGTAAAAAAATAAAACAAAAACAACCCACAAAGAAGTCCTTCATTCAGATTCTAAGGGGAATATTTTTGTCCTGTTTTTGGGGGGTTTTTTTAAGTATTTAAACTAGATTCCACAATTTCAGCTGTCATTTTGTTAGAACGATAGAAATACAAGTGCAGGGTCGCTCCCTACTACTGTTTCATTCTTTTCCTGAGTTTCACTTCTGCACATTCTTGTAAGATTTCCACAGCCCCATACAAATACCATGTGTTGGCCATCCTGCACTGAATGGGTATTATTGAAGCACTTTGTGGAGAGAAGAAAATTTCAATATTAAAAAAATGTCATTTTGGCATCAGCTGAGAGGGGGTTGAAAGCACCTTGCTTTAATGTTTTGTGTGACTTGGACAGTTTATGCAACCTTAACTCTCACACTATGGGGTTTCTAAAGCTTGAATTTTGCCCTACCTTTCCAAAAAGATTTGTTAGGTTGTTGTGATTAAATACAGGTTCTTATTAACTATACTTCTGAAGCTCTCCAAATTGGTTGGCATTTTTCCTTTTATGTTCATGTGTGGGTTTTCTGTATATGAATTGGCTACGTTTGAAGTGTGAATCAATATGTTGTGAAATGATCCAATGGAACATAAATTAGCTTACTAAAAATGCTTTCATTTTCTCAAAAATCTGCACTGCTCTTCTTTGTGCTATTTCAAGTAGCTGGTTTTTTTGTTCATTGGGGATATGAATGGTGTGTTGTGAGGCAGGCACTTTATAAAAGCATTTCTTTTTGTGTTTGCCACCTTGCCTTACCTGAGAACCTTGGGTTTTGCAGGCAGTGCTCTGACTTACTGAGCCAGGCCCAGTATCATGTGGGCCTGCATTTCTTTTTGTGTTTGCCACCTTGCCTTACCTGAGAACCTTGATTTTGCAGGCAGTGCTCTGACTTACTGAGCCAGGCCCAGTATCATGTGGGCCTGCATTTCTTTTTGTGTTTGCCACCTTGCCTTACCTGAGAACCTTGATTTTGCAGGCAGTGCTCTGACTTACTGAGCCAGGCCCAGTATCATGTGGCTCGGGCACGTAAGCAGGATGAGGAGGAGAGGGAGCTGCGTGCCAAGCAGGAGCAGGAGAAGGAGCTGCTTCGCCAGAAACTGCTTAAAGAACAGGTTTCATCCCACTAAATTCTGCATTTTATAAGTGCACACACTGACAATATGTGCTCCTGCTGCTCTGGGGTGGTACCTAGTACCTGTTTTTCTTAGTCATAGGAAGTGCCAGCTGAAAATATTGCAGCTAGCAGGTGATGCTCTTTCTTCCCCATAGCCTCAGAAATATTTAATTGTAAAATGAAACAAAATAGATGTGCTAGAAGTTCTGCCATCAGCCTTTTACCTATTCTACCATGGGCTTTTTTGTAGAAAACTTTTTTTACAAAACTTTTTCTTTTTTTTTGCCATGTGCATCTTCTGCTGTGACACAGAGCATCAAAAAGCAATTTTCCAGTCTCCTGACAGCAAATCATTTCTGTGCCTGCTGTTATAATCACCGTGGGGTGCAAATACAGCAGTAATGGTTGGCTTCCTTGGTGTTTCAGGAAGAGAAGCGCCTGAGAGAAAAAGAAGAGCAGAAGAAACTTCTGGAACAAAGAGCTCAATATGTGGAGAAGACCAAGAATATTCTGATGTTCACTGGTGAAGTAGAAGGATCAAAGGAGAAAAAACGTGGTGGCGGTGGAGGCAGGGTAGAACAGAATGTTTTAATCTCTTTTTTTGTTTTTTATTTCTTTTAAATCCTTAATTTTCCCCTTCTGATATATAGTCTCTTGCAGGAGCACGGGTTTTTAATTTCAAACTCCTAGGTTCTACTGAGTTAAATTGCACAGGTTTAATACTAAAATGTCAAAATTGGAAGTTAATACTTAAAAGTTCTGAGCATGGTGGCATCACTAAAATGTGTTCAATTGTTAAAAATAACAGAAGATTATCTTATGTGCCAATTCTGAATCAGTTTCTAAATTACACCTCTCTGGTGCCAACTTTGCCATAGTCTCTAGAAGGTCTGTATTTTCATTTCTTCCAGAATATGTTCAGCTAAATTTCCATTTTGAAGTGTTTCCTGGGAGCTTTGTAACTGGGATGTGAATAATAGGTTGTGTTGTCTGTGTTTCTTACAGCGTTCCAAAAAAGGAGCAGGGGAGTTTGATGAGTTTGTCAATGATGACAGTGATGAAGATCTGCCCATCTCTAGAAAGAAAAAGAAGAGGAAGGGCAGTGGCAGTGAACAGGATGGGGAAGAAGAGGAGGGTGAGAGAAAGAAGAAGAAGAGGAGGAGGTAGCTGATACTTTAATTAATTGAATTTTAATTCATTTCAATTTAATATTAGACTTCCCTGAGCAATAGCAGGGCTTTTAAGTAAATTCTCTGCAGTCTTTTGTAACAGTTTAAAAACAAACTCGTATCAAGATGTCACAAGATTATTTTTTACTAACACATTATACTTTATAAGACTTAAGCAACCACTCTGCAAAAGAAATAGGAGTAACACTTGATGAACTGGACATTTCTTGAGACTGGTATTTTGGTATTTTTTAAGGGTTTTTTGCAATATTATGCTTTATGCCATACAAAATGTGTTTCTGTTTAAGACCCCAGAAGGCAGAAGAGGGGAGTGATGATGAGGAACACGAAAACGGCCCACGGCCTAAGAAGCGACGTCCACCCAAAGCAGAGAAGAAGAAGGCTGTAAGTTAAACCCTGAATAACTGCATCACTCTCTAAATATGTATTTGGAGTTCAGCATTACCCTGGTCAAGAGAGATTTATTAGTGTTGAAAATTACAGCAAAACCTCCTGAAGCCAACTGCTCTTAGAGCTTATTTTTATCCTTCTCCCATGTTACTATTGCTGCTTTAAGGATGAAAAGCCATCTAGAATCAAGTGATAGTAAATGGAAAATTTTTTCAGGGCTTGTCTGGTTTTCTGAATGTGTTTGTACATTTGGGCCCTGTGCCACATGAACAAGCAACTCTTTGTTTTCCCCCTATACAGCCCAAACCAGAGCGTCTGCCTCCTTCAATGAAAGGAAAGATCAAATCAAAAGCCATCATTTCATCAAGTGATGATTCTTCTGATGAGGACAAACTCAAAATTGCTGATGATGGGTAAGAACCTTAATTAACTTTGTATGAACTTAGAGTTTCAATGCATGCCTTCAAGAGAAAATGCAGTGTTAATGAGATAACATGAAGATAATGAGAAGTTTTTCATTGTACTCACAACATCCCTTCCCAGTGCAAATTAATTCCACTCATTTTTCTAAAACTGGTGTGAAAAATGAATGTATTTTATGATTGACTTTTCGTAAATATTAAAATGAATATTATATGTGTTGTGTTAGAAAGTAATGCTGTATTAATTCTCTTAAGTACTGTGTAAAATATAGTTTTAGGTTAGAAAAAATGTTAAAATAGAAACTATGCTATGTAAGATACTTTGTTTAAAAGGAAGGACTCACAGTGAGATAGCAGTCACAGGACACCTAAATCTTTCAGAGAAAAAGAATTTATTGCCTTCTTATCAGAAGAAACGAACTTCTTCCCGCCTCAAAGGCACTGTTAGGATTTGGAGGATGACCAGACAGAATCCTGTATTTGAATGGAATTTATGCATCATGTATGAGGTGTATGAATATGCAACAGACTATTGCTTTAAGGGTTAATCCTCTGTTAACGTGTGTCCTTTTTCGAGCTTATGCTGCCCAAAAAAAGTACCCGGACGTCCGTGACTCTTTGTCTCTATTGACTCATATTGTCCTAATCCAAATTGTCCAAATTACTATTACTCTAATTGTATTACTGTTTTTAACCATTTAACCATTTTATTACTGTTAAGCTTTTAAAATTTTAAAAACAAATGATAGGCATTTTTCACAACTAGCATTACCCAAACCCTGGTGTCTTGCTTTATGTATCAGCTAAAGTGAGCACCTTTTAATACCATTTTTTTCCTCTGCTTTTCCCCACAGGCACGCTAGGAATAGCAACAGCGATTCTGAGGAGGGGGAGCAGCAGCACAGCAAACGCATTGTTTCCGACAGCGATTCCGATAACAGGAACAAGTCGGGCAGCGAGGCCGGCAGCCCCCGCAGGTCCGGCGCCCGCGTCTCCGAGGAGGAGTCTGACAGCGACCGGTCCCCGAGGAAGAGGCGGCGCTCGGAGTCGGAGCAGTCGGACAATGAGTCCGTGCAGTCGGGGAGGAGCCGCGGCTCCGGCGGCTCCGAGAACGAATCGCGGCCGGCTTCGCGCAGCGCCGAGTCCGACCGGGACTCCGAGAGGGGCTCTGACCACGAGGGGTCTGCCAGAGCTTCTGGCAATGAGTCCGAGCCAGAGGCGTCCAATGATGAGGGCTCTGAAGGGGGCTCGGATGACAGCGATTAGAGCTGAATTACAGACCCTATTTTTAAAAAGTTCATGTAAATACATCTCAGTTACAGGGAAGATAGAATTTTTATATTTCAAAACTGTGATTTAAAGAACCTTAATGTTTTAGTAAACTGTTGTGAGACCTTCTTGTGATTCTTTCTGTTAGTTACCGATGGATGTTTCTCTGAGTTGGCTTATGGTGTATTTTTAAATTTAAACCACTGTAGGTGCACAGAATCTCTGTCCTGTAGTCAGCACACCGAGGATGGAATGCATGTAGAAACTATGGAACGTAAAATCTCCTTAGGTGGTTCAGTGTGGCTGAAACTTTGTTCTGTGATTAAAGATGCATAGATGGATCTTAAAATCCTACCAGATGCAACAAAGAGCTGTGGATATTTATCTTTTTCCTCACTCGGAGTAAAGGTCAGTAGGGAAGTTTTTCTTACTTTCTATTAAAGAATAAATGTGCCACAATGCAGCTCTTTTATGTTTTCAAGGGTTTGTTCTTTTGCTTCTGTTTTTGTGTTAAATCAGTTGAAAATGTGCAGATCTTAGAGAAATTTTATAAACTAGTGATGCAGATTTAGATGAAATATTTAAATTGGCTGGTAAAGACATTTGGGAGAACTCTGTATTACTTGAGAAAGGTAAAGCTGCAAGTGTCACAATAAAATGTTCTTGCTTATTTGCTTGGAGTGATTTATTTTACTCCTTAGAAGGTATAAGCAGAATACCTGAAAAAGTTGAATTTGGAATCTCTATGGAGGAAGTGGTCCTCCCTATATTGTAAGTACATGGCTTGGAAATAAGTCCTTTCACATAATATGTTCAGGAATAACAATGAAAAATTGCTGTGCTGTAGACTAAATTGGATTTCTCTCTGTGGTTCTGAAAAGGAAATGTTTTCCTCTTTTTCATTGGTCATTAATTCCTATGTCAAGCATTTGCTAAGAGAAGATTCTGTAGGTCTGGATGGTGTATTGCTACCAATTCTAATAGATTGTATGGCCTAAATATGTTGCCTTGTTTTTAGGAGCCTGGATTGTCACTACTGATAGTTCACTTGAAGCACTAAGTGAAAGTGAAGTTTCCCATGCTGCTATTTCTGGTTTGTTGTGAGCATGAGCTGTTCTCATTGTGGATGAGTTTGTTCATGTGTTTGTGGGCTGTTGGTAACCATAGCAGACAGCAGGATGCAGAACACTCGAGAAGTCTCTCCTTGTGGCTCAGTTTGGTATCAAGTTTGTATCTGTGTTCTTATCTAAAGCTTAGCATCAGAGTAGAAGAACAACCCTCATGTTTGCTGGGTCAGAGCAGAGCTGAATCATGATCCAGAACCACAGGGAAGCAGTGGATAGCTGAGCTGGGAATGCTTGGTGTCACATGGCTTCATTTATGAGGCTGTGGAAAGTGTGAGGAAATTGGTGCAGCTCAGGAAAGCTGATACATGCAAAGTGAAACAAACAAAGCACAGACAGCAGTGGCAGGTGTGAGAGTAGCCAGCTCTTAACAATAGGAAGGAAAAAGATGTACAGCACTTAGTATGGGATCTTAGAAACTTTTCTCTGCCTGAAATACACCTCTGCTGTCATAGCTTTATGATGTTACTAATTCTGTCTTCCTTGTGAAAAGTCTGCAGATTTTGTTTGATGCTGTATGTACAGAAAATACATTTTGTGTTGGCTAAAGATAGCTCTAGATGAAGAAGTGCTGTGTGGGTCTTCAGACCTAACATCCAGCTGGAGAGAAATGATTTCTGGAAGTGTAAAATAACAGGGATTTTAAGATATCTCTTGTGAGAGGTATTTTTTGTCTCTCCAGAGAAAGGAGTTGTAGAAGGAGAGGTTATGACTTAATACAGCTTGAACTGTGTGATGTACAAGAGACCAATCAACAGGGACAGAAAGGGGACAAGGGATGCTTTTGCTTCACTATTCCTCTGCTTTTATGTAGCAAAAGAGGAATCAAAAAGCCACCAAAAACCAGAAGTCATTTTCTTTTTTCTGCCCTTTGAGAGGAAAGTTAATGGGATGATTAAGATTATGTAAAAAGTCATGTGTTGCTGTAATTGGAGAGAAAGCTGTGTTTTAGCTTAATTCATATTTTCTAATGCTTGTTTTTTGCAAGTGCTGTGGTGGAATAATATTGCCGTAATTCTCTCTTGGCAGCATTCCTTGCCTTCTGAAGTAGGTGGTTGGCTTGCAGCTATTAAATTCCTTTATTTTTAGCAGTAATCTATTCCTGGATGAAATACAGCAACTTAGGAGTGTAACGCTGCCTTGCTAGAGAAGTGCTTTATTCCTAGTTTGTGTTTTGCATCCACAGTTTTGTGATGTGCATTGCATCCATTCAATCCACAGTTCCATGGCTGCAGGAAGTGTTCCTGCTGAGCTCTGTTGCTGCATTTTGTGTGAGCAGCACATAATCTCCAGAATACAAGAGGAAAGAGGCATGTAGAATTTGCTCTCACTTCTGAAATTTGTAGATTTGGCCTTTCACAAAATGTTTCAACTGTAACTTGACCAAACAAAAAAAAAAAAAAAAGTTGCTGGGTTGGGTATTTTGGTTTTGGGGAGTTTTTGGAGGAAGAGCAGAAGAGGAGAGTTGGTTGGGGTGTGTGTTTGTAAATTCTTGGTTTTTTAGTCCACTTACTCAATTTTCTCTTTCAGAAGCTTTTCCAGGTCAATACTTGGTGGGAAGGAGTAGCTGTCACTGCTGAATGACAAAGCATCTGTGTGTAAATCGATCATTCTCCTTGCAAATGTCCACTTCTGCTCATTTAACTCAGAAAACCACAGTACTCTGTCCACACAGAAACAAGGAATGTATCTGGGAATGTGCTGCCAAGGAAGGGTTTGGACCAGGCAAGACCTATGGTAGGAGTACAGCAGCTACAATTATATCAGTTCTTTATATAAGGAAATGGCACTTCCTGGGAATAAGTTGCTTTCCACATTAAATATTTCACTGCTCACAGCAGTGTTTGTTGCAGCAAACTTTTAAAGTGGCATTACTGTTGACATCTTCTTTTAAGACTTGCAGGCTTTCTGGAACAAGTTTGCTCCTTATTTTTTTACTCCTTACTTTGTTTTGCAGTTTTTTTAGACTCCCTTGTTAAATATTGGTAGTTACCTCACAGTCAATAAATCTAGAGCTCAGAAATTACCTGGAAAAATTCATACAGCTGGAGCAGAGACAAATTCAGTATTAATGTGAGTAACAAAACAAGTTGGCAAAATGGATGTGAAAAAAGATGTGTAACTGAATGCTCATTATTCTCATAGCTACAAGTACTTACTCCAATAATAGTATTTTGTTATTTGTCTAAACACTAACTGCTCTGCAGAAGAGGATTTGAATTGGAGAGAGACTCTAAGGGAATACCAGATATGGGAATACCTAGGAGAGAAATTCAAAGTCAGTATACTGAAAATTAGTATTATTTCCATCCTGTCTGTGACTTTTGGTCCACATCTGCTCAAGCTTCATACTTTTATATTAGAAATACTTGGAACTTCAGGATTTTTTGGTCTTGGCTGCACTATAGAAGGTATACAGTTCATGTGTAGTCATGCAGCTTGTAATGTCTTTTTTACCTGTGGTTCATAACTATTGGAGAGATTAAGAATGCTCATCATAGCTGAGTTGTTCTTTAAGTGCCTCTGGGTTGTTTTCTTCTTCTTTTTAATTCTTCATTTGCCCTGAGGCAAAAATTTCTTCCACTGCAGCTTCCAGAGCTTGGGTCTGGTGAAGTACTTGGAGCTGGCAAACTTGATTGAGTTTACCTCCATTTGAAATGATAAATGCTAAAGAATCCCTATTGCTGCTTCTAAATATGTGTCATCCTTCTTTTATGCATTTCCCTGTTTGGAGATGCCCCCAACATTGTTGTGGTGTTGCCTGAACTCCAGCAGTGCTGTTTGGCTCAACACCAGACAAGAATTTCATATCTTCCCACCCAGCCTTTAATGATTAAAATACAAATGCCCACTTTTAGCTGAGGAGAACATGGGGGTTTAGCACCTGAGAATGAGTTTGTGGCAATGACTTCTGGGGTGTTTTCTTTTGCCTTGGAATGCTCCAAGCAATGCTTTGGCTCTTTGAATGTTTTTGAACCCTTCAGAATTCTTAGCACTTTAATCTCCTCTCTTGCCTCTCTCATATGCAAATCCCTCATGCTAATTGCAGCAGCTGAAGCATTCTTGGACACACTGAGGAGCACCTGAAGCATTCTTGGACATTTTGAGGAGCGCTGTGAGCCCACTCTGGTTCTGAAGTCCTCCTGTCAAAGGTGCGGTTGAGTTGGTAACACAATCTGTCTTCAGTGACAGATAGGTCTCAGCCAGAATGTTCCAGACTGTATCTGCTAATTCAGAGGTGTCTTTCTGATTTAGGGCACACAGGCAGTAGATGAGAGCTCATCTTTTCTGGCTGCTCATTCTATAGGACAGAGGAGGTTGTAATCTAAGAAGAATCTCATGTAATGCTGTATTCCCTCTGTCTGGTTCCACACCTCTATTAGAGAAAACTGGTTTTGGAGTCTTCTCACCTTTGCACCTGAAGGTACTGGCTGTACAGACACTGCTGAACCACAGACTCCTTTAAGCAGAGCTAATACTGATAAATACTATTAAATACCAGTCTTGCTCTGAGCTGGTGAAAGTAAACTGCCAATTCTGAAGATGCCTCAGAGAAGATGAAACATCTCTTCATCCATCTTTACTCTTTAAAGACAGATAACTGCTTTGTTCCAGCTTTCAACAGAGTTTGAACTACTCTAAACTCTCTGTATCTGTTATGCTGTTCTAAATTATTCCAGTGTGTGTTCCATTCTCATGGGACTCTGTCTAACCAAAAGGTAACATTCTTTTTTCTTTTGGGAAGCTGTCCCAGACCAGCTGGAGAGGAAGAATTATTGTCAGCAGCTATTTACTAGCACTGAAAAGGAAAGAGGAATTGGGTCTCATTTGGATTTGCAGAATAAAGCACATTCATGCACAAATTTGAGGTGGTGATTTTAGTCAAAGTGTTCATACTGACACCTCCATATTCATGCAGCTGTTTTGTTTTATGGTCAGTGCATCAGGGGAGCTGGCATGGACTGCAGGAGATTGAGCCCACAGCTCTTGGAGTTTTCTTCATTTCTTCTGCAGTCTGGGCTGCTCAAGGTTTGTCCAGGCAGTGGCCAAGATATGGCTATGAGGTAATTAGGGGTTGCCATATAAACAGAATGGTATTACTGGAAGGGGTAAGGAAGGAAAGAAAATCAATGATGTGTCACATCAGTGCTTAGATGGATATTATTTATAGTCTTGATCCTTAATTACTTGGGTCTCTGTATTTCTATTTTGGATCTTCTGTGTTGGTTTTTTTGCTCTGCACTCGCTTGTCTGTAATTAATGCCTCAAGAGACACTTGCCTTGCCATGAGTGTTTCAATTTCTGTTGCCTTTAAATAGTGCAGGGAAAGGATGTTTTATTCAGTGCATGTGCAAGAACTATTGATCTATCCAACTGTACAATCAGAGAGTGGAAGTTGTAACAGTAGAATCAAGTGAAGTATGCATTAAAAATAGGAAAAATGTAACATAAAAGACACAAGAACCTAAAGGGATTTGTCGGGTCCAGACTGTGCTGTGATCCCAGAAGAACCCGAGATTCACCTCAACTGGCAGCAGTGCAAGCTCTCCATAAGGGAGAGGTTGGTGGTGTCTATAATATTTGCATAGAAATTATTCTCAGTGAAAAACAATTGCAAGTTTTAAGTTGTTCTCCATCTTGGCCTAAATTGCCCCAAAACAGCAGCAGTTCCCTTCAGCTGTACTTTTGCAGAATGTTCTGTTGCTGTATCCCAGCTGAAGTGATGTTGTATTTCTTAGGGCTTTCATACAATTTGTCTTTGATGTTGCTTTTGAGAAATGTGTAAGAAAATGTGGTGGCGAGGGGGTGGGTGAAGCTGTGGGATCCAGACTGTACACCAAGACCACATTTCATGTAGCACTGACATGAAGCTGCTGTGGGGCAGGGTCAGGATGATTCCTTACTGAGCTGTACTGAACTTTTGTCTGATCTGCAAGGTTTTTGGAGCATAAATTGTACCTAGGTTAAAAAAATGACAAACATTGTTGCTTGATTAGTAATAGAACCAGAGTCTCTTTCTCCTTCTTCATAAGATCAAGTCCAGTGAAAAAGATCTGTCTTTGGTTTTGAATGATTTACTTTAAATAAAGAAAACTATAAACACATCATTTTGCTATTAGAAAGGCTGAAGTGCTGGCCAAGATTGTGACTTGAAAAAAAATCATGGCCAGAATTGTCTTGCAGAATTAAACCTTTTATTGCCTAAAAGCTGTCCATCCTTGTTGATCCCCACATTGAAGAGCTGCGGTTTGGCCAGGCATGACTTGATTCAAATCCTGTCCAAATTAGCTGTGAAGCTGCTTTGCTTTCACAGAGTACTTTTTGTAGGCAATTAATCAATATCTCCTGGAGAGCTTCAGCAGAGGCTGTGCTTGTAGTTGCTCAATCACGGAGGTTGCCAAATAATCACATGCATTTGTTTTGTTTGGGAAAACTTCATGTGATGATTTGTTTAAAAAAACAAACCCAAAACTACCACAAACCAATCACTGGGGGTGGCAGTGGGGGGTGAGTGTGGGATGCACAACCAAAAAGCCATGAAAAACCCTCTCAAAGTCCAGATATTATATGGATTATCTGGATAAACTTCACTAGGAAAACCTGCAGGCTCACAGATGTCCCGGGCAGAGAATCAGAGCTGCTTTAGGTACAGTCCAGTGATTGTGTCTCCCTAGACTTCTGGTTCTGGCCCAATATTTAGCATCCTTCCTCCTGCCTTCCACTGGGGTTTAGTTTAATGCCCAGGTGTGATGGTCTTTGCTTGTCAGCTTGCTCAACTATTCACTGCTACAAATGCAGACATTGCTTCTATTAATAGTTAAGAGGATGCATTTCTGTGATCTCTTTTTAAGGATTAGTAAATCTGACATGACTAAAGTGAGCCACTGGTATAACTTTGGGATACAGGAGAAAAGCTACAGCAGGGCTGGTTATTCCATATAATTTCTTTTCCTGAAGCAGAAATCCTTCTGATTTTCATCTCTCTGATGGAGATGGCCATTTGGATCAACACATAGAACATACTTCCTTGTGGATGCTCTAAGTGGTTCATGGGACCAGAAAACAAAGTCAGCCTAAAAATGAACAGTGTGAGCAGAATTCAGCTGAGGCTGTGGGCAGAGAAGGGCAGGGGGAGCCATGTCCTGGCTGTGCTTCTTCCCTTCCCTGTCAGCTGCTGTGCCTTGAGAGGCCATGGGTGCTGCTCCAGCCCCTGGTAACAAATGTGTAAATCTACACCCAGTCCTGGGAATAATGTTCTGGAATTTGTTATTTGATTATTTTTTTAAACTTTCATTCTTTAACAAAAGCAGTTGTTAACATTAATCTCACAACTAAAATGCTGCTCTATAATTTCAGATTGACCTGTGAAGTTGAGAGATGTAGAAGGTAATGTTCTTGTCACTTCAGTTAAAGGAAATTACAGCCATGATTAGTGTCAAGTGGAAAAGGATTATTTTGAAAGCAAGCTGGGACTGCATAGAATAATGGAGAGTTATCTTGGAGAACACTCATGTAGAACATGAAAAGAATAAAAATCCAGCTGAGACAATCAGGGGAGGACAAATAGAAATTTAAAGCAAAGCAAGCTTCTTAAATAAAAGGTATTGATATATTAATAAATCTAGGGAGTTTTGTCAGATTACAGGGCTTCTTTACCTCCTGTCTGCTTCCCAGGAGTTCATTTTGATTAATGCAGTTGTCCCTGAGCAGCAGAGCATCAAGTTCTGTATTCAGTATTGCCACCTTGTTTGATCCTGATTCTTTTTTTACCTGCTGCTTTCTCTAAGCCTCACCTGCAAGAACAATGAGAACTCACATTCTTCAGTGTTTTAGGAATTTTTGTTTTGTTTTACTGTCTTTAGTTGGGTTTTTTTGTTTGGCTGTTTGTTGTTTTAAGTGTTCAGCCTTTGTGGCTGCAATGAAAACCTGGATGTCTGAAGGGAAGTGCCCCGGGGATACAAAACTGGATAAGCAAGGAAAAACAACCCAGAATTTACTGTGTGTCAAGATTCCTAATTCAAACATTCTGGATTTAGGTTTTGGTGGACTCATCTCACATCCTTGAACGGTTAGGGTGGGAAATGAGGAGGGAGATGGCACAGGGTGATGTGAGGAGAATCACATGTGCATTTATTTTCCTTTGTGCTGCTTCTAAACTCCATAATTGTCTCCTCTGGGCTCAGAGAGAGCTGTCTCAGCAATTCAGAGCTGCAGCAGCTGAAGAGGCTGTAGGGAAATGGGGCTGACACCACCCTTCAACAGGGCAAAGAAGATAAGGGGAAGGAATGTGGGTTAGAGGTGCAGAAATCCAGTGGTTTGGAGAAACTCCTGAAGTCTCCAGAAGCAGAAAAATCAAGAAGGAAAAACAAAAAGACAAAATAATTCTGTAAATAATGATTACCAATTAGTTAAAATGAGCATTTAAAAGGCAGTATAAAAAAAAATAGTAATTTCAGAGACCTTGAGAGACATTATGGCCAAGATTTTCATTATATTTATTGCTGGATTTGTTTTTTCCCATAGAGCTGTACGTATCTCCTGCACCTGATCCTGCAGGTTATATATCTATATTTGCAATTCTAATTAAATGGGTTGCTGTAAGGCTGTGTAGAGAAAATTACTATGTTGATTTCCAAATTGCATCAATCTCATACTGTCATCAGAAAAAAAGAAAAAAAGAGAAAGGGCTGGATCAATCACATTCTTAAATTTTCCTCTTGCAACAATGGCACGTTTTATTACAGTGTTATAGGGCCAGGTGATTTAAGTGAATTTTATTTATCTTCAGACATCTCAAAATTAGCAGTCTAGACACCTTATAGAGAGACACCCTTGGCCTGGCATCCCCAGGGGGCAAATAATCCCATCCCAAGGTAATTGTGTAAGGTGGGAGGAGTGAGTCACTCTGAGGAGCCTGTTCCTGTCTGCTGCCCCAGGAGTGTGTGGATGTCTAGACACCCAGCATTTGGATAGTTAAGTAAGAGGAATACCACCCAGCACCCCAGGAGCTCAGATGTTTCCTTTGTTATTCACTTGAATTAGTTTCCCATTTAGATGTAATCTTGCCCTCTCTTTCCTCCCTAGACCAATCCAGCAGGATCAAGTTTACATGAACCTTTATCACACTGAGGAACTGAAAGGGAGATTTCCCAGAGCAGGCATAAATACAGCTGGCATTCATCTATCAGTTCCCTTCTTAATTGTGCTTTTATGAGGTTTTTTTGCTACATTTAGGGGTTTTTCTCCCCAAATTGTGCTTTATGTCTGTCATTTCAGCAAATGCCAACAGCAAGCTTTATTCAGATTGTCAGGCAAACTAAGGATTACTTCTTGAGGAGCTGTGAAAGTGCCTGGCAAACAGCATCTGGGAACTGGGAGCTCCTGGAGGTGCTGGGGTGAGTACACAGAGACAGCACAGTGTTTGTGGTGTTGCAGTGCAGGGAAACTCTTCCTCTGTGGTGCATGTGCTGGGATCCAGAGCTCTCAGCCTGAGCCAGGTTCTGTAGGAAGCCCATTCCCATCTTCCCAGGCTCTAGTGTCTAATTTAGCTGTTGGTTCTGTCTTACTGTACAGGTAACAGGTGTAGTACCAGGATTCAACTCGGTCTGTAGTGTCTTTTTATGTTCCTTATTGAAGGATGAAAAACCAAAGCTCATGTGATGTCAGAAGTAACGGGATTACCTGGATTTATATTGTTCAATCCAAGGAGCAGCCTGTTCCTAAAGCAAGAGGGGAAGGAAGAGTTTGAATCAATGATATTTCCCTTCGCAAACCAGTTAAAGTGTGTAGAGTCTTTGAGGAGATAATGTAAAATATGAAATTATTCCTGAATTGAGTTGCACTTCAGTCCTTCATGAAGATTATTATGGAATTTGAACTGGCAAGAATTCCATAAGGATATAATAGCACATTCTGTATTTATAACTGATGTGTTTTATCAAAGCCATTCCAGCCCCTGGACTGCCACAGTCAGGTTTCACCTGTTGCTGGGCTTTTACTGCATTATGGTCCCTACCTGCATGGTAAATCTACTGAGATATTTATCTAATTGAATTTATGAAGGGCCTTTCATCACAGCTAAATACTTCATGGTCTTGCCAATTAAATTACATCAATCCCATAGAAGGGAAACTGTGGGAAATTGGAGGTCACCATGGAAACCTTCAGTGGAGCAGGAAATGAAACTGCTGTGTTGATGAAGTGAGTAATCAGTTATGTACAGCCTAAAAGCAGTGCAGTGCACCTACCCTGCCTCTCATGGCTGTGTCGTGCTGGGCCTCTTCCCCACAGCCTGGCTGGGGCTCTCTTGACTTTAAAAATGTTCTTTGTGTGGAACTGAGTGAGCCCTGCCTCTCTGAGCTCAGCTCATGGGGCTGTTTAAGGTTAACATGGCAGCTGAGGCCCAGGCCATTTCCTGTTTTGTTGTCAATATTGGGAGGAGGGATTAGGACTAATGCTTCTACTGTTACTCAGAAATATTAACAACCTAAGCTTAAAATAATCAAGTAACTGAATGGCATTTCTCCAAGGGGAATAAAAGGAATAAAGATAAATGGGGATATACATAATATGTATGTGTGTATATCTGTACAAATAGAAAAACCCAAGGCTTTAATCCTTCCCCTGCTTTATGGCTCTGGGAAGGAACTGGGAAGGAACACAAAGCTGGCATGCTGCATGTGCCTGGAGCTTTGTTTGTTACTCTGCTGTCTCTGAAATCTGAAAGGACGTGCAATCATTTCTTAAAGGGTTAAACAAAATCCCTAAAGAAAGGCAGATCAAGCCTTCACCTGTCTTTCAGTTTTAACTCTGTGTACTTCCATGTCTCAAATTTCACTTCATCCTACCAAAAAGAGAAGCATCAATTTTGTAACAGAGCAAACTCTATAAACTCCTCCACACTATCAAACCAGTTAAAAATCCCTTTTCCTTTCACAAAGTTGAGTGGTTTTACACAGCTTCTTAGATAATAAAATTCTGGGAATACTTCACACACCAGATTCTTCAAGCACTTCTACTGCTAACATAAACAAAAACTAAATGCAAGATTGACGTTGTTCTAAACTGCAAAATATTTGAAGACAAAAATCCCCTCAGCTGGCTGCTTTCCTCACTCCAGCCATGTATCCATGCCAAGTGTAACTGTTGCCATGGCTGCTTCGTCAACTCATTAAAAATAACAGTTCACTCCTCTCCAACTCCCCTCCCTTAAAGGAAAGGGATGTGGCCTCCCTAAATCAAACCCAGACGAGCCTGTGTGCCTTTACAGCACCACTTAAAAGGCACATTATTCAAGGAACTCCTGCCTGAAGAATCCTAGTTCCTGACTGTCAGAGGGAAAGGCCTGAACCTGTTTGGGAGAATTCTTGGTCTTTTAGAAGTGAAGCTTATTCTGAAATTCTAGGATAGGGGTGGATCCAGGGAGATACTGTAACCAGCTTGTATCTTGCTGGATTACAAATACAGCTATTTCTGAAGTACTGACAAGTTTTTTGGGGTATATCTTGTGTTGTATGTAGAACCACCCTGGCGTAAAAAAACCTCAAAGCCATGTCGATACATCTCCTTTAAATTACTGTTACATCTGATGCCTGCAACTGTAGCTGTGCAGCTTTTCCCTTTGCTGTCACAGAGCACAGCTCCCAGCTCAGCTGCTGTTTCTGTTTTGCTTTTCCAGATGCAATGTGTGGAGATAAAATCATCCCAGGCTAGAGATGTGCCTACAGGACCTTGCCCCCTGAACTGAGCCCATCCCTGCCTGCTGGACAAGAGGACCTGCTGGTGGCCAACAGCATTGGAGATAAAAGAAGAGCAGTGATCAATTTACAGATTTGTGTGAGGTGAGGGGAAAAGGCACCACCTTTGTGTGACACTTTGACCCATTCTGCCACTAGACTCACTCTCTTGTCCCTTCTCATATTCATTCAAATCATTTGATGTAGGAGATGCACCATGGCTATTTATCAGCTTCCAAGTATGGACCTCCTCCCAAATTGAGGGGAATCCTTGTGACATCTGTGGTGCCACATAGCCCAAGGCCTTGCACACCCCCCACACCAGGACAAGGCTGGAGCTGAGCACCATTTGGAGCAAACACTGTGGCAACCACAGTTGATAAATGGGGGTTTCTCAGGTACCTGTGAGCACAAGCCCACCACCCTTCACACTGCTGTACTAGCTCCCTGGGAATCCACTTTTGAGAATAAGCATGAATTAGCAAGAGACTCTTTTTTAATCAGTCTCTGCAGCTGCTTGCCTGGGTTGCAACATAAGCCATGATAATTCATGGTTCAGATGTGTTCTAAATTTGTACAGTTCAGGAGTACACTGAAATTATCAAATTGTTTGGATTTACACACTGCTCTGGGGAAAAAGGGAAAAAGCACTCCAAGTCCAAACAGCATTCAGAGGGAAGCTTCCATCTGCTAAAAAAGTTTTGTTCTGGACCCAAGCCTCCCCCTTTTCCCACACACTGTAAGGCTTCTTCCTGCACTCTGTTCCCCAAGAAACAGAATTGCATAGGAGTCATGAAGGTGTTTTGACTTTTAGGACCTGATCAGGTGATTTGGAACAGCCCTCCCAGGGGGAGAGGCTGAAGTTGGGGTTGTTTAAGGTTCTCCTAACAAGAGCTGGATAGGGACTTCTGACAAGGGCAGGTATTGACAGGACAAGGGGGAATGGCTTCTAAAAGAGTTGAGGTGAGGTAAAAGGAAGAAATTCTGTGCTATGAAGGTGGTGGACACTGAACAAGCTCCCAGAGAACCTGTGTCTCCCCATCCCTGTAACTGTTCAAGGCCAGGCTTAATGAAACTTTGAGCAAGCTGGTCTCTTTGGGAGGTGTCCCTGCACGTCACAGAGGGGCTAGAATAGATGATTTTCCAGGATTCAATGATCAGAACACATTCCTAGAATTCTCAGATTTCATACCTAAGCACCACTGCAGCTTGGACAGATGGTGGCCTACTGCTGTGATCAGTGACGAGGCAGCAGCTGTCCAACTGTGACACTCTCTAGGAGCAGGTGAGAATTCACCCTGACAGGTCCTTCTCAAAAATCTAACCCACACCTGACAGGATGAGGGTTCCTGAATAGGAGCTGCAACCTAATTCTGAATTTCAGAGTATCAACTGAGTTGCTGTAAGTGGTAGGAAATATGTGTAAAATGTAGTTTTTCCCAATGCTCCTAGCAGTATAATTATACCCAACCCTTAACAAAAATAATATTAATAGAAGCCATTATAATTAATCAGTTACAGTGGTTTAATTTTGACTGTGACTTTACTATGTAGAATTAAGCACTCTGTTTACATTTTAAGTACAATGCCACTCAGTTAACAGGAACACAGAAGTGAGACCAACCAACAGCCATCCCTGTTCCAGATTAGCCACAAGTTTTGCACTTGAGCACTTAAAAACTTCAGCAGCAGAAAAGATTGTGAAGATGCTACCACCTCTCCTCATCTATGGAGAGACCACTTTGATGTGCACACTGCAGTAAGCATCATTTTTACACCAGTCTGAAGAACCCAGAGCTGTTCCCACTGCATGAGGATTCTCCAAGTCATGTGACGGTAATTCCACCTTTTAGTGGCATTTTCTACTGTTTATGTTCTATTCTGCATTTTTAGTTGTTCTTTCTATAGTTTACTCTATTAGAGTTCCTAACTCAGTGGTCAGTTAGAAACAAGACAAGCAGCAAAGCCTCCATGCACAGGTACATAAGGCTGTAGTAAGGACAGACTGGGCAAGAATACAAGGCTTAGTACTGTGGCAAGGAGCCCAGAGCTGCCAGCTCAGCCTTCTCCAAAATGTGGCAGAAAAGCTTAGCTGCAGATTCTGGATCTATTCCCGTTTTAACTTGCACATCCTTCTACCTTCTCACCTCTGATATAACTTGAGTTGGAAACGATTCTTTCCTGCCTTGTGGTTCCTCCCCGTCTTCCCTCTGCAGTGCACAGGAGCAAAGTGCATCACATGCTTCACATAGAGATGACCATGTACACAGGAAGTATTATAGCACCATACACCACTAAACCAACCAGCAGTAACAGCAAAGTTCAAAGAAAAACTGACAAACTTGGAAAAACACAACACTCTCAGTGAAACAATGGTAACTTTCACTTCACAGCACTTGTTACACTTTAAAAAGCAATTCTAGAACAGAATTTTGAAATAGTTAGGATTAAATGAACCCGCTAACTGTACTTGCATTTGTCCATCCTGTTAAGTGAGTATTGAACTGCACAACCTTAGTGCCTATAGCACACACACAGCTGAGCCTGCACCCCTCTAGTTCTAGCAGTGACTGTTATCACTCCATAGATAGGAAAGTCATGAGTTTCAGAGAACAACATATCACTAAGTGTTCTGGGAAGCCCAGGATGTCAGTGCTCACCACTGCCACCCAGGAGTTGCAGCTCCATCACACACAGCCAGCTCTCAACCTCGAGGCACTGAACTGCATTTGAAGCGTTCCTTTCTCCGAACTGGACCCCACCCACACCAGTATCCCCTGCTCCCCCTTCATACACCCCATTTCTGAAATGCAGGGATGGGGCCATGAATTCTGCCAGCCATTCAAACTCAATACCCTTTGTCATCTGGCTTGTAGAGCACAGTCCCTGGAGTTCCTGGGCTCCACACTACATAGTAGCTCCCAGGGCAGCAGCAGAAGTCCCTGATGGACCATGGCTCAGAACACTCAGGAGGGCAGAGCTGTGACTGGAGTTAGGGAGCCCTTCAAAGCAAACCATGACCTTCCCAGCTGCAGCATTACAAGGCGCTCCACTGCCAACTCCAACTCTCCCCAAAGCAAGCCTAGTTATCAGCTCTAGTCCTTTTCTTGGGCTCCACTTCACTTCCTGTGCTGTGTAACAGTTCACAGGCTCCAGCCACTGGCAAAAAAGCTCCAGTGCAGGAGCCACTACAACTATATCACCTTTCAAGAATGTAAGTCTTGAGTATCAATGAGGACAAAAAAACTCACTAGGGACAAGGTTCTAGGAAGTAAGGTGTTTTGAGTATTTAATAGATGACATTTCAAGCCTGTACAATGCAACATCATTCAACTCTTTTGTAGGCATTTTTTTTGCCAATTTGATTTGAGAAACAGGCAGCTAACACAGTGCCACTTGATTCAGAAACATGCATGTGGCCTGGGGGGAAGCTCAAAGCATTAACCAAGTCAAAAGCACATACTCACTGATAAAGCATACATTGGACCACAAGGCAAACCCCTACCATTTCTTCAGCACAACTCCATCATTCTCCTCCTGTCACAGCTGTAGTGTCTTATCTTGTCTGTGACCTTATTTAGAATTCATCTGCATATCCAGGCAAGGAGTGTAAAAATAATTTCAGGATGGTTGCAACCTAAGGCAACTCCCACTGATGTTTCATTTCTTAAGTGAACAAGCCATCAGCCAAAGCTTTTCTACTGGGAGACATTCAGAAACAAGTCAAGTATCACAATGTTTATTGATAGATACAAGTATATAAAATCAGGGCATGAACATGTCTTGATAAATTAATAGACTTAATTTCAGTACTGTAAGAGGGACCAATTCAAATTTCTCACCATGTCATGTTTCACACCCACAAAAACCTCTTCCAAAGGGCATTACACCATCTCTTCAGCCGATCAGTTTTTGTGCAAGTAAACTGTTCCTTTTATAAAAGACTTGTGCACTTGCCCAGGCTCAAGGATATTAAAACCTAGCACATAAAGCCCATTACTAGAGGTAGAAATACAGGCAAATATACTATTACGGCAACAACCATCGATTACAGTTAAGGATTCTCTGTAACAACCAAATGGATAATCAAATATTGCAACAACTCAAGTATTACACTGAGCAAAGTGCATTTCTACAGTATTCAGTGTTGCTATTCAGTTTCTAACTTAAAAACAGCCTATGATAACTGGCAGCAAAGAAGACCCTTGCAACAGACTGCTTTTGCTCGAGAACTTATGATGTAATTATTGCATGCTGCTAATACACTGTTATCTAAACATTGAAGATACTCTAAAATATTTTTATTGTAGACTATTAAGACATACTACAAAAACCTTTTGCAGAGAATATCCTACTGACATACTTCTGCTTTAAATATTGTGAAACATTACAGCGGAATGAATTTTCGCAGTGGTTAGGTCAAATGCAGTTACATCATAGCAACAGTATGTTTGCACAATTTAAGGCTTTGGCTGGTTCTTTAATCAGCTTCTTCTTCAGATTCTTCTTCTTCAGCAGTTTCCAGCCAGGTTAACCACTGGTTTACCTGCAGTTACACAAAATTGGTTTAAGGGAGCAGGAATTGTTTCCCCATTAGGTTTTTCCACAAAACACTCATCTTCTCCTCCCCCCATCTCATTTGAAAAGAACTTCCATCCACATTTGCACTACACATAGGCCTCCAGTCAATAGGAGAGATTCAGGTCATTGTGCTCCTAGTGGAATATTCCATGAAGATTCTAGATATTTACAAGTCTTACACACTTCAGCAGTCTTCTCAAACACTCCCGTACAGCAGAAATCAACAAAAAAACAAGTCTATATTCTAATGTCAGGAGATTTACCTGGAATAAAGCTTTGCCCTTCCCTGGAAACTCTTGAGTAATGTCTTCTTTCCATGCCAAGAAGGCTTCTTCTTCAATGATCTCCATGTCATAGAAATGAACAAAGAAGCGCAGTAACATGCCTATGAAAGTCAATTTAAACTTGGTTAGCTTTATAACCTTCTCAACTACTTGCTGAATTTTAAGAAATATAGGGACAAGCCAACTGAAGTGAAACCTCAATGTACTTACCTTTTGGAAAATTGTTGTTGTAGCAGTGCACCTGGAGTGCATATAAAGCACTCACTTGCAGATCAACATGGTCATGGAGGAACTTCTGCATCACCGGCTTGAAGGAAAGAAGCAGCTGTTTTTCCTGCTCGAGCTGCTCTTTAGATGGAGCAGATGAAGAATCCGATTCGTCACTGGGTGGGTTTACTTCACTAGAAATATACTGCAAGAAACTGGACAGAAGAAAAGCCAAACTAAGTTGTATAAACTAAGACATCAAAGCACTTGACATATAGAAAGTTCAGATAGCTATCACTGCAACTATCCTGCTTCCACCTGTAGTCAGGAGCACGCACAGGGACTTGTACTATGGTTGAGAGCACACCAGAAAAATCCTTGTTCTGCTTTTGTTACAGCTCTGCATTTTAGAAAAATGCATGGATCTAGACTTCCTGCCCAAGAAACCACTTCACATACTGATGCAAGCCTGGAGACTTGCCTTTTTCTCAAATACAATGGGATTTTACTAGAGAAGGTTCACTCAGAACACTCTGTCTCCCCAGGTACTGCATCTCAGTCTTCTGCAGAGCTACATTTGAGCCTTTACAGAATTAGTGCCTTACTGGTAGCTTAACCAAACAAATACCTAAAAATACATCAAAACAGCATCCCACCTGGTCATCAATATATTCACAAATCCCTTATCTACATGAAGCTTGGGTGAAATGTTATCTTTAATCCACTTATAGATGGCTTGAGGGGATGGATCCGATTTTATTTGCTTTAGCAGTTCCTTCTCCAGTTTCAGAAGCGGGAACAAGAAGCTAAGCCCCTTCCCTTCCAAGATCTCCAGCATGCGGTCCTTGTTCTGGTCAATTTCTGACAAGGAAACAAAGACACGTGTCAAGCACTTCTCAAGATCTCTAAGTGAAGTTTCATGCTCCAGCCACCCCTTAAAAAACATCATTCTTAACAATAATGACAGCTCATTCCACCAAGAGAACCCTGCACGTTATTTTATTCTGGCATAAACTAGAACAACATCTCACTTACTCTAGATCAGGTAACAGAAGAGCTCTGTGGCAAATCTTACCTGGTAACATTTTCTGCATATTCACTTTGCTTTGTTGGAACAGTTCTGTTAGCCATTCACGGTCTTGTAACTTAGCTAACTGCTGAAGACAGAGCAGGAAGAGAGGGAAGTGGGTGCCACTTTCCAGTGGTTGAGCCAGTTCGGAAATGCTCACCAGGTCTGAAATAATGGCACGGGCTGCAAACTGTGCTAAGTAAGATTTCACCAATGGGATGTCCACCTCCAGTTTGGGGCACTGGTCCAATACATTCAGGAATGCCTAAGAAACAGTAAACACAGAAGATTAAATTCCTACATAATTCTGTTCCTGTGCAACATAATACTCATGTTTTCTGTAATCACTTGCAAAGAGGATCCCAGGTTCCAGCTGCCTAATTACTGCATGTCTTCCTTTTATTGCTTCTTGTGCCACTCACAGGTTCATGTACTACTTTTATCTCCTCAGACTAGCAGGAGTTAAAAAAACAATATTTGCACACCACCTATGCAGCAGCTAAACACCATGAAGAGCCAAGAAACAAGAGCTGCAAGATTATCAGACCACAATACCTGCATGAAGTTGTCACTGGTGGCTATTCCCTCCTGCTTGAGCAAGCTGATCAAAGTACTTGCTTTCTCTTTGTCCTCATCTGATCTATCTAGGGATTGAAGGATTACTTTGCTCAGCATCTCAGGAATGAAGTGTTTCGGAGCTCTCATTTCTCTCACAGTGTTGACAGCATCATTAGCATTTCCATTGTTCAGATACTCAGTCACAACAGCCTCCTGGAGAGGAAAGAAGCACAGTTACACATTGTTTTTGAAGATCACATCCAAAGCTCTAAGATTCACTACTGCACACTAACTTACAGTTTGTTTAAGTAGCTCTTCCTTAGAAGGAGGTGGTTTCTTGGTGGTCTTTGCAGGCTTCTCTTGTATAAGTGGTGGATTTGTTTTAAGACCAAGTTGAGGCGGCTGAAAAAGAGACCAGAATTTGTTTCTTTGTAGCACATCTACCTTTGGTTATAGAAAGTTTTACAAAACATAAAAAGCAGATGGAACTCAAATTGGTTTGGTTTCATACATTGTTTTCCCAAGTCCTGCTCTGTGCAATCAAAGACTTGTGTCTCCCCACATATGAAATTTAAGTTTTCCAAGCACAAACAGGAAAGTATAGCCAAAAAGATGCAGGAATTTTTTGTATTTACCTGTCCCAAAGGTGGTGTCTGAGTGCGTGGTGGTTGAGCACTGGGAGGAATCATAGTTATCTGGGGCTGAAGCTTTGGCACTTGGTTTTTATTCATCAGGAAAGACTGAGCAGGTCTCAGGCTAATCTGTAAACAGTAAGTCAAAGAAAAACTCAAACTGTTTCAAGTATTCTGACCAACCATACACAGCACAGCCATGGACTCGCTCCAATTGATCTCACTGAAGCATGACTCCATTTCTACAATATTAATACTCAAATACAGATTAAGCCACATGTGTTCTGAAACTCCCCCAAAAGCAAGTTACTGGCATTTAGTTCAACTACTATAAAAATCTGGAAATGCTCCTTTTAGATGCAGTATGTTAGAGACCCAAGAAGATAATCAGCATGCTTGCTGATGTATTTTACAGCCAAAACGAAACTCTACCGAATTGCTCAGAAATCGGGATACAAGTCTGGTTAACACTCAAAATCACAATGCAGTTTACTCTGCATTTGAAATTTTGCCTATTAGCCAGTTCTAAACAAAAGAAAATAAAAAAAAATTAACCTGGTCCAGCACTTCAGGGTTTCTAAAGTTCAGGATTTTCTGAAGTTTTAATTAAATGTTTTGTTATCAATAGGATGCATGGGAACTGATGTCAGAGTAGTGTTCTTGGAAGTGTGTGGGAAGGAAAGGAGACCCCAAAAAATTGCCCTCATATCTCAGTCTTGCTCATAGGACGCTGGATACCCTAAGGAAAGTGAGGGGGGTAAAAGGTGAAGGAGGAAGGGACAAAGAAGGAGGAGAATGAGGAGGAGGAGAAAGAGTTCCAGCATTAGTCCTCATAATAACGCGTCTTGCTATAATCATTGGGCAATATTTAGAATAGGCTGTAAATAATGTAGGCATGTCATGTACCTCATCTGCATTAAGCTGTCCTTTCTTAGAAAACCGAGGTGGCATATCCTTCGACTGTCCTTGTTGCTGGGATAAGAGTCCCTGATTCTGGGTATGGTAGAGTTGGCTTTGCCCCTATTTCAGAAAGGGAGATATAGAGAAAGAAGTGCAGATGATGGAGTGGCGTACATCATTTGGTAAGTAGTACCAGAGGGACCAGAGGAACAAAGATTCTATTTGCCAGGAAGGGAGAAAGAAGGAGCAGGGGTGGTGGGAGAGTAGCATCTATCCCTAAAAACAGGGCCATCTTTTAAATAAAACACACCGTTCTGACCCACCAAAGCCACATGCACCTTTTCTTGCAGTTAAAAAAAAAAAAAAGTGTACTTCTTTTGTACTATTTAAAAAGTGGTTTAGAATTTTTGTATCAGCTGAGCAGCAATTATCAGAATCAAATCTGAATAGGTCTTTTAACATAAGCAGACTTTAATCCATAACATACGCATCTCAGGAAGTGCTTCTAAACAAGCTGAAGTCACCATGCAAACAGCTCCCTTACCTGACTTTTCAGAAAAGATTTGCCTAGGTCTCCAAACTGGGATTGAGCAGAAGGCATGAGGTGACCCCCATGGCCATTGAAGAGTTGGTTTGAACGATGGCGTCCCATGGTGGGTGAGAATCTATCCTGAATAACCCCTGGACCAGTACCAATTCCGCTACCTGGATCAGCAAGGAGACAAATGACAGTTTTAGTTCTTATTCAGCACAGCAGAGCCACAGCCACCCCATCACTCTGTGCTGTTAGGGTACCTGGCATTTGTCCAAACATATCAGCAAGCCCTCCGAGTGGGTCCCTGTCAAGTTTCATCCTGGGTGGCATGAAGGGTCCCTCCAGAAAGAAGTCGCTTCGCATCCCTTGAGACATAGGAGCAGGAATAAAAACTCCCAGATCCTTTAAAACAGAAATTACAATTTTGGTCAGTTTCAAGTAGCAGCCTCAAGAAAGCAAAGCTTTTAGCCCCCAGCTACAGAAGTCCATCTGGTTTTAACCCTTAAGCCAACTGTGACACTGTGTGAGAACTACTCCCAAGTGAACAGCACCAAGGCAGGCTCTGGACCTTACACACAACACTCACTTTTACTGCATCTTGACGGATTTGATTGATAGTCTTTGGTCCATTGTCAAGAAAAGCTTTGCGAGGAACCCAGTTGTGTTCTCTCAACTCCACAGTATCCTTGGAACAGAACAGGCTATTAGGAAAGGATTCAAGACCATTTTGCAAGAAAAAAAAGCAGTAGGGAGCCATTTAATCATCATACCTGCAGCAGGAAACGAATCCTTGCTGGCAATTCCTTACTTGACATCAAGGAGCGCATACGGGCAAAGTACTGATCCATTAAGGACTGGGGGAACAAAAGTTGCAAGTGAGAATTATCCTGTCAGTGCCTTGAGTGTTTTCACTCATGACATTCAACGCAAAATAATGCAACAGGCTGCCCTTTTCTGCAATCTCTAGCTCCTTAATGACAGAGTCTAAAGATCTAACACATCAAGACATTTGAAGAGATAAGCAACACAGCCAAAATTCTGTTTGTTTTAAGCTTACATTCCAAACTCTCACATCTCCAATCATCTAGCTGTGCTAAGAATAGTTCCTCAGCACATCTTCTCAAGCAGTGTTTAGAAAAACAACACTCTCACTTAGATGATTTCCTGATGACCCTAACTACATCCTGGTGAAATGTTTAAAACTGCTCTTCCATCAAGAGAATTAGTCTAGAAGACATAGTGGGCACTCTTTTCTCTAAAAAAAAAAAAAATCAAACCTCTGTTTTGTACTTATGAACACTGAATACAGAAGGTTCAGGCAATCAAGTCTTAGCTGCATAATTTAATTAGGGTAATGACTGCACTAGATAGGCACATACCTTGGCTTTCGCATGATCTAATCTAGGTCCCACTGTCCTCATTATCTGACAGAGGCACTCCAAATCCTCCCCCATATCTTTGAGTTGAACTCTCTTCTTCTTTTCCAAAAGCTGAAAAATTAAAGGGGAAATATAGGATTTAAAAATTTTATAAATGACAATTTATAATAAGCAACATACTTGAAGTACTGACATGTACAAAACCATTGTTTTGTTCTGAAGGGAAACGGACTTAAAATTAAGATCTGCCAATTCTTAAGCGTGTGTAGTTTAGATCACCTACAGGCACACCTGTGTGTTCATTTTCCTTTTGAGACAATTCCTATGGCATTGAACAAAGCTGATTTTACTTCTTAATCACACCAAAAGATAACAGTAGGGGATGAGCAATCGTCAGGAAACATTTTTGTGCCATTTTATGCTCCTGCTCTGAGATTCTCAAAGCAGCATCAATATTTGCATATTATTTTGTTTTTAAATTCTGCTTTGCTCCTAGCTTCCTCCCAATCTGAATACTCACTGTTTTGATGCACTTATGAAGGATAGATTCATGAATAAGATCAAGCTTGCCAAGTTCTCCAATGAATTTGATGTTCCCCAGCATCTTGATCTTGGCAATGGCTCTCTGTTCCTCCTCCTCAGGGAGGAGGGGACCATCATGCTTATCATAGACTGGAAAACAAAGAAGCCCATTTTACATGGCTGTGGAAAAAATGAATAAAAGATTCTGTATAAAAGTGGATTTAAAACTTACTATCAACATTTCTGGTTCGGTTTTCAAATTCATCTTGAAGTTTAGATATTAGGAGGCGTCTGAATGTCTACAAAGAGAGAACAAAGAAAACAATTAAGCTAATCAGGGCAGTCACAAATGCACACAAAATTTACCATTGCAGATTGAGAGATGCACTCACTGTGCTTTGCTTCTGTCCTGGATGACTCTCTGCTGATGGGCCATCAAAGTTGGGTGCATCTTCTGCCAGTCGCAGACATAGTTGAGCGTACAGCGAGCTATACTTGGGCTCTTCAAGGGCTTTGTCTACGATCTACAGAGAGCCAGGGTGAGTGAGGCAGCAAGCAGCAGGAGGGTGCAAATGTTATTAGGAGACTGAATTACAAGACCTAGAATGGTTTATTACCACTCTCATCTAGAACATCCTGTTTCCTGCCAATCAAGCACAGAAGCATTGTAGTCCAACACCAGTCTCAATGCTGAAGCAAAGGACAAAAGCCATTGCTTGCTACTGAAAAGGCTCTAATCCTTGGCCACCAAAACTCAAGTTTATTATGCCAACACCTACGTTAGTGTCACCAATCTGATCTCGTTTAAAGAAAGCGACGTTATTAGTTACATCAGTGTCCCCAGAGGTCACCAGTGGTTGCCTTTCCAAAACCAAGTGGCTTGCTCCTCAGGAAAGAGGAAGAAGGGGAGGCCAAGCAAATAAGATGGCTAACTCACACCTCAGTTTATTTAAAAAAAATAATCATAGAAGCCCAATCACGTTTAGTAATTGGAGAGACTTCTAAATGAGAAACTCAAACCATTAAAACTACTTCCTCCCCAGTAGATCCTTTTTTACACAGAAAGCAGGGGTGGGACATGGTGTTTGATAATCCAAATACACAAAAGCATTTTTCATGCTACTTCTGTATCCCATCAAAACCAACCAACCCCCTGCTTTTCAGCATGCAAGAAAACTGCAATTAAAAAAAAATGCAACCAGCTTACCAGCAGTATGACCCCTTTTAGGATGAGCTTAGATTCTACACCCACATTGAGGAGCTCAAGGCATAGCTTGTCGAACTTTTCAGGAGTAAGCTTATTTAGTATGCTAAAGAGGAAAAAGAAACCCAAAATCAGAATATACAGATACTCTAAGCATGCTACAAGTCACTTTAGACTCAACTTATTTTTTTTTTTAAGTGCAATTTTCCATTCACTTGGGTTTTTTGAGATCTTCACATTCAGTGAAGTGCCACTGAAAATACTAATCTGCTTACAATAATTACTTTAGGTGTTTTCTGCTGCTAGATTACCAGGCTGGTTCCTTGCTAAAGGACACACCTCCCCCAAACTCAAGGCCCACATCTTCCTTTCCTCCAGCCCATTTCTTAGGTACACACTGCTCATGAAAACAGTAAGGAAAGCAGTGATTTTGTGAGGCACTTACCCTCTTACTTTCCTGAAGATTGCATCATGTCGTTCTTTGTCATTTGCGGAGTCGTCATCTCGTCTAGTGCTTCGTGAAGGAATCCATTTCTGAGCGTTTTGCCCTGGGGTTTTCCCCAGGAACTCGCTGCAGAATTTTGAATAATACAGTTGTTAAAACAGAAACAAGTGATTTAAAGAACTGCCCTTTTAACCTTCCAGTGATGCCTTACTCAAACCAATTCCATTACTTGCTTTGGTAAGAGCACACAATTACTCTTACCAACACTGCAACATCTGCTGCATAGAAAAGTACTCAACAATGCCTGGCACCCAAAAATACTCTCCATACTTCTTAAGGTAAATACATAACAACCCCATGCCCATGCACTGCCTATCAACCATGAGGTACACTTTAAAGGGCACAGACTGGAGACCATTTAAAGCTCTCAAACTCAGTATGTATTTCTGGTACAACTTAAAAACTAGCCCATCTTTAGTTCTATGTTCATTATCAAGCATACTCTGACTTTGAAGTCATGCAAATCTAAGAGCAAGATGACATACCTGTTGCTGGCAGTCTTGGGATAGTGCTGAGGTGCACCCCTACCACCTCCTCCGCCTGAAGAAGCACTGTTAAAAACAACCACGGAATCCTGGGTAAGTCCAAACATCCCCGTTCTGGTATAAACATTACACTAATTTAAGATGCCCTCCAAGGAGATTTTCCATTGCTAACTACTCATCAAACAAACAAAGGGTACCTGAAACGAGAAGCACCCCCTTCTGCAATCGCACTCTCCACTTTGGCGGCTTGACAACGAAGAATCTTCAAAAGAATAAAATTAAATTGACGGGGTAGGGAAAAACAAAACCTAGAAAGACAAACCAAGCATTCATATTATACTTGCTTACTATCAGCCATAACATCTAAATTTAAAAAGTACAAACGTTTGCCCGACAATGAGAACCCTCCAACAGTGAACTTTACAAAAATTAAGAAACCTTTCATTCATGCAATACTATGGGACAGTCACAGAAAGGCCGATTTCATCATTATAGCCATGTTTCCCAGCGGGGGTGAGGGCAAAGAGACAAGGGAACCATGGACTGAGCAAAACCCTCAAGTTTATCCAAAAGGCAAGAGTACCCGCAGGAAAGAACGCAAGTATTTTTTTCTTTTAAACAGCACAGTGAGTCCTTTACTGACGTGATTCAGAAACTGTGATTTATAATGGCACAAAAACGCAGCCAAATCCTGAAAAGCATCAGACAAGAAAACGCACGCTTAATGCGGTAGAAGGCGTGTATTCTGCGTCCAAATGGCGTACTAAGCCACCAAATAACGAAAAAAAGGCATCGTCCATCCACCACCTCGACTTTCAGCTTGCATAAAGAGCCTCAGAGCATGGCTCACGTAGCGGAACGGGGAGCACGGGCACAGAAACGCCCCGGGAAGGGAAGCCTGGGAGTGTCCCGGATGCGCCCGGAGCCCGCCCGGCGAGAGCCCCCCGCCCGCCCGGCGCGGGCACGCGGAGCGGCCACAACATGGCGGCGGCGGCGAACAAAAGGCTCGGCCGCGGAGGGCGCCCCCCGCAGGCGCCGCACGGCGCCGCCGCCCCCCCCGCCCCGCCCGGCGGGCGCCGCCCGCTGCCCGCGCCCGCCCGGCTCTTTGTTCTCCGCCAGGGCGCCAGGCGGGACCCGCTCCCCCGCACCGGGGCGGCCGCCCCAGGAGACACGAGGGGGAAGCAGGCGGTATCGCCCCGCACCGCGGCGCCCGAGCCCCCAAACAGGAAACACGGGCGAGGCGCTGACGCCGCGCTTCGGCAGCCCACTCTCCACTCCCGCGAAGAAAAGCCAATGAACAACAGTTAAAAAAAAAAAAAAATAGAAAATTCTCTCGCCACCTCCCCACCAGCAATGCGGATCTTCAGACCACCAATGTCTGCCGCGGCTTCTCCCTCCAAGGGAAATCTGGGGGAGCGGTGCGGGCGCCCGCAGACCGCGGCCAGACCACTATCCCGCAGCCGAGCCGAGGCCACTAAAGGCATGGCCCGTACGGACAGGCACTGCCCGGTCCCGCCTCCCCGCTCTAACCTGAAACGCTGCCGCTCAGCCTCCCCTCCGCGCCCGGCGGGGGCTGCCGAGCTCCTCCCCGCCTTTACTCAGCGGCGGCAGGGCTCGCAAAGCCGGCAGCGAAAGCGACCGCCGGCCCGGGCCGCCATTTTGTGCGGGAGAAACAGACAAGCAACTGACAAGAAAATGGCGGCCGCTCTGGGCAGCCGCCATTTTAGGCTGCAGCTGCAGCAGTACCCGCTCACTCCCGGCCCCAGATCCACGCTTATCCCGCCACTCCCGCATTTCTCACCTTCCCTAAGGCCTTGTCAGCTTCCCCGGGTCCCGGCGGCTACCAAGGGCAGGGGAAAAGGCAAGAGAAGGGGGGGGAAGGGGAAGGGAGCCGGGGACCGGGGCTGGGGAGGGGAAGGGGGGAGCGCGCGAGACAGGGCGAGTCTCCGAGTCACCACAGCAGCAGCAGCACCAACCCGACGCTTCCCCCCGCCACCTCCATAGAGCGCCGACCGCTGCCGCCGCGTCTCGGGCGCTCCCCGGCAGCCCCACTAACTTTATCACCCTTCACGCAACCTACCCCACCTCCCGCCGGCACCCGCCAATCGCCGCCGACCGCTCCACCCGTCCTGCCAATCACAGCCGAGGAAGGGGGCGGTACCAGGGCTGGGGTGGGCGGCGGAGGGAGGAGGTTTGGTTGCGCCGTGCCGCCGCCGCAGTGCAGAACCGGTATTCACGAACGCTGCTACGCCAGGTACTGCTGGCGCTGCCGCTCGGGGAGTCTGGGCCTGTGCAAGTGGCGCAGCCGCTGCATGGCGGCCGCTTGGCCACCGCGTCCCCGCGCCGTTTGCTGCCGAGCTGCAGCCCTCACAGAGCTCCAGTGCTAGGGGCCTGCCGTGCGAGCTGTAGGCGCGTTCACAGAAGGGTACCTTAGTCTATATATGCTAATATAGATGTTTGTAAGAGTTTTGTTTGTTTGGGGTTTTAAAAATTTTATTTAATAAATTTATTTAAGCCCCCTCCGCCAGCCCACATTTCGGGTTTGGCTGAGGTAGAAAAATGAGCCGATAGCCCACGGTAGCGCTGGGCTTGCAATGAGACCCGGAGCAGGAGGTTTGCTATCTGAGCTCCAGGAGCCTGTCTGTACGGATCCAGTTTCAGGTTTGCTGTTGGGGCTTGGAAACTATTTCCCTGTATGTGCTTTTGGCCGTGATCTGGCCTGTCCGGGGCTGCAGGCACCCCTCAGACAACCAGGGCTCGGGGGAGACATTTGTGTTTGTCGTGGTAAGTACTCAGCTAGTGGAGTGTTCCTGCTCAGTTAAACAAAACAAAGATGGCCAGGCTTCCAGCTGGAGGTGGAAGTTTGAGTCATGGAGCCTTCCATAGACTCAGCCGTGAGGGGTTTCATCCTTTAACAGCCCGGCCTCCATTCCAGGTGCTGGCTAAGGTAGCTGCCACCCTGGCTTCCCAAAGGTCTAAGTGTACTTGCCCTGGATGGGGCAGGGCAAAAGAGAAAGGCTCTGGAGAGGTGAGGAGAAGCCCCACAAACACCCACATCTGCTTTGTTCACACAGCCGCCTTCCGCTTTCAGTTTGTGTGACTCACGGTTCAGATGACTGGGGGAAAGTGATCCGTGTAGTAACTACTGGACCGTGCAGATGGCAAGTCTAAACATATGATCCTGCAGAACTTCCAGCTTCTTTCCAAAGCCAACCTCATTCCTAATGCTTTCAACATATGTAAGGCTTAAAGGGGGCTGTCATGTGGGAGTTCTTACATTACATCTTATCTGGGCTGAAGCTTCTTCAAGGTAGGTTGCCTCATATCATAGCTGTAAGCATTAAGCACAATTTACTCACTGGATTGTGTTATGGGAAATCTCAAACAAACTACCTGAAAGTAACTTTGTGTTGAATAAAGGTGACACAACTGTGACAGATACTTACCATACCAGAATTTTTGTATAATGACACTTTCCCACATGCACACTACTGCAAGAGCTTGGACTTGACGAGAAAATCTGCAAGAACAGAGCTGTGCAGAATGCCATTGAAATCCATGGAATCCAGCTTGAAAGGAGGCAACAATGGGCACAGAGGAAACAGCAAAGTCAACAAGATTTAAACCAATGTTAGAACCAATGAAGGTTATTGAACATTTTCAGAGTGAAAAGTAATCAAAAATTACTTGCAAATCTTAGAAGAGAAAGCAGGGATTTTGTTTTGGGTGGGCTGGCAGAATATTCTCATTCAGTTTCCAGCATAAGCATTTCAACACTGTTAAACTGTAAATGAAAACTAAGAATTTATATATATTTGTGGGGGAAGGGCAGAGGACAGATTGGGAAACCTGCAAAACATAGTAAGTACATAGTGATAAAGTGTCACATTTCATTGTTTATTTTAAAGCATACTTTAAAATACTTATTACCATAACAACAGAAAATCCCCCAACATTTGGTCAGTAGGAGAATAGCAATGTTTTATTAAAGCTGTGGTTGTTTTTTTAGGATTGAATGCTGAAGGATTCAGCAGGATACATGGTAATCCATAGCCCACACTGGCTTCAGCAGGTGGGAACCAAAGAAGTTTCTGTGCTTGGCTGCTCATAACATCCCTTCACATGTGCCACACTTTGTCAGCCTCAGAGACCTGCTGCACAAGTACAATAGATGAGTGCAGTGAACCATAATGAGAGGACAAAAAAATTGTGAAATGCCTTCTATTTTCTACATCTCACCCTCTCCTTAAATTCCTTTGCTTCTTGGCATGGAAGGCACCATTATTCATGTCTGAGAATGTAGCAGCCCAATTGTTTGTTTGGTAAAAAATTTACCTAAGGAATCTTTTGTTCAGTCTGTCCCCTTGACTTTACCAACAAAAACCCCACAACCCCTGTCCCCTGAAGAAGAAGAAACAAACAAACAAACAAAACAATGAAAAACCAAACAAACAAACAAAACAACCAAAAAACCAAAAAGGAATTTTATGGCTAGCAGTTGCAGTACCACCTTGCATCCACCTATCCACCCTTTATAATTTGTCCAAATTCTACCTCCCCATTGTATTTCCCCCCTTTCTCTCCTCCACTTGCACTGGACACCAGTGATGCTTTAATTCAAATCAGGTGGTTTCCAATTGGCATAGTGGTAGTTCTGGATTTGTTCCTGCGAGTCTGAGCTTGCAGAATGGATGCATAATTCCAGCCTGAGTGCACTGCCACTGGTTATTTTGAGAAGAGATGTCTGTCAAGTGTCCTGAGGAACCCTCTGCGTTGCAGGCTGTGTGGCACAGATGCAGCATCTGGCTGAGAGGAAGAGAGCTGCCCCTTGCTGCACAAATGGGAGAGCTCAGAAGCCAGGCAGGCTCCTATGAGAAGAGCCCACAAAATGTGGGAAAGAAAGGAGCTTTCAGGACTGGGAGCTTTCCCTTGCTGTTGCTGAGCTGGAATCACCAGGACCCACCCAGTGTAATAGGTTGCCTTGCAGTGATTCCAAGGCTGGGCCCTGCTGGGTGGGGCTTCCAGACGGTGCTGGTGACAGGCTGTCTGGGGCAGTGTGGCACTGCAGCACTCCAGAGCATCCTGCATCTCATCCCCTGCTGGCCGTGGGGCCGGCTTTGTTCAGAGTGCCCCATTAATGCAGTGTGGACATGCAGATAATGTGAGCCAAAGCACCCGTGGAGAGAATTACTGCAGAGGAAGTAATGGCACTGACAGTTTGCACCCTAGTTTATTTCATGTTAATTTCTCCAACATAAAAAATCACCTCCTGCACCTTCTAATTTTCCCAACATTTTTTCAGCCTGTTCTTTTTCAGGGGAGCCTTATTTTTCTCCAAAGCCATCGTGACCCACCTGCTGAATGAAGTAGCTGGCACACACATTTAACCAAATGTGAAATGTACTCATTTCGTTTTTCCTGTGATAGAAGCCTGTCTCAAGGAGAGCTGTACTGTAGGAAAAAAGGCCTGGGGAAAGAAGAAAAAAAAAGCAAAGCCCAAACCCCAAACTGAAAAATACACCTATATTTTTCATTTAAACATTTTTATTGGCGCTTCTACTGAAGCAGAATGTTCTTAACAACAAACCCATTCATACTGTGCAGATTCACTTTTATAGGAATTGGTTGCATTGTCTCTTGGAGAAATGCACTAATAATACATTGGATATGTGCCTAAATTGTACAATATAGCATGGATGGTGTCAGAGCATTGCAGAAGGCTTTGTGGTTTTTCTGTGCAGGATTTTAATTTGCAGAATATTGGTATAAACTTCTGTATATCTGTAGAGGTGACTTTGAGTGGCACTGATTTAACAGTATTCACTGAGGCAAGAACATTCCAACCCTTCTAGACAGTGGTGCACTTTAAACCACCTGGGAGGTCCCTTCCCTTTTCCTTTCCTTTGGAAAATCCTTTGCAGTAGATTTCACTGAGTCCTCCATCTAATAAATTTTGCTTTCATTCTGTTTTCTTCTGAAATTCTGCATCAAATACCTTAACTCACCAGCTGGATTCTTGCTGCTCAGAACCAGACATACTAAAATATGTATTTAAAAATCCACCTCCTGATTCCCAATTTAAGTCTCAGAAGACTTGCTGGATTTCTCAAGTGTAACAATATGTCTGGCAGTTACAATTGCACAGGACTCTTACAGTGCTTCTCCCTCCAAAATCTGGAAAGATATTTGGGGTGTGACTTGAGAGTTAGCCAGTGAAAACTGCCTGGAATAGTCAGGGGTCAGAGACAGTGAGATTTCACCAGGGAATGTTTGTGCAGGAAACACACAAACGTGAGGGAAGCGAGGCAGTGCCCATAGCAGCACAGCTTGCTTTGCTTTCATGGGCCTATTTAGAACAGGGAATATTTTTAGCCAATATAATTGTACTAATGCATAATCATCATAACTTGCAAAGAGGAAGATTGCATATGTATTCCCAGAATGGTTTAGGACAACAAACCAACCAAAAAATAAACCCAGCAGTGACTGTCATCAGGTTCAGTTCAGTGAAATATATAAGCTGCAAAATGTTCACGTTCTCTAGTCTTCTAAAATGACAGATTTGTTCATGGTCCTTAGCTCAGCAGAGTGAGCTGTGCTGCAATATTCTGTTTCTCATATTGGTTAGCATCAGCCTTACACCAAAGTATGAAAGATTTCAAATTTATAATTATCATTATTTGCCAGGAGAAGAGCTTTTCTTTCTCCTAACCACTGCCAGCTCATGTTTGAGTTAACTTAAAGCATGTCCATAATTTGTAATTTTTATTGTGACTAGAATTTCTATTTTCTATGCTACTGTCTGATTTTGACAGCTTTTAGGCCCTCTAGTAACACATTTTAGTGAGTTCTGCAGTTTAATTGTATGATGTTTAAGAAGTAATAATTCTTGTATCAGTTTTAGGATGTATTGGCTTGATTCCATTGTAATCTGCCTGCCTAAGTGGTTTTGTGGCAATCATCTTCTATATGAAATACTTATCATATTCAGAAACACCTACTGCAGCTGAACACAAAGTACAGTTGATTGAGTTGGAAGAGCATCTGAATGTCCTATAGCTGCATTGCATTACTCCTTTAAAAATATGTATTATTGATGAACTCAAAGCATGGATGGGAAATTACTGTTACTGAAATGCTGCACATGATTGTACCAAACTAATTTTGTATTTTCTTTTTCAGTGCAGAAGATGCTGTGTCATGGTTTGTGTGTGAAAAACCAGTAGGAATACACCACAGAACATTTATATACATTTATCTGCTTGTAGCAAAGGGCTTTTGTTGGATGTAAAGAGCTAGTCCTTGCTGTTTGCCTTACTTTTCCATGGGCAGAAACACAGAATGGCTTCTGACAATTTAAGGTAATATTCAGGCATAATAGTTATCAGTGGTTGTCATTAATATGATTCCTATTATTGAAAAAAAGAGAGCATTAATTCTCTGTTATATTTCTGTAAGGACCACATTTGCTGATATTTAGGGATCAAAGATCCACTTGAGCTAGAAAAAGGATGAGGAAAAGCTACTTTGCCTTTTCAGTTCTTAGGAGAAAGCAAAAACACAGGGAAATCAGGCAAATAGTTATAAATCCAGGTTAACCTTTGGAAGGCAGTGAAGTCCTTCTGTTTTCCCTTGTTACCCATTTGAAAAGTTCAAAACCTTTTTTTAATTAAAAAAAGATGATTATTTGTATGCATGAGCATGTTATTACAAACCTGTGTTTTTAAATAGGTGCAAGAATGTTAAACCATTAGATTACAGCAAACAGCATTTCCATTGTTTGATCTATGGTTCCCTTTATTAAATCCAGTCTACTAAGAGTATGTTAAAATTGGTTTGCATTTCTGTAGATTAATTTAAAATTGTCATTCTTTAGTCCCTAAAATCCATTTAAAGTGAGTGCAGCTGCTCAAGTACAGATGTAATTTTTTTCCTATTTTGGTGAAACCTCTTTTGTTTTTAAAGAAATTGCATAACGGAGACATTTTAGGAAGAGAGGTGGGAGAAGAGAACCAGAGCCACTACCAGAACATGACCTAAATCAGGACAAACACTGGAAGACTGCCAGATATTTTAAAAAAAGGCTGGATCTGACTCTGAAAGTAGTCAGCTTCTATCAAGCAGTAGGTATTTCTGGCTTCATGTGGCATGGGTTTATGTCATACAGAAAGGCTGGTCCACAGGAGGGCCACTAAAGTGATCAGATGGCTGGAGCACCTCTCCTGTGAGAAAAGGCTGAGAGAGTTGAGGTTGTTCATCCTGAAGAAGAGAAGACTTTGGGGAGGACTTAATGTGGCTTTTCAGTACTTGAAGAGCACTTTTAAGAAAGATGGGGACAGACTTTTAGGGCCTGTAGCAATAGGATAAGGGACAATGGTTTTAAACCAAAAGAGGGTAGATTCAGGCTAGGTAAGAGGAAGAATTTCTTTACAATGTGGTGTGAAACAGTGGCACAGGTTGCCCAGAGAGGTGGTGGATGCTCCATCCCTGGAAACACTCAAGGTCAGGTTGGACAAGGCCCTGAACAACCTGATTGAGTTGAAGATGTCCCTGCTCATTGCAGGGGGTAGGACTGGATGAGCTTTAAAGGTCCCTTCCAACCCACAGTATTCTATGATTCTATGAAAGTGTTAAATGTGTTCTGTGGATTGAAAATAATTAATTCTCTGGGGCAATACAAGCCATTTCAGCACCATAGAATTATTTCCTCTTAGCCAGCTTCACAAGTTTAATGAACAGGAAATTGACAATCATTAACAAAAGGTAAAAATTATTTCAGAAATGTACTTGAATAGCATGGTCCCATTTCTCTAGAATCTCTTCTGTGAAATTTTGAGTAAAATTGGAAGGTCTCAAAAAAAGGGTTCTGAAAGCCTATTGTAATCCATTGTAGTTCTTCTGCAAGTTTCTGAGCTTGTTTGGCTTTGCAGCCTCACATGGAGCTGTGGGAATCGCTGTATTCTGGTGGGGGATCAATCTCAAGAAGAGCTGCAAGGTGAATATGGGGGTATGGGGGAGTTCAGTTGTATGTGTGCTTATTGTAAAATGCCTGTAGGAAGAAGAATCTTCAGCTGGAGCAATTTTTTCCTTGGTCAAAAGGAAGTGGGTTTGTCTCTGTTTTTTTCTGGTTATTTGTTTAAGGTGAGGGTGCTTGTTTGCTTTGGGTTTTGCTGAGTTTTTTTGTTGTTGGTTTTTGTTTCTTTTTTAAAGTAGAAGCAGTATAAATAAGCAAAATTTAATCCTAGGAAGTTATTCTGGTTAACATATATGATTTTCTGAAATGATACTAATTTTGCAAAGCTTTCAGGCTTAGCATTTAAATGCTGCGTGTCTGAAGGAGAAGTCCCACATGCAGTGAATCTGAGTTAACTCCTCTGCCCAAAGACACATTTGTTTCACATGTGAATAGCTGGATCCCTAGACTGAGATGATATTGGTTTGAATTTACAAAAGTTTGTACAGGGTAAGTTCTACAGATAATTTCTGGCTTAAATGTTATTCAGATACTGTAAGACCTGACCCTCTCAGGATTGAAGTACTGGAGAGACATAAACCCCACTCCTGAGCTAACCAAAAGCTTTAATTCCTTCCACAAACTCCTACTATTGTGTTTTAGCAATGGAACTCTAAAGGACACTAAAGGACATAACCACTGACTTAAGGTCAGTTTTATCAGGGATTTATTTCACTCAGTATTTTATCCATGTTGTACACTTTATTGACTCATTTATTGAATGCAGCAGCTCTCAGAGAGTTAGCTGAGAGCACAGCTATTGGGTGCTGGCTTCATGTCCTGATAATTTATCTGGTTCCATTAGTAAATAACAGGTTTGTCATGGTTGTTTCCTAAACAACTGCTAGAAAAGCTTACAAAAAAGAGGAGTCAGTAATTTCAATTTAAAACTTGTTCTGATTAAAGGAGACAGTTTGGTTTGCCCATCTTTGCAGGTCAGAAGCTGCATTAGAAAGCTCACAAACTCAGATTCTTACTCCTATAAGGGGTTAAAGTACCTAGAGAAGGCAAGACATATACAAATAATGTTTTAAAACTATGCCAAATGGGTATTTCCATCCTCAGTTAGTTTGGTGAAAGCTTTCTGGAGTTCTCTACACTTGTCCTTCTCTGCCTTGGCTCTGATTTTCTTAAATAATAAATACATTCTTAGTCAGCTCCCCATTCATCTTGCTCCCAGCAACCATATGGTAAATATACTCACATTATGTCCTTCACTAAACAGATATAGAACCATGATAGCAGTGTAACAAACACTAAAAGCACGAGGATGAGGATGTGTCAGCAGAAGAACACTCTGGAAGATGAGTCCAAACTCACACAGTTTATGGATTAATTGAAACTAGAACCTGGACACTTTCAGCCAGGAGTCTTAAATGAAATTATTAAAGCACTTTCTGAGTAAATTACAAAAACCAAGTTAAACCAAATTAATTTTGAGCAGTAAGAACATCTAGAAATATAGCACAGTTTGAGTGGTCATTAAAAAGATAATTAAAATAACTTTTCCTGTGTACACCCACACAGAAACAACAGAGGACTTAAGCAGAGCTGTTCACCTCATACAGATAAATAAGGACTAAAGCTGTCTGCCTTTAAAGTGAAGCAAAACAAGAACTGTATTCAATCTTCATAAAACTCTCATCCTTTTTCAATACTCTAGGCTGTGTTTCTCAGTTTCACTTTTCACAAAGTCTGGTAGCAACAGATGTAGTCACACCAGCTGACAGGCTGAGGAGGAACTTGTACAAAGCTAGATTGTATTATGGAAGGAAATTATCCATTCTCCTATCTGGGCCCAACCAATATCACCCTTGCCCTGTTTAGCACACAGCTGCACCTCCAGGTGATGCACTGCCAAGAGGGTCACCCACAGGGAACGTGCTTGCTTTGAGAACAGTACACGTGACTGACAGTTGTTTTGCACTGGGAGCTGCGAGCAGCAGCAGGAACAGGCAGGGCAAGGAAAGGTGCCAAGAGCAGTTACACTCCATGTTCATTGACTGGAGGGAGCTCTGGGTGCAGAGGGCTCCCTTCTAACAGTTTTTGCTGTATTGTGTTCACAAAAGCTGCAAAGCCATCGAAGCCAAGTTATGGAAGACAGATTTTATCTGCAACAAGCTTCATCCTGCCCAAGTTGTATCATGAACTCCTACAGAAACATCAGATAGAATACAGGCAAAAACCCCAACACACCTGGGCAGGTATTTTACCCTTCTAGCAGCTACATTTTGGATACTTCAGGGGTCCTTTTTCTCTTCTTATTAAAGTTTCCTAAACCCTCTGTACTTTACCTTTGAGGGTAATCTTATCTAGTTCAGTGACAGTGGAACAGGAAATTTAACTTTATAATTGCTGGAGATAGTTGTCACTCTTCAAAGGAAGTAAGAACAAAAAGTCTTTTAATCAATATTCACGCCAGTGACTGCCCAGATCTGCAGAAGTTCTGGGTAAGACACAGCATTTGGAGAGTTGGTATTTGTGTTGCTGATATGTTAAATTCAGCAGTGACTTCCTCCACTCTGATAGTGGTGTCTTTCCACAAATCTTTGAAGGAGAGGAGGGTTTCAAGCGTTGCAAGTCTGTATCAAGACCAAGAATATTTCAACAGAAAACACATTCTAGTTGATATGGAAAAATTTGATCAGTCAATTACTGCTCCTCTATTCCAACTGCTATTTCATTGATTCACATGGTTTAGGCAGAAAGAATCTAAAAGAAGTCTTCAGGCTTCTTTTAGAAAATGCAGAACATCACCATGTTATTTATGTTTACAGATGTGAAAATCTCTGTAAATATTACTGAGCAACATTAATTGTTTTTTTGGGGATTTAGCCAACTAACAAGGAAAAAAAAAAGACAAAAAAAACCCCCAACAAAACATTTCAGCATTTATACTCCTGGCCAGCAAGGCCTCAGAAACAGTGAACCTCAGGATTCAAAAGAGGGGTTTGCAGCTTGAAACTTTACTGGAAAATAAACAAACAAAACTGATGTCACAAGTTTCACTTCTCAGGCTTGCTAGAGCTGATCTTAAAAGGGCTGGCACTTATGTTTTAAACCATTTGATCTTTTACAAGATGCAAAATTGTCACTTCTGTTGTCCCCTCTAAGACCTGCTGCCACTGAGCTTTTAAAGGAAATCACTACTAATGCAGCTGGCGCTGCCTGGAGAAAAAGAACTGCAAACACTGTTGGCCCCTTTTGATGTCAGTCAGTGATCTGGCCTCACATGATGCCAGCTCCTCTGTGTGGTGTTACAACCTGTCACAGATAACAGCCTGAATTACCTGTAATCTAAAACATTATGGTCAGACTACTGTAATAGTGATTCTTGCTTTTAGGGTGTGTGTTCTGAGAGGGAGAATTCAGAGGACAACATCTTGTCTCAAAGGACAACAAACACAGAAAGTGGGATGGATATTTCCTGCTTACAGTGAGAGAGTTCAACACATGCTTTACCTCAGTTTTAAGCATGGTTACTTAGAAAAAGAGTAGACAAATTTTTAGATAAAACTGTACCGAATAGTTATCAGACACACCGCAACAAATAGTCTTGCACCAAAATGTCTTTTTTTGTTGTTGTTTTTTGTTTTGTTTTGTTTTGTTTTGTTACTGAGTTGCAGGATTTATGCAGACCTCATTGTTACTAAGTTTTGAAAGGAATTTTAGAAATAGTCAGTGAAAGCAAGGTTTGTAGTTTGAGTGGTAAAAAAGGAAGAGGATAAGGCTACCTAAAACATTGCACATCAAACTGATGTCTAATTGAAGAAGGAGTGCCATTACTGCCTGGCTTGCAATACTGTGAGAATTTATGGTACATTTAGCTTGATAACCTTTGCTATTAGGCCAGAATAAAACCTGTTTTGTGATACATGTGTTATCTCTGTTTCATTATGAAATTTATTTGACATGACAGTTTCTTGGCTATGTGCTGGTTATAATTTAGATAAAAAGATAGAAGAGTAGTCACACTTCATACAGAATATAGAAATACTTACCAGAGCACCTTCTTTTCTCATTCTCCACACTGGACTATCCAGAAGCAACTAGAATTGCTGAATCTTGGTTGGGAACATGAAGTATTTTGGTTCATACATTCATAAATACCAGCTCCTTTCAATTCACCTTACAAATTAGATATGATCTTTGTTATGTAATTGACAGCAGATCTTTGGATATTATTTAAGACATGGAAATACAAAGTAGGGTGGATGGTGTAATATTTTCACAATGAATTAAGAGTTCAAACTTACTATTTTACTTTTCTTGTTACTTGTCAAAAGAGATCAACATTTAAAAAATGGAGAGAAGAGCAGAGTTCAAATTACAGTGCTTTAAATTGAAATTAATAGCTCAAGCTATTATTTCTTAGAACATAGGGAAAAAAAGTAAAAGTTGGATTCTGTACTTGGGGTGTCAGAATAGATGCAAAGATGACTACACAGTGTCAAATGAGAAAATTCATTACTTCTGCCTTTGAGGTTTCTGTCCAATTTACTCCATTTCAGAAACTCTCCGAAATCAGTGTTTATAGCACAAAACTTGTGAGAATCAACAAGAGATCAGAGACAACTCTGTGTTCCTACTCCCTCTACAGCTTTTCCCCATGAAATTATGATTTTTTCTGTTAACCCCATAGACTTATCATAGTGCCAGATTATTCTGGGATGTATATCCATGTGGGAAAGCTTGGGAGCAAGGCTTTTCATCCCAGACCATCTATTCTTTATTGACAGATCTTTGTAAACAGCAAGTGCCTTCTAAGGAACATGTGCAAATAAGTACTATTGTTTCTTAGCTTTTTAAACATGTAGGTGGTGGTCACAGAGGTCATTACATTATTAGAAATCTGTCTATTAGTAGTAGTAGTAGCAGTTTTAGTTTTAGTTTCAGGGGATTGTTTTGTTTGTTTTTTATTTTAATTTTTATTATTATACTACAGAAAGTACCATAATTAAACTACCAGTTGATTTGCATCTCAGTAAATTAGCCCCAGTTGAAAAACTTACTGTGTTGCACACATCAAAATCTTCACTTGTGTGTTCTTCTTTCTTTGCTTTTCCAGATTTGTGTAGATTCTATCATTATAGTGTCTGACCAATATAGAAAAAAAAATTAATGTAAATTCCTGTCTTATTACAACCTTTCATGTATTAAATATAATTTGTGTTCCATTTAGGGGTGTTTCACAGTGCTGTAACAAGGACAAAGGAGACACAGTACAAGACCAAATTAAAATGTAGTTAATTATTCTGTGTGATAGTCTTTGCAACTGGGAAAGGAAGATTAAGAATAAAGTCATTGTCTTCATGGAAAAGTGAGTACTTTTTAAGTACCAAGTTATGGACCATTCTGTAAAAATGTGTGTAACTGGTAGTGAAAGGATATTTTCATGCCAAAATGCAAAGCTGTGTCCAATATCTAAAAGTACCTCTAAACCGAATTAGGGAAAGTTTGAGAAGAAGCATATTTATGACTAGATGGAAGACATGCTGCTTCTGAATAATTATTTTTTTAAAAAATAAAAGCTTTATTTTTGTAAAGCTCTTCATTATGGAATGTGATTATACCTTTGAATTTTACTAGGATTCTCTTTGTTGATAGTAGTTTAACCCATATTCAGAGTGGGAAAAGCTGCTTTTCAATTCTGTCTGATAAGAATGTTTCCACCAAAAGTGAGCCAGGGTTGCTGCTGGGCTGAGATTGAGTTTTCTTTCATGTTTACTTCTTTGTGTAGGCAAACCTCGGGCGAGTGCGTCACACAGGAAGTCTGGGGAGTTACTCCAGATTTATGCTGATGTAACAGGACACAAGAGAAATTTTTTGACTTTCTGTCCCAAGCAGATGGAATACTGTTAAGTGACAGCTCCAGCAGGAACAGATTTGGGAAGTACTGTTTTAAAGGCTTGTTAAAGGAGGATGTTTTAAAGAAAGGTTGGAAATAGCAGAAATAGGAATCATGTTCTTTTTTCAGGTTTAAATAATGCCTGAATAGTGCATTACAAGTCCATGCTGCTTATAATGCTGGAATACTATCCAGTGGCCTCTGTTTCTCCAGTTTTATTGTTGACTTATCTATTTAAATTTAGACTATAAGGGGGGAAAGACCAATGCTAGTACTGATCCAAGATGTGGGTACTCCTGGTCTGTCTGGACTTGTGGTAGGCTGCCTATCCTTGGCTTGTGATCTTCCTGTTCTACTGCTAAAGTACTGAAAGAAAAATATTTGTATGACTGAAAGAACTGAGAGAGACCTTATAAATGTGCTAAAAGGCATCAGGGCAGTTTTAAAGCTCTTTGTAAAATGTAAAACAGAAATGTGGACTTCTTCCTCTCCCCCAGTGTAGTAAATGTCATCAAACCTCCCATTAGTACCATGCTGTGTTTCCCAAGAAGAGAAGTGCCATCATGTTCATCCTATTCAATTTTTAAAAATCTCTCTCTCTCTGTCTCCTCCTTTAAAGCACTATTGAGAAGACTGGACAAAATTAAGCACAGCAATTCAAAAGTCAGATCCATTAGCCAAGATGGAATTGGACTTTCTGCTAGAGGGAGAACGATGAAAAGTATTGACAGAGTGAACAGACTGTGGCTTTCTTTAATCTAAATATTGCAGTTTCTTAGTATCACATATTTCCTGGATAAATTTCACTGAATAGAATTTATTTTTTCTGGCCTAATGTTTTCCTTTTTTCAATAGCCTTATGGTCTTTTTGTATAATGCATGTGATATATTAAATAATTCTATTCTGTTTTCTAATCAGTATTTGTTAGCTTCCAGGAGTCAGATCTTATTGCTAGGCAACTAAATCAAAAATCTCCATCTCTGTATGAAGCAGTTTGCTGTATCCATGCTGACCCTGTGCTTATCTATACATACATCTGTAAAATTACCTAAGTGGAGCTGTAAATGTCAAATGTAAACATGCTGTGTATCTTACCCATATGGAATTTATCTTGAAACTGAGTTGTTAATAATCAAAACAGCTTGGAAAAAGGCACAGATTTTCCCCTCCCCGCTTTTAGACATGTTTTCCTCTCATGTACCTATCTTTAAGAGCAGCCTTAGTGCTGAAAATTATTTATTTCTTTTGGATTAAAAGAAATAGAGATTTATTTGTTAATTACTGCATTTTTTTTTTTTTTACATCAGGATGCTTCCTTAATTTAATGAATGCGTCTGTGGGATTTTGATTACTGTGATTATCTGTCACAAGATAGAGATAGAGGACTCAGTGTGAAAACCAACAGCAGGGCTTTAGCAGGTTGTAGTGCCAGCAGTCCTTCTGCAGTTTTTACAAAGCTTATACATTTAATAATTTATTGAGCTCTTATTTTCTATCTTGGTGCTTGATTGCATTCCCAGTGTCAGCCAGTGTATTTTGGTGATCTTCTAATAATATGTCCTCTGTAATGTCATTGTCTAATTACTAAGGATTTGTTCTTATTTTCTTCAATGTTATTTTTGTTGCTAGTGTATCAATGTTCTGCCATGGAGGAAAGGACTTCTGCTGTCACATTGGGATGACCTTTTGTTTTTTTTTAAGCTGTCTTAGATTGTTTTTAACCAGTTCATTACGTGCTTTTAACATATGTGTGGTGTGGGATTCTCAGGAGTGTAGAATTAAGGTCAGCAGGGGCATGTGGAGGTCACCTGGTTCATAGTCCTGCTCCAGACATAGTTAATCTCCAAGGTTCAGGGCCTTGTTGTGTTCTTTCTCTCCCCTATGCTGAGTGCCAAGACTGGACACAGAATTCCAGTCAAGAATATTTTGGCTGTGGCCTGACAAGTGCTGAGCAAAGAGTGACCAAGAGGTGACTCTTAGAGGAGTGTTTTTTAGACATGCTGCTGTCACCATCCCTTAGATGGTGGCTTGGCTGGCTGAATTACAGCTGTCCAAGTAACAGCCTTGAGGGGAACAAGCCTCTTCCACTACCCAATTCTGCATTTTTAATTTCTCTTTAAACCAGCTTCTGATCCTTCACTGAGGATCTGCAAGAGGAGTTTATGTATATATTTTCAAATAGGTACGCCTAAAGTTGGTTAGTATAAATAAAGGAGCTGAACTGATCCATTTTTCTGTTCTAATTTTGGTTCAGCTGTGATTAAGGATGTTCCACTGTCCTTCCTGTTCAGATCAGAAATAGATTGGTAACTGACTCATGTTAGAAAATACTGTGTTTAAAAATAGAAATGATCCCATGCTGTGGGTGAGCCCATGGAGTGGGGCTTCAGGTGAAGGGAGGGTTTAAACTCTCTTTTCTGCTTTGCTGTCATAGCACTGCTATTATTTATGGTTCCCACATGGCACCACTGCTTTTCTCACCTCCTCAGCCTCACTTGCTGTATTTAGGGACTGAAGCAATCTGGCAAGTACAGTTGAGGGAGCAGAGGGAAGCTGTAACTCTGCCCCATTCTTTGTGTTTCAGTGGTGCTGAGGATGTAGGAGCTGGGAAGCCCTTCTGAAGTATGGATGGACACAGGAGTTTGTGCTGTGAAAGACTTGCTTCCTTTTCCTGGGGCCCAGCAGGCACTGGGCATACTGGTGGCACTGGCCACTCAGGCTTGCTCATGTGGCAGCCTGTGCTCAGCTTACATCAGGTACACAAAAAGCACACTGTGGAGCAGAGGACACAGAACACGTGGAAACTGAATAAGTTTCTCCCTTCCTTTCTGCCAGTTTAAAGTAAGAGGGCACTTCTAAAGAGGAAATGGTATCTCACTCTTAGATTCAGCATTTATCCTCTCTCTTTGTCACCTACTCTGCACAAGTAGGTGACAAGCAGTGCTGGTTGCAGTGATGTTCATCTCTGATGCAAACCAACCAAACTGCACAGGAATATTCCCGGTAAGCCACCAAACAGCTTTCAGTTTAAAAAGAAGCTTGCACATCCTCCCATTAGGAATCCACTAAGCTGTCCAATATCCACAAAGTGAAGTTATTATGTTTGGTATTGTTTGCTCAGTTATAATTTTAGATTAAGTCTCAAGTTAGAGTCACAGAATCATTATGATTGGAAAAGACTATAAGATCCAAAAGATTCCCAAGTGCTGGGGCACCACCACAAAGTTTGCCACTAAATTACTAAACCATGTCCTCAATGCTACATCTGACCAAGCTGTATCTGCTATAAATATTATTCCTAACATAATATTGAGTTATACACTACTTGTTTTCTTTTACAGATTCTAGCCAGTCTTTGTTTTCTTATGAGATTTTTGTTGCAAAGTGTCTAATTCTTTAAGATGTTACAGATGGAAGCATGAAAATAGTAAGTTATTAAGAAACAAGAAATAGTACCTGCAATCTTAATATTTTTATCTTTTACGTCTTTTTAAAAATCCTACATTTTTGTGAAGTTAGTTTTGTTTTGCTTAAGAAATGCTGTAGTGTTGATTTCTTATAGGATGATTTTCTTAACATACATCACTAAATCTCTTGATTATAGAAATTTGTATCTGTGTGGTCAGGCAATTAGAATAGATCATTGTAGGTCCTTTCCAACTGAATTATTCTGTTCTGTTCGGTACATTTATTTTTCATTTTTTGCACAGAAAAATCAGGGTTCTTTTTAAAAAAACATTTCAGTCTTTTGATAGAGTTGGTTCATCCACCTTCTTCAGCCTTTCTACAATAGTGCTGCAAAGACAGCAAAACCTGTCTCAGTTGTTCATACCCAGAATAAATAAATGCACTTTATTAATCTATTATATTCCTAGTTCTCTCTCCCTATTTTAGCTTTTTTTTTTTTTTTTTTAAGTGCTTCAGTGGAGAGATGAAGTTGATTGCCACAAAAAAAGGCTGAAATAAATACACAGGCTTTCAGCCTTCAGGGAAAATTTGGATGGATTTGCAGGATAAGCCTGATAGCAGACTCTAGACATGATAAAAGGAACCACGTAGCCCACACATTCAGCACATTGTCTTTGTGCATGCAGATAATGTGCTGGGGTTGCTACAGCTTCAACTTTCCATCCTGAACTTCCTGGCATAGGTGAATCCAACTTGCTCCATTCCTCCCAGGCAAACAAAACCATCTATTTTTAGAATGATTTAATCAAAGGAAGTTTTATAAAGAGGAAAGCTGAGATTCAAAAAGGAAATACATCCTGCCGCGCAAAATTTGGCTCCAGCCTGCCCACCACCTTGAGTTAATATTGTCCAGGTCTACATTTGCAAGTGGTGCTGTGCAGTTGGAGCCAGTTTGCCTTTGGTGCCAAGAGCCTGATGTCCACACTGCATGTGAGTGGGTGGAAAGGAGGGAATGTGCTTTGAACTTGTTCCAGTTTGCTCCTGTGAACTGAAAGTCCAGCAATAGCTGGGGCACAGGAGATGCTCTGCGAAGTCTGTAGAGTACATCTTTCAGCTTTGTGTCTTTTGGGGGTATCTGGCTGTACTCTTTGATCTGGGCTGGATGAAACAAGGTGAGGTGAGAGGGAATGAACAGGAGATTCCCTTCAAAAGCATATTCCTGGTGTGAACTTACAAACTCATAAAGATGCCTCCACTGATTGGATGGTTTGAAAAGTAAACATATTCTGACAGACTGTAGGGAATTAGTACTTTCTGCCCTTTGAAAATAAATTTTCTCTGTATTCACTGATGCTTTAAAAAATATTGTAGTATTTATTCTCTGTGCTAGGGTGAGAGAGGGAAACATGGTAAAGTGTAAAGGTGTTCACAAGGGAAGCTACTTGTCTGGTTAATAATGAAGGGGTCACCTGGTAAGTGATTACATTGTTTCACAACTAACATAGAAGGTACATGGACAGAAAGTTGTCTTCCATATATGGGATTTTACTATTTCAAAGCCTTCACTATTTACCTTTTTCTAAAGCTGCAACCAAGAGAGCTTTCCCTGATTTCAAATATTTTTATTCTTCATAAAATGAAAACTGATAAATTGAAGGCCTTGCATAAAATCCAGTACACCACTTAATTCCATAGCATTAGCTGCAGACAATACTATTGCTACCTTTATTCTTCTGAGTCAGTACTGTAAAATAATGCAGCAGTGAATAGAGAGAAATGTGATAGTCCTGTAATAATGGTGGAACTGAAGAAGGTTATATAATTCAAACACTTGTGAAAGTAGTAGAATTATGGATTTCTTGCCAAGGCTTGTCTTCTGAGACTGTGATTGTTTACAGGAGTTGTAGCACGGAAGCCCATGAGGAAAGATGAGATGAGGAGGCTGATTCTGCTGCTTCATTCAGATGAAGCAGGACTTGCTCTGAGCAATGAATGCATTCATTTTCATGAGGTAGTCTAAAAATGGACTACAAAGCAGGATGGAATCCAACCCTGCATCTTAGCATTCAAAACTCTGTTTAAACAACTGTCTGCACAAGGCGGTGTTGCATTTGTGTTTGGGATGGCTCTCAGTGGAAACCAGTAACACCAGTATGCACCACCAAGGTGAGAACACAAAGCCAGAGGCCATGGCACTCTTTACACAGACTTTACTTAAAATAGGTAAGTGGGCAGGTGAGCAGAGGTAATAAGCCATGTAGAAATTTGTACCAAAGCTTTTGCAAGCCTTAGCATGAGAGCTGCAGCATTTATGTGGCTTTACACATGAATGTTGTTGGCCTTTTGTAAAGGAAGTCAATCCATAAACGAAAAGCTGTCTTTTCAAAAAATACATGTAAAATAAGCATTCTTTTATCCCAAACTCACTCTCCCCCTTTCTGAACACTTTATATTGTCATTCCACATGTGATACTTCCTTCAGCACTACATCAGCATGTGTGGTGGTCACTGGGACTTTTGCCAGTGTAAAGCAGGTTTTGGCAAACTGCGATTGCAGATTATAAAAGGCTGGCAGCAGAGTTAGCATGGGGTTAGGAGCCATAACACTGAGAAAATTGGCTAAGAGAACCAATATGTTTCTCAGCAGAATCCCTGGAGCTGGGAAGTCCTTTCCTCATACTGCTGATTTTAAGGTCATGTGGTGAGCAGCATTTAATTTCTTTGAGTTGGAGATATTTTTAAATTCTGCTGGGTGTCTGTGAGCATCCTCAGCATCCTATTTGAGAAAAAAAAACATATAGTGTAGTGTCCCACATTTAAAAACTCTCTGGTCCCTGAGCATTTGAGGTTTGATCTTATTGTGAACATCTACTTTTTAATCATATTTAGGGCCTGAGTAATTCTAACCATTGCTTGAATAGTAAATGCTACTTGGTCCCTCAGGATTTGGCCTTTATTTTTGAAAAAAGGCAATGGAAAATGTAAGAATTAATTAATTCCCTGCAGGTTTTTGTGTTCTCTTCAACTCTCAATCTGATTTTCTGGGTCTTTCTGCATGTTCACATGTACTCAGCAGCTGAGCAACTATGGTTTAAAAAAAGTCACTGAAAAATACCAAAACTCTGTTTCTCTCCTCCAGCCTTTTACAAGATACCTGCAACAGAGAGGGTCAGGAATTTTAATGCCAGCTGATTTGAGTCCTAGGAGAACAAATAACTGCACAGTATTTTTGCCAGTGTAATCTTTGGTCATTATTATTGATTGAAATGAAGCTTAAAAGTGGGTTTCTTCTGAAGTCTTTTGAAAAATGGTGGCTGTCAATATGCTTTTAAGGCTGAAACATCTATCAGCAGCCCTGTAAAGATGGTGAATTAGTTCTGCTGAAGTACGTGACACCTGTGAGAACTCCTCAGTGTGTCTGATGGGAAATCAGAGGTAACTTTCAAATTTTGGATACAAATGGAGGAGAAGAATAACAATTCTCTGTGATGTGCCAATTTATGAGTAATGAGTAAGTGCACTATGCAGGTTAAAAGCACCTCTTTTTTGAGGAAGCAGCAAGGAAGAAAGTGTAAAATTATGTACTGAGATCTGACCCCAAATATACTCAACTTTACAAAAATTATTCACCAAGAAGACCTGTAGAACTCAGAGAGAGTTTCCTGGGGGAAAATTGTAAGTGCTTGAGTGTAACTTCTTGAGTTTCATAGGGTTGTGATCTGACTGTTTAGTTAGATTTTTTCCTTTGAGTTGATATTTGCTGTCTGTCAAGTGGAAGGTCTTGCACAAGAATGAGTTATTTTACAAAAAATTAGGTGCTGCAGAAATAATTGATTTCCAAAAGCATGGTCATGCTTATGAAGTCTTGAGAAGAACATTTGCATGAATTTCTGTTCTAGAAGATAGCAGTATTTAAATAAATTTAAAACTCCCCCAAAACAATTGAAAAAAATTGCAAAGAGTAAAGACAAGTAATTTCTGGTGATTCATGCAGATTATTCTTTCTGATTTGCTTAATATTTTATGTGGAGATAATCTGTGAAGTCCCTTGAAGCAGAACAAAAACTTTAAAGATATTCTTAAGATCTTATTGATAATATTCATAAATGTTATCAGTGAGGAAGTAGAAAGCATTTTTTCCTGAACTTTGCCTCAACAAATAATTGTTGACAAAGGGCTCTTCAGGATGAAATGTCACATCTTCTTTTTCCTGTGGCTTGTGATAGGTTGTGCAATCAAAACTCTAAGGTCACTAGTTTTTTACTAGGAAAGAGTTTATTATGTCTACATGCCCAAATGTTTTCAGTTCTCTGTAAGTCTGATGGCACAATATGTGATGGAAGTAAAGGAAATCAAGGTAATATTTGTGTCTGCTAATACAAACACAGCTGTACCACCTCTTACTAGTTAGGTAAATACTCTGTCTTCAAAGTTCAGGGCTGGAAGTAAATATCAAAGATGACCGGTGTCAAATGTGTTGTTTAGATTGGGCCCAGTGTTCAGTTTGTTTCCTACTGAAGTTTTCTGTGCTGCCATTGACAATTCCCACCTACATAAAAGCAGCATAAACAGATAATTCTTTTGCCTCTACTGCTCAATAAAATAAAAGCAATTTCCTTTCCTCCAATACATTTATGTCTTTAAGAAAAAATGAATTGCTGCATAAAACTGCAAAGCAGGGCTGTGATTTTTTTGTCATCCTTTTAGCCAACCTTTCTAGGCTGGAAAAAGATTTTAATTGTAGATCAGGCCCTATTGAAGATTTTTCAAATCTTGGATTAATTTATTATAGTACATAAAACAAATGTAATTTTGACTCACCCTGTGTATAAATAGCTCCTCTAATGTACTAGATTTTTTCTCAATTACTCAGATTACTCATATGTTTCCTAGGTTATCAACTGATTTTTTATATAAAGAAGAGGGAAGATTGATTCTGACATTTTCTCAGTTGTGTGCAATGACACTTTTAAAGTCGTAACAGTCTCCTGCCAGCTACGGATATTGACTCAGGCTTGAGATTTTCAGAAGACATGCTTACTTTAGAGACTAGTTTGTCATGTTTCCATCTGATGGATAAATATCTTTTTGACTAAGTGTAAAACCTCAAATACATGTCATCCCAGATGCTCAAGAAATTTTTCACTTGACTGCTGAAAGGATGAGATGCAAAATCCTTTCAGAACACCTGCCAAGCGAGACTGCCCAATCCTGTCCCAGGCAACTGGAACAGCCACCTGAGGTTTGGAACTTCAACAATCCCAATGTAGAAAACAGCAATCCGTGAGACAAATCCTACTGCTGGGGAGTGTATGATTTCCCCAGCAGGTGGGAGATGTAAATCAGGAGCCTGGAGGGAGCCAGGAGATCTGAGAATGGCAGAGGGTTGGACGCTCAAGTGCGTGCCCTCTGCAGCCGGGTTCCTGGAAACCTGACCTTGGGTTATTTTGGATGCTGGCTGATAAGAATCTTTTCCTTGTTGTCTGAGCACTGAGACTAAAGAAATTTGCATTCCTCCTTTTTGCATTTTATCCTACTGGCTGTACCAGACAGGGCTGATTGAGGCAGGTGAGACTGAAATCCCATTGTGCAAGCTCCCTCGCTGGCACACGGAGATTTCTGTCCCTCACGGGGAGTATTGGTTAGATAGACCTTGGGAGGTGTTCCTTCAGGGTTCTAAGAACAGTGTGTTCACTTGTAAATACTCTTCTTTTGCCTTTCCCCCTTCACTGAGATAAAATAATGCTCTGGTGGCACAGTCTCTGTAATCCCTCTGTGCTTCACTGCAATAGATATGCAGGGATCTGTTTTTTAAATAGAAGTCTCCTCTGCAACACCAATGTGCTTTCATCGATACTGGGGTTTTCCTTTCTTAAAAGTACTCTACCTATTGATGGATTTGCCTAGGAAAAACAAAAGCAGTTAAAGCAGGAAGGAAGCAAGAATGACAGAAGAATCACTTTATTATACTGTTGACTTCTTCACAGCAGATTTGATGAGACCAGATAAAGACAATTTCATTTTTTTATTCAGTAATGAGTTTTACTCAATGTAGTCACCAGCAGACTTGGTGATCCTATTTCCCATTTTATATGGTGTGATTTTAACCATGCAATTTTCCCCTTTTCTCTGTCAGAATAACCTGAAAAGCAGGTTTCTTTTATTTTGTACTTAAGTTTGATTCTGACCAAGGCAGTGAACAGCTGTGGTCTTGCTGTAAGTTGCTACTTTTATTTTCCCTATACTTTCCCAATCTCTGCCTGCAGAACAGAGATGTGGGACTGGAAGTGACTCACTGGATCACAGAATCCACCTCTCTGCTGCAGCATTCATCCCATCTTATAAACTCCCTTTAAAAACATCCAAACTTAGTCTTGAAACTGCTTTGTCACGCACCTCACCTGCTCTGAGATATCTTACATTGTTTAAAAAATAATGTTAATGAACTTGAAAGGCCTCAGCTCTCCTCACTGCTGCTAATTAAGGTCTTTTTCCCCAAGATATACACATGAAAATATGGTATGTAGGTGTTTCTTTTCAGCTGCTCCTGCCAGGATGCTGCTCTGGGACCCCACTGATTAGAAACACAATTATTTTGCTCAGCCTTCGTGGCTAATTGATCTGTGCTTGGAAGTGTCACTCAGCTTGCAGATTTGGTCATGCAGTTTCTTGTGTTGTCAGAACTCTTCTGGGGAGGTTTGTTTCAAATAAGTCTGAGATTGCTCACTGATTTATGGGAATGCACAAACTTATTTTGTCAGTTTATATTACATGAAGAATGTAGGAATAGGGTGGAAGATCCAGGGTTGCTGAATGACACTGTAGTAATGGAAGAAATGCCAGGATTATCTGAGAATGAACAGACTAAGACTGATTACAAAAGCTTTGTAAATAGAAATATTTCAGGACATCTCAGTTGTGTGTTTAAATTCAGCATTACAGAATTCTTCTCATCCATAGAGAGGATTTAAGTTTAGAATGCATTGAAAAGCAGTGTTACTGTCTCTATGATAGTTCTTCTAAATCAGTGAAAAAACATACTTTAAGAATGCTTCTGTGGTCACAGAATATTCTGAGTTGAAAGGGACCCATAAGGATCATTTAGTCTAACTCTTGGGTGGATGGCCCATACAAGGTTCAAACCCACAATCTTGGTGTTATTAACACCATGCTCTGACCAACTGAGCTCATCTCAGGCCTTTTATGAAAGGAAGTAGCATGACCCAAGCCTATGTCTTCTGGCAGGAACAAGAATGACAAAAATCTCCTTGAAATTTTCTTTTCCAGAATTTTTCTCCTCATTCACAACTTTTGGTGTCTTCAGTGGTGAATTTCTAGCTATGTCCAGCATTTTTTTTCCTTTCAGTTCTTGTTTCCTGGACTGATACCATAACATTCTGAATTGGTTCCATAATTTATAGAATGGTATTGTAACTAAAGCAGATCACTTTATTTTTAAATTTTAAAATTAATATGTAAGTAGATTCCACCTTCATCTGATATTTTAAGAATATCAGAATTTGCTATCAGCCTCTGGCAAGGAAAATCAAATAGATTTTAAGATAAATGCAACAAAAAATCCAGAAATAGCTCTCTAGAACCCTTATTTTTTGATTCACATTCTAGTAATCACGGAGTTGTTCATGAGAGATTTCATTGATGAAGTAGGATGGGGCTCTTTCATATATTCCTTGGAGTTCTTTGTTGATGCTTTCAGGTCACATTTGCACAAATTCCTGCTTTTGGTAGGGTTCTGGCAAAGGCAATTTGATCCAAGAGCAGAGAAGGGGGAAATTTAATACTGTACATGGGGCTGTGTGCTTCCAAAATTTTAAAATGGCTGCCTAGGGCTTGGTAACTGAGGAAACCTCCTGAATCCAGTCATGCACCCCCTCCTTTGTATCAGAATTGCAGATCATCTTAACAATCATCTCTTGTATCTTTATACCCAATTTTGGACACTGCTTCTACATTCACTGTGTCTCTCCACAGTATTGAATATTTTTGGCTGCAAGGGGCAGCAGCTGCAGAAGGAGGGGTTTTGTGTGGAAAGGTTGCAGTGTCTGTTCATATATTATTCTGCCACATGATGTCCTCCTAAGCCAGGTTAGAATTATGGAATGCAGGTACTCAAACTGTGCAATTCTTCAGCATTCAGACATGTATTTATATAAAAGGTACCATTCTTGTAGTAAACTATTGCTCTAACCAGAAATACCTAATCTGTAATTTGTTTCAGTTGCTGTCTATGGATAGTGAACATTTCTGCTGATCTGCCTCATGATCATCTGCATTAAAACCCAAAGCTAAGAAACTTCAGCATTTTCAATTTGTTCATCTCAGTCTTGCTGGTACTGCTCACTAGTTTCTAGAAGTATTTTGTCCTAGTTGTGTATTTTTTGCACCAAGGCACATTTTGAATGCTGCACACATTATGTGAGTGTTGTAATTAATCTTATTAATAAATTACTTTAAATAAAGTGTCTACTACTTGTATTTAGGCTATGACAGAAAGACTTTTATGTACAACATCCTGCTTTTTCTTTGTGTCATATTACTTTAAATAACTTTTCTTTTTCTGTCAAAACTTAGTGTTCTTTATAATGCTGATGTAGTATATTTTTGTTTACTTAGGACTGCATGAATGTTAGTTTTCTGTCAGTTTATTAAGTTGGAGGGGATAATCTCCCACCCAGACAAAGGAAGATATTGAAACTGAAGAAGCAGCCTAGAGGATTTTGGTCATGGTGCTGAGCATCTGGTTCAATGGAGGTCAGCAGAGCACTGTCTTGTCTTAGCTCTCAATGTCGTGCTTCAAAATATTAACCAAAACACAGATAAAAAAATAACTCTGCTTTGTTTTCAGCACAGTCAACAGGTTTGTCTTTTCTCCATGCTTTATCTGAGTCTGTGCATGTTCATATAGATGTACAGGAATGTGTATCTCACTCTGTGGAAACCAGCAGAGATACAGGTGAAGCTTCACCCTTGCTCATCTGAGCTTTTACTGTGTCAGGGGCTTACACTGGACATGGATTATTTATAACAACACAGGTTTTCAAGGTGGCTGGATAGTAGCAGAAAGAAAATTTTCCAATACACATATCTCAGTTGTTGAAAATTTACTTGCAGATCTTGCTCCTTAATATGTCCACTGAATTAGAAACTTGGACTTATGACACAATGCAGGGCTTTTTTCTGATAAGGACTTGAAGTTTAACCTAAACTTCAGTGTAGGATTTTTAAATGGACTCATTCTTCAGGTAAAAAAGAAGGAAAAGGGTCACATAGAAAATTATTAGGGAAATTAAAAGATCTGTTTTCTGTGGAATACTCAGTAATTAGTCCATCCCTCTGCCCTGAATGCATCCAGTACTATTTAAAATAATTATACTAATCATCACTGTATTTAGGCATTGATTACAGTCATAAAGAAAAAAGAAAATGCTGTTCTTGTATGTCAGTGAAGTCTGCTTTGACAAGTTAATCCAGTATTTATTTAATTAAACAATGGTAATAAAATATTTAATTGCACTTTAAGACTTCTATTTCTGTCATCCAACCAGGCGAAAAATTCTGAACTCAACATATGGCAAGAAATGAAAATGCCTCAAGCACATCAAATACCAGCCCATTATACAGATTAATGAAAGAAACCGAGCTGCAATGTTCACAGGTATTAAATATTTAATTCCTTTTCTGTTCTTTGAGTCTGAAGCAAAAGGGAAATAGTCCTCTCCTCCCCCTACCCAGCCCTGTTTGTTTCTGAGGAATGTTAATCAGCTTCCTAGTGCCAGCAGGCTACAATCACCAACTACTAATTAGTTTTAGATAATGATATTGGTAATGAGGCTTTAGTTTCTCAGAGGCACCAGACTGAGCTTGACTCAAGTTTATTCAGTTATTTATTAAGAATGTTATTGTGCAGTATGAACAGTTTGAGCATGTTTAATGCCAAATATTTGTATTTCATTTAATAGTATCACACACCATTTTAAAACAGGTTTTGCTGATAGAGGAGCTGATTTTAAATTAACTTTCCATTTAACAGTGACGGTATTTGTCTCCTTGTTACTCCAATTGTTTGATTACTCTCTTGGACATGTTTACTACTCAGGCAATTATCTAATTACCTGAGGTAAGAACACCTAATTGGGGGAGTTTTTAAATTAACTTCCTGTTACATTGCCTCTCTAGGAGGTGTGTTCATGGTCTCATGTCAAGTGCTGCTGTTTTTGCAAGGCGTAAAATTCTCTGCTAAGTGTTTCACAAAGATTTTCATTTGTTGGAGCTGCCAACTGTGAGGGGTAGAGAGAACAGATCAGTTTCCACTTCATGTAGTGCTGTTGTCAGGTGTGAGGTTAATTTGTATGTTCCCAAAAGTTAGCCTCAAAATACTTTCCACCATTAAGGCAGAGAAATACCATTATCCAGGAGATGATAACAAATTCTGTGGAATGATTTCATACCTGAAGCTGTATTAGGGAGGAAGAAATGAGACATTTCAGCATCTACATGAGGATCTCAGTTTGGTTCCACCTTTCTATCTGGTAAGTTTACACTGGAGGATTGTGTTTACTGGGTAAAAACATGAAAAAATGCCATGTCTGTTTCCTTGTAACATTGTGTATTGAAAGTAAGACCAGAGAAGGCAGAAATGTAACATGTTTCCTGGCATGCTGTTTTTGCTTCTGCTAAAGATTGCAGGCCTTATTTGACCATTAATCCCTTAAAAGCACCAACCCACTGTCAGAAGATTATGGTGGAAGAATGTAACATATTGAAACATTTTGGATTTTATGCTTTTTGTCTTTTCATGGCTGTCTTTTGCTTTTATATTTTCAGTATTTTAGAGTAAAAGCCTGAATTTTATTGAAACTCACAAAAGGTCATATATTTAAAGGCATAATTTTTGTCAAAGTCACATGTCTAAGTTGCAGTTCTGAAAATGCTTGCTTTCTGTTTGCATGTGGAGTCCATTTTTTGCTTGTTTTTGTAGTTGAAAGTTCCCCAGTGTGATTAAAACATTCTCAATTTTGACAAACTGAGCACTAGAAACTAATGGATTCATTATTCTTTTGAGTAAATATGTGGATGGCAGGTTTCAAGGCATTTATAATTGTATTTATGCCATCAAGAAAATGAGTGCTATTTCTATATTCCACTCAATAGAGCATCTGTCTGAGATGAAGAATACTTCAAATTTTTGTTTTGGCTTCCAGTAAAATTTCTATCACCAATAACAAATGTAAGAATCATTGATGAGATGCTGTGTTGCTCTGTCAAATGTGATCCTTCCACTGGGCCCAAGAAAACTTGAATTATTTTCCTTGTAATAATGCAGCTTCTGCTGAATGTGGTAGAATAGTTTCCAGCTGGCTTCTTAATGCATTCTTTGGGGAAATGGAAGACATGGATTTGAGCTCACTCATTCTGAGGAGAAATCAAGGTTGAACTTTATATTTCATAGGTGACTGCTAGGCTCTTCTATGAACAATAGTAATTTTTTCTTAAATTGTGTTTTGCCTGTCTACTTCCAAATAAAAAATACACTGACTGTTTCAACATTATAATAAGCCCAGCTGAAGCCTGGGGATATCAGGATATATCAGTTATAATGAAAATGTAGGTTATATGTGATTGAGGACCTAGGCTATCCTAAGTTTTAGGCCAGCTGTGTCCTCCTCTGCTCACCAGCTGTATTTCATGGGAAGTTTGGTTTAAAATATGCTTTCCTTGTGTCATGATTGTAGAAAACTTTTCTTTTTTTGTTAAATATAATGGGGGGGGGGGAATCTATTCAAAGGTTGTATTTTATAAACTGAAATTGTCTACAGAAAGTAGAATATAAGGTTAATGGCATTAGAGTATGATAATTTTGGAGTGACTGTGCACAGCTGTTAACTTTTATAATTAGGAAGAAACCTTGAATCAGGAGCAAATTGCTTCATATCCTTTTATTGAGCATATTCTCCAAACTTGCTGATCAAACATGGGATACATCCCAACTATGAGATATTGGAATCTGTTGAGTAAGAGCCCAAGACTGACAGAAAAACCTTCTCTCTAATTTACCAGGCACTGAAGTGAGACTGACAAGCCTGTAATTTCCAGGGTTTTCCTTCTCACCCTTCTTGAACTTTTGCCAGTTTTCAGTCAGGTGGAAGCTCTGTGGACAATGAAACCATCTCAAAAATAAGGAGAGAGGTGCTGCAATAACATCAGGCAGCTCTTGCAGTACCCTGGGATGAATCCCATTGGGCCCCATAGGAAATGAGCAGAGTTTGGTTGCACTCCCAATGGTTAGCGGACATTTCCTTTTCTCCCTGGAAGCACATAATGCACATGGCCATTTTCTCTGTTTCTGCCACACCAATTTTCTGCTTCCTTTTCTCCTGGAAATATGAAATGATTGCAGCTTACCAAGGTGCCAATAACTGTGAGCCAGTCAGTGAAGAGCTGGTGGTTTATCATTTAGACATGCCATGTGCCTGTGTGTCACACAACATCTCTCACAAGAGGATTATGGTGTGCTTAAATGACAAATGCATCACTCTGTGCCAAACTCCTCAAAGCTTGAATTCCTGTACTTATTTGGAAACAAACCCCTTAATGATGGTGATGGGTATCTCAAGTCCTCTGCTAGTTTCAATTTTCTTTAGCTTGTCTTGATGTGTGAGAAGTGCAGATCATTAACTTGTCAATCAGGCAAAGGTAGTACTGCTTTATATCCTTCTAATTATTTTAAGAAAAAAGAAAGATTCTGTACACACATTTGTCCAGTGAATTCTTGAGGGTAAAGTTACCTTTGACATCTGAGAAGTAAGACACAGCAGTGTAATAGCGCATACTGCTACTTGGAGGAGTTCTGCTGACTTTTATCGTAAAGAACCTATTTAAATTGACTCTTAAAATTGCTTTGTTTTCCTATTAGCTACCTAAAGGTATGAGAAATTTCTTTTTTTAGCTTTCTTGCCCTTGGTGTGGCCATGTTGATGGTCACCAGTCGCCTCCTTATTTCCCATGTGCCTCAGCACAGTTTCCAGGAGTATCTGCTCCATGACCTTACAATATTGGGGTTCTGCTGTGCTAGTGTACTAACTCATGGAAACTCTCTTTTGGTGCCCTCAGTTTCCCAGTCTTGGGGGAATAATTTCCTTTTGGTTTAATGATGTTTTTCTGTTGTGGCAAGAGGCTTTACAATGAAGAACAGACTAGCACATAAAAGCTATTTTACCTCGGTCAGACCCAATACACTGATTTATTATGGAATTTAGCCAATGGGTTTAGCAGAATGTGAGACATCAGTGAGACATCATGGTAGGTATGTCTCAAGATATCTCACTTTTTACCTCAATATGGTTAAATCTCCACACCCTCCCACCCTTAAAATATTTTTGTAAATAATTACAACAGAGAACTTTGAAGAGGTGAGGATATGAAGGACAGTGGCTGAATGCCATTTCTGGCTTCTCTGTTGTTTGAAAATACAAGGAAGTTGATGTCTGGCTGAAAGGTAAAGCTGAATGCTCTCTTAGTTGGAGATACTCTGTGTTTTGCTGGCCCTGGATTTCTGAAGTTGCTATCTGCTTCCTGAAAACCTATAAGATAATGCACTTCCAAAAATATTTTTTTAGCTTGTTTTGTCCATCTTTATAAAGATAAAGAAGTAACTTCGCTTTTTAATAAGTTTCGTTAATGTGGCTTTTTTGGCGTGTAAGTACCTTCATTTTATCATGTGGGAAACAAATGGGGAAAAAAACCACTTTCTTATAGATATTCTAAGTAAATTTCAGATCTTTTGTGTTTGTATATGAACATCTCAGGTGGCAGATATCATATAACATGAGATACACTTTTTAATGAGAAAAGCAAAATAAGAGTGAATTAATCCAAATTAAGACCAAGTGAGAAGAACTCAATTATTATCTGTACTTTGGTTTTGTATTATATCCTGAAGTTCCACTGTAGCTGAGTGACATGCTTACAGTTAAAGGCAGTTTTTTGCAACCTATTTAAAACATTTTGAAATGTAGTTTTAGAGTTGTTGAAATGGAGATGGATGCAGTTCATCTGACAGTGCAGTCTGGAAGATATATAAATGCTCAAGCACAAACTCGAGTGTACAAGTGGTTATGTCCAAGTTTATGCCATGTCATAGCACATATCAGCATTGGTTTTATGGGCCTGTGAAAGAAGCCAATATTTCAAGATATTAATTGTTGATCCACTCAATCCCAGGCTTGTAAAACAACTTAGAAAGCTCCCTTCTCCTCTCAGTCCTTTGTAAACTTTATAGGTATTATCTTCTCTCAATCTTTGTACCCTAGGAGTTGCATATATTGAAATTAAGAGTTGTAAAATAAACATTGCTTGTATTTTAAAAAACAAAAACTACATCAAAATCAAAACAAACCTGTCTTCACCTTGTCAATTGACTAAAAGGCTAAATAAATTAGGAGTTTGGCTTCCTTACCTCCTTCCTGCAGAAAACAATTTTTGGTTTTCATAGTAAAGCACTATGCAAGTGAAATGCAAATCTAATTCAAGCTATAGTGCAAATCTATGCTTTCTACACCTGTTTTAAAGGAATTCCTGATGTTTTAAGTTGTTTCCCTCTTTTATGCCAGAATAGTATGAGATGTTTTGGCTGTTCTCCTGAAATTGGGTTGTTCAAGTCAGAATTTCAGTTTTTAATTTTGGGAATTATGTGTATGACTATCACCAATATGTGTATCATGCACAGAGCAGTAGCACAAAATGTGGGAAGTCTAAATTTAAATCTCTGCTCTTCTTGATTCAGAGCAGTTTATCCTGCATTACCTGGAGGCATGCAGGGCATGAACTTGAATATGGATCCCCTGTTTCAAACCATGCCACTGGACAGGCTTGTCAAGCCAGAGCACAAGTTTATGTGAATATATTCATATGTAGGCTTCTCCTATGCTATAGTTCTGTGCAAAGAATGCAGCTTGGAATAACAGTTATGATGAAGTTTCATTTAATCAAAAATACTCTGTTCATGTACATATGTATAAACAGCAAATAATTAGTTATACTCAGAATAACTCATTAAAATTCCACTTAAAGCCATTAATCTGGGCATTTAAAAGGTCATTATCAAGCAATTAGTTTGCTGTCTGTTGAATATTGGACTTTTTTTAATTGCATCTGAAAGGGGAAATTGGAAATGGGAGAAACTTGCAGACAAGTTTCTTTGTCCTCTAGAGTTACATGTGAATGGGTGTGTAAAATGAAACATTTTCACTGGCATCTTCACAGACTAGCACAGTGATATATAAACATTTATAAGAGTTTCAGTCTGAAGCTCTGCTGGAAGTCGTTGTTGTGAAATAAAGAACATACTACCTGACACTTGGGCCAAATTCAACAAATAATTTGGGGGCTTATTCTTATAATTTTTCATGGAATCATTGAAGCATCAACTTCTTTCCCAGATGTTTTGCTCTTATTTAATTGCTGCCTTGGTGGTCTTTAGCTGATGAAAGAACTCTCCATTAAAGAAGATATGGATTTCCAAGACTAGGCTTCATTTCTGATAGCCTGTTCTTTCCCCTCCCTCCTAAATCCTACAGAAAAGTTATATTTCTGTCACTTTTTCGTTTCCATTGTGGCTACATCAAGGAAGACCAAATTATTTCCTCCGTGATGAAATGAGAGGGAAAAAATTAATAGAAAGATAAAGTCCTTATTCAAACACTCATTACCAAGTTCCAGCATTCTGTGCTGGAATGAAAGTTAATGTTTTAAGCTCCCTGTTTCTCATTGTCATCAGGCAGGTGTCCTGCCCATGGCAGAGAGGTTGGGACTAAAATGATCCAGAAGGTTCCTTCCAAGCCTCAACATTCCATCATCACTGTCGTGGAGAGCAGCATGTGTTCTGCAATGGCTGCACAGTAAAAGCATCCCAAACTGTAGCTGCTTTCTGCTTTTATTAGTTTGATTTGGGTTTTTTTAAAAGTAAAATAACTAGCAGAAAACCAATTAATATTTTAATTGTATAAACTTTCTGAATTTAAGAATTTAATTGTATAAACCTTCTGAAGCCTTTATGGTACTTGAATGACTGGGAGAGTACAATGCCAGGAAACAGACATTTTGGGGTCACTGGAGACTCCTTCCATGTATCACTTTTCAGCATTCTGAATATGCTTGTGGATAATTTTAAAAAAACAAACCAAATGCTTTAATTCAGGAACACAATTTGGTGGTAATTTACATAACAATAAGATGCTGTTAAGTGAATGTTACAAAGTGGTTTAGGTATTGAATGAGGTAAGAAAGGAGATAGAAATAAGACTGCAATATACTGGCAGTGTTTTAATCTCACCTTCCTTTTTTAAGGATGAGTTTAATCCTTTACTGAATTGTTTTCTCATTTGTCTCCTAATTTTGTTTATTAAAACACTTCATTCTTCCTACATAGCTTTGTCCTTTAGAGTTACATGTGAATGGGTCTGTAAAATGAAACATTTTCATGGGCGTCTTCACAGACTAGCACAGTGATATATAAACATTTCTTAGAGTTTCAGTCTGAAGAAAATGCTGAAAGTCCATGTTGCGAAATAAAGAACATACTACCTGACACTTGGGCCAAACTCAACAAATAATTTGGGGGTTTATTCTTATAATTTGTCATGGAATCATTGAAACGTCAACTTCTTTCCCAGATGTTTTGCTCTTATTTAGTTGCTGCTGTGGTGCTCTTTAGCTGATGTCTCCTCCCTGCTGCAGTGGGCAGCAGTTCTGTCCTTGGGCAGTGGCTGGCTGGCCTCTGGCAGGCCTTGGCACTGACTGCACCCTCTGCTTTTATTCCAATTATTTCCAACTTGCTGTCTTTAGTGTTTTAAAGTGGGGGGTGAGATGAACTGGTGATTTAATTAGAGTGAAAAGGCAGACAAATTTTTCATTGTAAAGAAAGGAAATTGCTGTACCTGTGAAAGATGGAATCCTGTTGATGGCTTTTAACTGACACCTTGGCCACTGAGATCAAACAGATGGGTGGGTGGTACTTCCCTGCCTTTTCCCTTCCTGAGGAGAGAAGTTCTGTTCTGGAGAACCTGGCAGCAGAGAGGTGTTGGCTGTCCTATGAGGGAGGATGCTCCAGGAGCCAAGAGGGACCAGGGCCTAGGCAGGACAGTCCCTTGTTGTCCCCTGGGCCCTCAGACCGCGCTCCTGGGGCTGCAGCTCCCAAGTCATTTTAGGGCTGTTGGTGCACTCGAGGCCGTGATGGAAGGTTTGTAAGGAATTGATATCATTGGTGAGCTGGCACTTTGATTTGTGCAGCAGTTTTTGTGCAGCTGGCCTCTGGCACAGTTTGGAATAAATTAAAATGGTTTCAATTCTCCCTGAGGTAAGAGAACTATTCCCACTTGCAGATTAATGGAATGCATTTTTGCCATTTTCTTATACAACACAGTGTATATTCTCACTGGGGATAATGGCTGAGTTAATAGACTGAATATAAGGAATTAAATCTCTCCATCAATATTCTTCACTATTATGTGGTTTTGTTCTTTTATGTGTGCAAAGCACTGTGTTAATACAGTCAGAAGATAAAATTGTGCAGACTGTTAAGTCTTTGGAGATTTTGGCCTTGGATTTTTTGAATCACAAAACTTTTGATTGCAGCACGAACCTTTTTCTAAAAAATTTAGGACATCTCAGTGGTAAAATACCATACAGAGTATTTAAATTCCTTACCATGTAGATTTCCCCAAAGCTTGTAAGAGTAGAGTCATTAACATTTAGATTTTTGGTTGCTTTCTCCATAACCTTTGTGTTCAAATAAAGCTTTGGATCATGATTTGATGTTCAGCTTATATTCTGCTCATGTGTTTTATCCTGTTGTACAAATGATTATTCTATGTGGTTAGTTAGCTTGCTCTAAGAGGAACTGGGTTTTATGTTAGAAATAGCTGGTCTTTGAGAGCCCAGCAGTTTGAGGGAAACCTAGGCTGCAACAAGGCAAATATTAAAATACAGATGCCTCAAAAGATTAAGTACCTTCAGTAGTTATGTTAGCAATTTTTGTCTGCCTCATAGTGTTTGTTCCATTCTCTAATTTTATCTTGTGTTTAATGAGATTACATTTTTTTTGAGTAGTGAATAAGTATAGAACTTCTTTTTTAAAAACAAATATTTTCTGCATACTTAGAATGTTTTGCTGAAGAAGTCTTTGCCAAAAGTGAAATCTGCAACTTTTAAATGAAGATCTGAAATATTTTGAAGATTAATTATGACTGGTTTTTTGGAACTGCTTTTATGACGTTTTTCATAGGAACTGCTTCCCAGCTCCCTTTTAAATCAACTCTGCAGGGAGCTATTTCTATTGGAATGTTTTGCTTTGCTAGTCTAATGGAGTTTTAAGTTCTAATGATGCTTTTAGATGCTGCTGCAATACATATATTAAAAACCCCAGCAAAAAAAAAAAAATTAAAAAAGCAAACAAAGAAAATTCAACAAAAAAAAAAAAAGCTGAACAAAGAAAAGCCAATCACCACCACCACAAAAAAAATTTAAAAACAAAAAAAAAAAAAAAAAAAACATCACAAACCAAATAAAAAACACTGCCCCAGTGTGACACCCTTCTGGTCTTCATAGAATTCATTAAGCTGCACTGTTACTAGTAAGGCTCATGCAGCAAATCAAGGCTGTTATTGCTATTTGAGCGCCTTTGCTTTTGTTTCAGCACAAGCAATCTGCAGTGACTGTTCCTCTAATGGTATTTTCCAGAAAGCCTCAGAGACACTCACATTGATTGGCAGTGCTGTAGGACAGGGCACTTCTGGACAATTTATGCCTCTTATAGCAGCCACTCAATGCTGTTACTTAATGTGCAGTGTTCTATCAGGGCTATAATTTACAGCAAATTGAACATATTCCCCAGTCCATTTAAAGACTGTTCCATTGTTAGAAGACTCATGTCCACTTTTATATTCTGTTGTTATTTTTGTGATGGTTTTTGAGTTTTGCCTTGTGCCAGTGGCACATTTATCTTGCTTCTTCGATATTTAATTATAGTTCCAGCGGAATTCTCACTGTGAAAAAACAAGTCTAACTTGCATTCCCTCTGAAGATGTTTTGACAAATAAAACATAACTAATTTCTGCATAGCGCTATTGACAGTGTTTCAGGCCACATTTCTTGACACAGAGATAATAATAGGGAGAAAGCATGGATACTTTAAAAGTTCTCCTTCTTCTTGATTTTGTAGTGAGTAGTTATAGGATCCCTGTTCAGATTTATGTCTACATGAGGTTCTCTGAAAACCTGGAGCTCTGACCTCAGTGATTGCTTGACCCTCAAAGCTTCAGAAGTATGAGTAAGGATACAGATTGTACTTCCCAGAAATTCTTTTAGCAATAATATAAACCTGTCTTGACAGTTACAAACAATATTTTGTGACTGTTTTTCTCTGTGGGCAATGAATCTTTGTACCCATTTTTCCTTTTTATATTGTCAGTGTGGAAATGGCTTCATGGAAATGGCTTCAGGGAGCCTCATTTGTTCTTTTCACCAACTTTGCAGAACAGTTGTCTCATTTAATATACAGTTCCTTCTTTTGGTTTGTCCCTAGGTGAAGCACTTTGCTAAGTGAAATTAAATTCCCATCATCTTTTATAATCAAATTCTTTAAATCTGGTTACAAACCCCTTTCTTTACTTCTAACTTGCTGCCTCTGTCCCATAGTTACTCTTTCAATTCTGTCAGCTTTCACTGACAAGCTGGGTATATAAAAGCTCAGGGCAGGCTGATGAGGTTTGGTGCAGCCAACAGTGACCTTTCCTCCTTTGCCCATTGCAGACATTGGACCTGAGGGACCCTTTTAATTCCTCTGCTCAGAAATATTTGAGGACCAGAAACATCCCTAAGCCTTTTTGATTCCTGCTTGCTCTGTTTAGTCAGGAGACTCTAGTTCTTGCTCTGTTCTGCCTGTGATGTAAGTAATTCCTAATTTCTTGTTGCTCTGTTGCTCAGTTTGATTCACAGCTGAATTCTTAGGATGGCTGCTGATTCAATGAGCCCAGTCCTGGCCTCATTGGTTGGGTCATTGTTTAATCTGCTGTGACGTAGCTGTTCAGGTGACATCAGCACCCTGTTTGTGGGATTTTTCCCAGTGTAGTTATGGTGACGTGTAAACAGTCAGTTTAAATATGTCAATTTTGCATTTCAACTGATGCAGCCTTCACAGATCTTTATTGATTTAAAGGGATTTATGTTGCTTTAAAGCAATGGAAGAACTTCACTTTGTTTTCAATATGCTATTATGATTTTTAAGCTGTTCTTGCCATGTTGTAGCTGCTTAGGTAGCCACACAAAAATGACCGGGGCTGCACCTTAACGTGTGCTCAATGCTCAGTACTAGCTCCATGATCCCTTTTTGCTTTTCTGTAACTATTTCTGGTTTTAGAAGTAGGCCTGTTTTATCCACTTTCCAGGCTGCTTTCAATTATGGTGAGATAACAGCAGGCTTTTGACGAATTCTATCAAAAAGCAGATTATACTTCTATCCTTAGAATATTTCTTGAACTGTGCTAGATATTAAGGTTGGTATATTTTCCACTGAAGTCTCCTACCAAAATGAAAGTGTAGTACAAAGAGAGTAAAAGCCTCTTCATGCAGCTCTAGCTGCAGGACTGAGGGTTAAACAAGTGGGGAAAAAAGGTGACAATTTGCCTTCAAAGGATTCAGTAATCAAGAATTGCTTTTCTCTCCTCTACTGAGAAAAAATCAACTTATAATGTACCCAGTGCATCGTGTCATGCCTTTCTATTTTTATCCAAGTTGTCTTCCGTCTTTCCCATCAAAATGTTCTGAGACTTAGTATCATTCTCAATTATTATAGCCACTGTTTCTATCTCTGAAAGATCTTTCTATACTTCATACTTTCAATCATATTTGTTGTTTAACCAGCTCCATCTACAATGCATTAATTAGAAGATCTGCATGCTTTCTATTTGTTATAGGCAAATAAAGATTTCAGAGCTCTGTTTTTACTCCGTTTCCTGTGTTTTGCAGTACTGCTTGGTTATGACATGTTGGTCAGCTGGTTGCCCATTTAGTAATTCCTAATATTACAGAAAGAGCACATCCTGATTAGACAAGAGATTCTATGTCTGCAGATGAGCACCTCATCTGCTGTGTCTTTGAGAAGCTGGTCCTTTTTGGCTTTAAAACCTAATTTTATGGAGATAAATTCTGCTCTTGGACAGTGCCAATGATCATCTGGTTAGGCTTGCTTTACTCCTACGACTCTTAAGGACACTTTGAATGAAAATAATTTTTCTATTTACTGATGGAAAGAGTATTGTGTAGGGTGATTTACTCTGAATAATGAACATCACTCACACACACACTTTTATGCTACAGTACCTGGTTCTATACATAGTTATTGTTATAAAAACATACATAATTTTATACAGTAAATATATAGTTTATAACATATTTATATTGTGATTTTTATAAAAATATATTTTATATGTATTCTATATATATTTTATATTTATATATATATATACATACATAAAATACATATATAAAAATATATATTCTCTTCTATAAAAAGAGAATTTACTGTTATAAAAAGAGAATTTAATTGAATAAAGAGATTGCCAGTACACTAAGCCCTAACTAAACTCTGTGAACAGAAAACTAAGCACTGGAAAGATGCCTTCCTTAAGCAAAGGTGGTCTTGCTTTAATTGTCTCAGAATTTAGGAAAATACTCAACAATAATTACTTCAGTGTCTTTTTATATATGCAATCTACTGCAGAATGCTGGAGATATGAGTGTTATCTTTTCTTTATTAATGCTTATTTGATTTGGAAACCAGAGAATATATTGGGGAAAGTACTTGAAGATGTGCTTTGGAATATTGTAAAGATGAATACCCCAATGGAAGAATATTGCTGCCATACCCTGAAAGTGGTTATTATGAAACTTTGGAGTAGAATACCACCATTTTTTCTTGCAGAGGCGATATTTTATGCAGTTCAGAGGTAGTGAGCAGCTGAATAAGAGCTCCTGATTGTGGATTTCAAGTTGTCTAGGCATAGAACCATGTCTAGTTATAGTTAGTATGGATTTACTTTGCAACTGGGATCTGAAGTGAACGTTCTTTCAGGATGACAGAAATTCAGACAATCACCATGTGGTAATTTGCCTATTTTGTCTTCTCTCAGTGCCTGTTATCAACTGAGTCCTTTATTGACAGGGCCAGGGAGACTCTCTAGCACCAACCAGATTTCTGTGAGACTTTGATTTCAGTGAGTTTGCAGAGGTGAGACCTGGTATGGTAAGAGTCACTAGCTGCAGGCATGTGATGGGAAGCAAAAGCCCTGTTTTACCCAATCCCTTCTCTGAAGATGTGTTGAATCTAACATGAAGCAACATAAGAAAGTGCAAATGGAGCCAGAGCACAGGGAAGCTTTCCTCCCAGTCTGCTCAGGGAATAATGAGTGAGGGCCAGTGTGTTGGAACTGCTGGGGGCACCTGAGGAGGGGAGAACAGCATCATGGATGGCTGATCTCCCTTCCTGTGGGTGAAAGAAAGTGGGGGAAAGGCTGCTGGTGACATGGAGCACATCCCCCTTTGCATAAATACTCCCTTCTCCCACAGAGGAAAGTTTCTGTGACTCAGTGAAATGTGACTCCTTGGGTTTTTTCCTGCCATCCAGAAGGGTGTGTATCCAAAGAGATGAACTGGGGGAACAGGCTTGTTCATATACAAGGGATTTTTTTCCATCTTGCTTTAAAAAAAAAAAAAATCAGTTTGTCAGCCTTTACTCAGCTTGTTCCCAGTTCAGCTCCATTTGATCAAAACATACCAGCTTCCATCATTATCTCTCTTACCTCATAATATTTATTGTCATTAGGGAATTGGATACAGTATTACCCAAGATAGCTGTGTTATCAATGACAATAAATCCCTGTCCAAATGTAGCACCAGAAGCATGTTTTTATTCTTATTTTTAATTTTTTTTTTTTCCACAAAGTCTCCCTGGTTTAACAGTGAACTCTGAGGCAGATAATTGTTTTGGTGAACCATTAAGAATTTTGTCTCTTTGGCCAAATGAATCAAGATGTGGCACAACTGTCATCTCTGTGGAAATCCAGTACTGCTTTTCATTCTTGCACATCTTTGCCTTCTCAGTGACATGTATAATACAAGACAGATCTCTCTGAATATTCATATTACAGATGTGATATGGTTTAATTTGAGCTACATCAAGAGGATATAAACTCTATTTCCACTGGATGTCACTCTTCGCTTAGGTCTGTGGGAACTTAACACTAAGGGATTGTCTGCATCAACTTGATACCTGGTGGTTTGTTTGGTTTTTTTAAATGTTTATTTAATCTCATGGTTCTAACTGTGGTTTTTTTAAGGAGAAAAAGTGCTAAAGATGGTAATGATGATATGTTGAGCTAGGTTTTACTTGTGTGATTGTAGCATATTTCTGAAGGGGTAATGAATTTGTGAAACTTCACAGTGTAGAGATGCACTTGGATAAAATTCTCAGGTATTAACAGAAAGTATTCATGAGTCTATTTCAAACAATTCCCCTGTGCTTGGGAGACCTGATACTACTCTGCAATAAATTTCCTCTTTTTTTATATTTGATATCTCACCTTTCCTTATTCAGTTTCTTCGCTTACAACTATGTTTTTTTGCAGAGGGAGGGTTTGTGATTTTTGGGGTTTTAAAATTTTTTTTGTTTTTATTTATGGGGTTTTTTGTGAAAGGTTTTTTTTTGTTGTTTTGTTGGGGGTTTTTTGTTTGTTTTTGTGGGTTGTTTGTTTGTTTGGATTGGTTGGTTTGTTTGGTTTTGTTTGTTTGTTTTTGGTTTTTTGCAATTGTAGCTTATGGCTTTGGAGTTTTTTGCTTGCAATTGTAGCTTTTCTATGGCCAAATACAGAAGTGGCTGGCATGGAATGGACAACACTGCATTCCTTTCCACCACTTGCTTATGTAAATTCAGTATACAAGAGAGACTTGACCCTAGTGAATACACTCTCAAAAGTCATTTTGGGTCAGGCCAATGAGCTAAACTGCTTATTAATTGATGTTCTGCAATGATCTACTAGAAGCAGCAATCTAAAATATATCACACACAGGTTTTGGTTGCCTGTGTTTCATTAGGTTGTCACAGGATGCTCCTGATTCTGGGGTGTTTTATTTTGCCCTTCTCTTCAGGGTTGCACAGAACAGCACAAAACTGCCCCTCTGTAATTACATTTCAATGACACAGCTCAGAAATTTGGCCCTTTATTTTGACAGCCATAATGTCAGAATATATTGGTCACAAACAAACTTGGAAATTAAAGTTCTTCTAAGGTGAGTTGTGAAGTTCATGTCTTTGATACTCAAATGTCACCTGACTTTGATTCAAAGTCAGAGCAGAGGGGATCAAATTTATATGGATGTAGGAGCCTCCCTTTCCTCCCTGTATCCATATCATAGGAAGCACTTATGTGGGCTGGAAGGAAAGCCCCATGGATGAATTTGGAGTTCTGTTCCCTGCTGGCTTTTGCTCCCACAGAGCTGGTGCAAGCAGCTGATGCAAGCCCAAAGAAAGAAGTTAAGAGTCCCAACCTGCTTTAAGTTAGTTTTTCATTTGTCAGTGACATTTCCTCTGTGTATGTCCCAAAATGCCAAATCAGTGTGTTTGTATTCCAGCCTCATCTGTGAGTTACTGAACACACAAAAACAGGCCTAAATTATTGCAGCTTGCACAGGGCTCTTGGCAGCCCTTCCTTGGTCTTTTAGGCTCTGACTGAAAAGGCTGATTCCTTTTCAGTGTCTGCTAAATGAGAGATGACTGCTCATGCAGGGCCACCACATACAGCCTCTTTGGTTCTGTGTTACTCCTATACAGACTTTGTTCCTGTTAGAAAAAAATATACTTTTAATATTTATATTCAGTTTTCTTTGATATTTCCATTGAAAATATTAGCAATAATTATCATTAATGTATTTGATGGTATTATCTGAGTATTTAGGAACCAAAATTACACCTCATACCCTACAGTCTGATTCATTTTTGGGAGACTATAGGTAATTGTTGCAGCAGTGTTTTCAAGCCTGGTCTTCTACTAAAAGGAGTTTTCCAGTTTAGAGGTAGAAATACAAGGTAGTTCAAAAAAATTAATTTCCTTTCTTGTATCTATTCTTTTTCAAAGAAAGTTATATTGTAAAAAGCAGAGCATTTACATTCATTTAACTCTCCAACTTCTGCTAAATTTTTAAGTACAAAATAAAATGTTTGTCTTGAAATAATTCTATTCTGCACAGTTTAAGCCTTCAGAGTTATACTTAGGCCATGCATTTGGGTCATTGACTACAAATGAGAAGCTGACACAGTCTGGTCAAGCAGGCATTTACAGGTGAGAGCAGACATTTGTAATATTTAGGCTTTTATGTACAAGTGGGGAAAATACTCCCTCAGGTTTCTTTCATCAGATATTTAATAAATATAATAATAGACCTAAACCCTTTTTCTGTGTCTATAAATAATTGATTAATTTTAAAAACCATGGGTATTGAAACTTATCCTGAACATGTTTGTGTTAGGCACTGAAATGTGAATTAATCGGTTCAGTTGTGTGCTTAGCTCATAGTATCAGTCATCATGATTTTCCTGTTGAAAGGCAGAACCTGGTAAACGTGATCTCCCCTGCTTTTCTCACCTTCCCTCTGGCAAAAGGGAGGGACATGAACTGAACAGCCCATTACAGCTGTTCAGAACAGTTCTGGTACCAGTTTTTATAAAGAAAAGCTCTCAAGGGTCTATTTCTCTTGTATTCACAATACTTGTTATGTTCATTTATGTGCACGTTAAGACTTCTGAAAAAATTATTTCTTTACATATATTACACTGAAGGCAAAATTATGTGGAACTTATGACAAGGAAAAATGGTGTGATTTGAGGATGATCCCACAGATTGTGATTGGTATTTGTTTCCATGCTGGAACAGCATCCCTTAGTGTGTGAATATTGTCTGAACCTTGCCTGAGGGAAGCCTGAGGACCTGACAGAGCCATGCAGGCTTGGAGCTCAGCTGAAGATACAGAGATGTTTTCCAGTGTGATCATGTAGATCAGCTGTTCCATTGAATACTACCAGTTTGTAAGTTTGGTGAACATGCTTCAGGAACAGGGCATTTAGCATTTTCTTTAGATGTTAACTGATTTGTTGTTGTTTTAAACTGGAGAAAGCTGCACCCTGTTTTCTTACATTTGGGAATATATCTTGCAGTGGTTTTGATTGTAAATTCAGGTGTAATAGTAGCAATGAGATAAGTGATTTCTATATATTGAAAAATAAATTAGTATTTATTTGACAGTTTCTGAAGAGCAGCTGCTTCATCTAAACTAACCAAATAAAGGCCTGGAAGAGAAAGGGGGCTTAAATATAGGCTTAAAAAGGTTCACAAAATACATACTTCAAGGAAGATAAACAACATATGTAAGGACTATATCTTATCTCCTACCCTGAAAATTAATGGCAAGAATCTCCCTGAACAGGAATGGAAACTATATTTTCCCCAGTCCTGTCCTTGAATCATGCAACAATTCATAAGGAAGTTCATAAGAAGTGGCATTTGGATGTTTTCTTAAGGAAATTAATAAGAAGTGGCATTTTGGATGTGTGCATGTTTTAGGCAACCTGTGAATTCCCACAGGTAGGGATCCAAACATGGATCAGGAGCACCATGAATCTCTGCTAATACAGGAGTTTGTTGCTAAGAGTCAGACTGGAAAATATTGATCCCAAATAGTGTCCCAATTCATGGTGGGAATGACTTTAAGAGTGAAACAGACCAGTCTAAGGGAAATGGTTTAGTTGAGCTCGGAAGAAAATATTCCTATGAGGAAAAGCAGCTGAGTGTTGCTCCCCACCCCTGTGTTCTTTACACCAGGCAGAGAAAAGAGGCAGCTACAGTAGTACCTGAAGCATCAGGTTATTTCCTGAATTCTGGGTGGGAACAGATCATCATGGAAGCTCTAGGAACTGTGGAACAGCAAGACACAAGGAGTGGGTGTGTTTGACACCACAGTGAGGGAATGCAGACACTGAATTTATTTATGGCACATGTAATCCTGTTCTGACTAGCACTACCCTGACTGTCATTTTTAATGACTTCACAGGTTAAACTATTAAAATTAAATTGAGTATAGGTGTCAACTTAGGAATCCTGTCCCTGGGCCAGGATTAAGATACATGGGTTAAATGAAATCAATGCAGTCTAGGAGGTAATGTGAAGAACTGGAGAAATTCCCTCTCCATGCTTGGCAAATCTAGTCCAATTCACATGAATGAATCTTGTATTTTTTTTAACTGAAACAGGAAATATAGCAATACAAATCAATATATTTCTGTTTTATTGGAACTACCTATGATATCAAATAAAAGTAAGAGCCCAGGAATATGTTACTGCTGAACAATATAAGCCTGTAGACACTTAAAGGAAGGCAAAGTAGCAAAAATAAAGAAAAACTAATTAATCAAACTCCTAGTTCTGCTTATGGGTCCCTGAAGAGATGGAAGGATAGGACATTTTGCTTTAAAAATGGTATCTACAGCACAATTATGGGTTTTCGTCCATTGTTTTAGTGTGTGAGATACACTGGTTGGAGTCTGTTCCATGTTAAGGACTTTACAACCAGCCTGTCCCAACTTACCTTGACTCCCCAGAGGCTGTCTTGGCATTTAGGGACTGTTATTGATCGGAGATGCCATCTTTTATTTGTTCTTGTATTTAAAGTTTGCATTTTTATTCCATTTATTGCCTTTGCATGCATACATTTAGAACCAATCTGTTTTATTTCATGATTCAATGGGAGCAAGGTTTTGGTGATTTTTGTTCCACTCCTTTTTATTCAACACTTGTTTGCTGCAATTCAGAGTTATGATTTCTGTCTCAGAAATGCCCTAAATATAGAACTGACTTATTTTTACTTCTTTATTTCACCTCTTAAGGTACATTCAATGTCTTATTGGGAGTCCTGAAGACTTTCTTAAGTTGTCATCAGGAAAATAATTGGCAAGCTACAAATAATTTCCTGCTGTGGGGAAGCTGACAGTGGAATAGAAGGTAGGAGGAAACAGTTTCTCTGGTTTGAAATGGATGAAAGACCAAAAAATGACCCTACTCTACCAACATTATTTTCTTTCTGAAGATAGGGAATTTTTCCTTCCTTAGGCCTCCAGTGAGTGTGGAATTAATAAGAAAAGGATGAAGCATTGCTAATGAATCAAACACTGTAAAATCAGTTTGCTCAGTTTTCTGTCCATGTTGTGCTTCCATTGTTTTCTTCATTAGGAAAAGTAAACACTTTTGTTTTTTGCTGTAATTTGTTATTTATGTTGTTGCTTTGCATCATATGTTCTGCAGGAAGTTTCTCAGCTTTCCTCTGTAGCTTTTGACATTTAAACACTGATCATCAAAGCAGTGTTGAGGAATTAGGATGTAACTTCAGAGGTTTTAGTGTTTGCTCTTTTAGAAATGCAGAAATACTGACTGACATCAGTTCAGAAGATTTAGGTTCCCTTTTGGCAAAGCTGTCAACTTTTGATATTTCTAGTCACTTTTCTTCCCCCAGCTCAAAAGGAGATTGATCCTTTCTTTTTGCCAATCTCTTGTTGATGTTCTTACAACATTATTCTCAAAGAATTCCAGGGAATGATAGTCTTGATTTGTGTGGCTCTATTTTATTCTAGATGACTCAGTGCATAAAAAGAAATGTCCACTGTTCCTAGGCAAATGAGGCAAAAGTCTACAACATCCACCTTGTCTTTATGGTAGAAGGATCTAAACAAGTTATCAAAACAACTTAGATATTACCTATTTTTGGTGGGTTTTGGTTTTGTTTGGGGTTTTTTGTTTGTTTGGGTTGGAGGTTTTTGGGGATTTTTTATTGGTTGGTTGGTTGGGGTTTTTTTGCTAGTTAGGCACAGGTGAAAATTTACATTCCTATCTTGTGAACCTTTTAGAAAAATATTTATTTCCCTATTGTTATACTGTTTCTCAGACAGCAATTTTCACATGGGCAACATCCCCTCTAATCCTTTGCTGAGTTTATCTCCAGTCTTTAGCAAAAAACTATAAAACTGAAGATTTCCTGGAGGGAAAAAAAAATCAATCACTGCTTGATATATGATGCACAATGGAAGTAAATGCTTGGATGTAAATCCTGTTTGGCATTTCTCTTACATTTTGAGAAGATGATTTATTCACTGAGCTCCTCTTTTGTACGCTGAGCTGTTCTTTTCATACCTTTAACTCAAGTACTTCAGTTGTCTGCTTTGTAAAGTGACTTCCCACACAATTACATCAGCACAGTGGAGGCAGGAGTGAGCGTAGGCCAAAGCTTGATGCAGAGGGTTGGGAGACCTTTTTAAACAGAGGAGAAGCCAGTCTGTACTCTCACATGTACACAGGAACAAAATTTCTCCTCATACACAAGGAAGGCCTTTTTTGTCAGTAGCTGCATTAAAAGTATGAAAAAAACCTCTGGGTTTTTCCCTGTGTTTCACCCCTAGCCCCCAAAATATTTTCTGCTGAATTTTTTTCTTGCTGAAAGTTTTGCAAGCATTTTTAATACCAGCTTTCCAAAAGAAAATCTGTGTAGTGCATGATGTTTATCAATCAGATGTTGTAGCAGACCTTTTCACATGAACCAAGCTGATTGTGTGTGATGTAATACTGGATGTATTATGTACTGATGGGCAGCAGGAACACTTGGAAGTTTTTGTGGTGCTAATCTGTAAATCTGGGTACAGAGAGGAACATTTATCATGCTGAGGGGTAAATCCAGTGTCATTGCATGGATTATTTTACTGGGTTTAGTGGGGACTTTTTCTCCAATGATCATTTTATCTGGATTATGAACCTGGCTTGCTGCATCAGGATATTTGTGAAATGGACATAACTTGATAGGATTTGTAAGAGCTCCCACATAAGGGGAGGAGGATGTGCACCAACTTCCCTCTGGTGTAACAGCCTCTGTTCACACTTGACCTAAGGAACCTGGAAAATTGGAATTGTGAACAACAATAATCAAACTCTTTAAAAAGTTGAACCTTGAAGTTGTTGAAGTGCACTGGGTCTTGCATGAACAGGAATGTTAAATACCCCAACAGGTTTGCAGTGAGCTCCAAGAGAAACTCACTGCCAGGAAGGTTTTGTGGATGTTCTTGTGCAGAGTGATGCTGGCTGGATCATTGCTAATGCTCTAAGAAGTACAGCTGAGTCAGCCTAAGGTTTCCTAGTTCACTGAAGCAAGGGACATAAGGCAAGCTTGCCTTCTGACAATAGCATTGCAAGGTCATTTTTCTCATTAAGATTTAATAGTATTTGTTTTCCTCGCTACTTAATTAATTAAGCAACTGTGATGGTGCTCAGGCTGCAGATCAAGTCCAGCAAACAGGAAAGTTAATCATGACTGGACTATTAACTCAAATGAGAGTCATGAGGTGTTCTAAGCCTATTTTCCGTTGGAGTTTTGGGCTTTGAAACTCATGTTGAATCAGAGCAAGGCTGAACTGTAAACTATGGCCTGATTCAGGTAATTTTGATTGCTGTATAGAAATTCCTAAATCAATTAATGCTATTACAGGTAGACAGAACAGCTAGATCATATTCCTACATTTTCAGATGTTGCCAAAGGTGTGGATAGAAAAGCTGTAGTTAGAAACTGTAGAGTGACTCGGAAACTGCAGGCAGCCAAGAAACTCCTTGTGACAAGAAAAACCTCCTTTGTCCCAAATAACCTCAGAAGGGGCCACAGGTACAAGTAGAACTCTGCATGGAGCTGATTAGCTCCCATGTCAGTGGAGTTTAATCAGACTGAAAGAGTGTGGGCACAGTCAGGTGAGTGTGGAACCTTCCTTGAACTGGTGAGATTCATTAACTTTGGTGCTGTGATTTATGGTGCCACTGACAGGAATGACACTACTGGCATCACTTAATTTACTTTTATAGGACACCTTGTACTGAGCAATTGTAAAGAGTTATTGAAAGTTCCCTGTCTCCCCTACTGGTACAGTGTGCATAAGTAGAAAAAAAGGTTATGCTAAACTCTTATTTTTATCTGGATTTCCATGGGCGGTCCTTATGCTGCTTTAATAGTTGTGCATGTGAGCATAAATCTTCAAATGATCAGTTTTCACATAGTGTCACCTGACATACTTTATTAAAAAGCTGGTAAGATGCTAGTTATATTTGACAGAATAAACTCCAAACTTTTATGTATTCTGATACTTTTATACATGTGAATTTAATTGTCTCTCCTTGTTCTGCTACCTGAGTTGTTCTCAGTGCTGTTTTCTCCATGCTGGTTTTACAGGACATTGAGGACTTAATTGTTAGTGTGCAGTTGTTCATTTTTCATTCAATCACGTGGTATTGGTGTGATAATGAAGGAAATGGAAGAGCAGGATGGGGCCTAATATATTTTTAAAACCCTTAAGATAAAGGTTTGTTTTTTAATGTGACAATTAAAACTAATTAACCTTTAGACCATGTTTGAACCCAGTGAGATTTTAAAGTTTCTTTAAAGAAATCACTGTAACTTAAAAATGTGTTTTGTTAATTTAATGGTTTAATACATTTAAATTAACTAAGTAATTTGAAAGAAAATTACTTTGCCATCACTTTGAAACTTGTTTCCATTGGTTTCTAATGGGACTTGAATTCTTTTCCAGATATAATCTGTTTCATGAGGGTGGCTTCACGTTGCAATAATCCTTCTCATTACATTTCTAGGACTTAACTCCTTTACTCCTTAATAACACTCTTGGCAACTGGTACAGAGCAGTGTCCTGTTCCAGGAGTACTCTGCTTTTTAAAAATAGCACTGAAGGTCTGTGAAGCTTGTCTAAGGGCTCTTCTTGATGACTAACTGAGGGTTATCAAATACCTGCAATGTTTCCAACATGCAGAAGAGATCTCAAAATCTCTGGGTTTGTTTGCATTTCCTGGACCTAAGAAAAATGTCTGGGGGTTTGGGGAAAATAGTTCTTTGGTTTTTTGTTTGGTTGGTTGGGTTTTTCAGTAGTAGTTGTTGCACAAATCCTTTCCAAAAAAGCTGAGTGGGGCTGCAGCACAAACCTAAGTCAAGATTTCTGTGTGCAGAGTTTCCAGGTTGATGTTTCAAACCCCTTCAGTTCACACTGGGAGCAATCCTGATGGTTTCTTGCTATGTTAGAATATTGTTTCCAGTGCCTGGTGCTGGCTCACAAATGTCTGTTTTGCAGTGTGTTCAGAAGGACTCCTGCTCCTCAAACACAGTGAGGATGGTGTACCCTGGTGCCTTTGTAGTTCAGTGATGTTTCCAAAGCTGCATTTAAGTAGATGTAGCTGATTCTGCAGTGTCTGAAAGGCCCGAGCCTGCAGGGTGTCTCTTTAGACTGTTTGTGTGGTTTTTCTTTGGCCTGGAAAAGTGCAGTGAAAGGGCACGTGACAAACTTGCCTTCTTTGCTGATGGCAAAGGCCCTTTGGAAAACTTCCAATCCAAGGACCATTCCACTTCAACTAAGCAGTGTCAGAAAACAGCCTTGTCCCATCAAACATGGAATAATAATATTATGTTGCCTTTGTTAATTTGATCAGTGTTTTTATAAATTGATTTATTTAAAGAATAAAGGAAAATGAAGAGTCTCTGAAGATAGATTCTTAGATTAATTTAGAGATAAACACTTTTTATGAGTTGTTCTTTAGATTTCTCCATTAATTTAGGGGCTTGTTTTAACTATGTTATTCCAGTTTTTCTCACATCTCCTATGTCAGATTCTGTTTGCATGTCATTGCTTAGGTAGCCTAAAATAGTGGGATGAGCAAGCTCTGGGCATACTCAGTGGTTTGTATTCTCCTCTAGTTAGAAAAAATAAGGCCCCTTTTCTTTAGTGAACCCTATTAGTTTGCATTACAGACAATAGCATTACAAGCTCATTTTTCTATTCAAGATTTAACAGTATTTGTGTTTTCCTTGATACTTTAATTAATTAAGCAACTGTGATGTGAAGCTGCAGATCAAGTCCAGCAAACAGGAAAGTGAACCATGACTGGACTATTAACTCAAATGAGAGTCATGAGGTGTCTCTGTTGCTTGTATTGCTGCATTGCATGTCATTTGAAAAGAGGCTTTAGGCCAAAAACATCTGTGTGATGGAAAGTGATCCTTTCTGAGCAAAGTGTGGGAACAGCATCTTTCAGATGGAAAGATGTTTTCCGCTATTAGTTACTAACAGTTCCACCAGCCTGTGATGCAGATGCATACCCATGTATTTGCACAAGCTCCATAAAACAGGATGTTCAGAAATATAGAGGAAAATGTGAAGTAATTATGAATATGCAGAGCCAGCCACTGGCAGTTTTTTCTGCTTCTGAGAGTGAGAGGCAAATGATGTTCTTACTAAAATCTAAGTCAGTAATGGCTAAAATTAGCATTTATATACAGCCAGAAAATATATGTCAGGTTTAAGTGGGTGGTGGAACTCCAAATTGAGCCAGTAGTTAAACTCGGTGCTGTGATGAATATAACCTACTGAATTAATCATGTTCTTTGTCCATTGAGGCAAAATGTTACTGAGAACTAATCCACACAAAGGATTATCTAAAAGGCAGTTTTAGATTGCTTTGTAAATCATGCTGTAAGGATCTGGAGTAGTCCTCATCCTGGTTCCAAGTGTGTTTGTTATCAAGGTCATTTATAAATGGTATGCTCTTGGCAGCCAGTGATGGTGTAACTCTCCTCTACTGGCAGTAAGGAAATTCCAAACTCTAGATCAAATGTATAATAAAACATTTACTACATGGCACAAAGACTTGGTTGTGTGGTTTTGGGGTTTTTTTTTTAATATACCTATATACTTGCAAATCTAAGCTGAGATGTACTGGTTCAAAACCACCAAACCCCAACATCTGTTGTTCTGAAGGGTGTTTTGAGTTCTAAATCTGTAGCATGAGTGCATGTTGCTGCACTCAGTGGTTTTGTTCTTGTTTCATTTTGGTTATTGAAGCCCTCTGTTCATCTGGTAACTCAGGCACAGGGTAACAGCAGTGTATTTGAGCTGCTTTCTGTATTGTGTTGGATTCAGTGACATTGGAGCAATTGGCACAGTAGTGTTGAGTTCACCGGGAGTGTGAGGACTCACAAAGCACTCAGCAGGCTCTTCTGAGGCAGTGGGTAGCACCATTGCTGTCACACTGTTCAGGTGCTTGTCCTGTCTGGGGGTGATCCCTTGATTGCCAGGCAAAGGATTCCTTTCCTCCCGTGTCTCCAGCCATGGGAGTTGGTTTGGGCTGTGTGGCATGGCCAGAACAACAGCTTTGGTTTGATGCTCCTGATTTAGGCTGAGCTGTTGGAACACTATTCTTCCCAGCAAGCACGCCAAAGCAACATGATTTTCATACCTTATTATCCCCTTTCCTATTTCCTGTCCCCTTTTCCCTGCTGGCATACTTCCCTGTCTCCTATCCAGTCTTCTCCTTCTCTTGCTTTTTATCCTGGTCCCAGTTTTGCTGCATCTACACCCAGATCTGGCATTTCTGATGCATTACCTAGATAATCCCAGTCTTTTGTGCTGCTACTCGTGCAGTTACACAAATGCTGCTGGCCTCTACTCTCCAGAAAATCCCCAGCACTCTCCTTCAATTATCTGTGGAATTAATCTCTTTTTCATGTAATTTCCACATTCCTACCTGTGAAGCCCAATTGTTCTTTCATTTCTGCTATCTGTACCTCTTCTCACCTGTGGCATTTTTCCATGCCATGCTCAGCAGATTTCCATGTCCCTGCAGCCCTAGTAGGTATTTAAGACAAACACTCTCTTTCTGCCATGCCTTTTCCCAGGTGGAAGGGCGTCTCTGGGCAAGAGCCAGTTTTTTGATCATTCAAAATGTCTATAAAAGGCTTTTTCCTTGCCCAGCAACCCAGAGAAGTGAAATAAAACTGCCATGGCAGGACACTGAGCACTGAAACTGAACTGAAAGGTACTCCAATACTTCATCACTGCAGTTTAGTTATTTTCAGAAAAAGCTTAAATATTTTGTGACTTGTGGGCTTCCTGTTGTCTCAAAAGTTGTGCTGTCATTTCTACAGAGACAGAGATTCTTTTTCCAAGGTAGCATCAACAGGTTTCCCAGGCTAACATAATGATTCTGTTTGGTATCCACAAGGATTAAAAGTGATCTTTCAGAATAGTAGGTAAGAGAAGGATCAGTTAAATTACTGATCAGATGAACTGGATAGAATAAAGACACATTAATATTTAGAAGCCAAAAATTATTATGTAAATATTAATAGTAATAATAGTTATTATTAATACTTTTAGTTAATAGTTAATGGTAATAGTTTAATAAATAGTAATTAGTGGTTTTAGTTTAATAGTTAGTAATAATACTTTTACTCACGTAATACCCTTTTTAGTAACTTCAAAGGAAGCAAGAGGAGTTTTCCTTAAATTATCTCACTTTTACAAGTTTTTTTCCTGTAGGCACAGCCTCTGGGTTTATGGGCACAGGAGGGAGTTTCCAGCAGGAGCTGAGGCGTTTCCTTTGCTGTGCCAGCCCCAGCAGGGCTGTGGGAGGCAGAGGATGTGGGAGCAGGAGCTTTGCCCCCTGCCCCGGGGGAGTCTCTGCTGTGCCAGCCCCAGCAGAGCAAACGTTTGTGGTTTCACATCCCGTTCCAAGGAGCTGCCGGGGCAGGAACGGGGATGGGCACGGAGCAGGGACGGTGCCAGGCACAGGGTGACATCCAGAGGGTGCCACCAGCCCGTCCCTGCTGCCCAGGCCGGGCTGAGCAGGCTGGTGACCGTCCCTGTGTTTGCTCTGCAGGGTGAGGAAGCCAGCCCTGGCGAGGAGGAGGATGAGGAGGTGTGGGAGGATGGAGACAGCGGCCACCAAAGGCTGGGGAAGGCCCAGCTCCAGGTAGGAGATGCTGCCTTCCAAGGAGAGGGACTTGTCTGTCCCACTGGAATTTGGGGTGTGAGGCCAATGGAACAAAGGGTTGATTCCATTTTCTTACATGGGTCAGGCTGTGTTTGAAACAGCCCAAGGTAGCAGAGAGCTGGGGTCATTTCCTAGCAGGGAGCTTGACTTGGAAGCTGCATTCCAAACTCTTGTCCACATTTATTTTATCTCCCACGTGGAGATGCCTAAGGAAGGTGGGGTGTTCCTAACAAAAGAACATCCCAATTCATCTGTGGTAGAGGGTTAAAAATTAAAGTGTGAGTGGAGGTGCCTTTAGGACTCTTCCAATCCCTTAGTATATGAATGGAATTGAAATTAAATATCCAGATCCTGACAAGCTTGTGTGAACTCCAAAGCCTCTGCAAGTGTTTTACAGCCAGGGAGGGAGACAAGAGTCTGGAGTCTCTCCCCAAAAACTGGCTGCTGTTTGTTTGAGCAGGCATAGGAATGACTGTGGATTCCCTGGGGCTGTCCTTATGGAGAAAGGTTTATTTATGTGCCCTGGGTTTATTCAGGGTCTCTTCACAATGATGGAAACTGATTTCATTGAAATGCCAGAGGTGCCCAATGCTTTCCCCAGGCAGAGCTCAGAGCCAGCCCTGTGGGAAGGGGTTTAATGCCCATTTTCCCCATCCCTCCAGGCAGCAGCACTGGAGCACTTGAGCCAGACATGGCCAAGGTGCCCAGTGCTGGCAGGAGGCAAATCCAGGGATTGGCCAGTGGGAGTTTGCACTGCTCCTGGAATCCCAGGCCTGGAGCTGTGCTTCAGAGAGACCAGGAGACACTGCCTCACTCGAACCTTGTTTAAAGCTCAGCAGCCTCCCTGCTCCCTTGGCATTATTGCTGCTCCCTTTGCTGCTCTTCCTTACCATTATTATTGGTGGTGGTGGTGTTATTGTTATTGATGTTATAGTTACTGTTATTACTATTACTGTAAACTCCCACTCCATGTCTTGCACAGTCCTTTCCTTCCCAGAGGTGCTGCTTCAGGAAAGCCCCTCCAGCCTGGGAAGGAGCTCCTGGCTCCAGACACGTTCCCAGTGCCCAGGAGCAGCAGGACCTGTGCTGTTCCCAGCAGGTGAGGCAGAGGTGCCTTTCCTTCCTTCCCTGCTGCACTTTGGCTCTTTGAGGGGTCTCTGGGGGTATGAGGGAGAAGTTCTTTGTCACTCCAGGGCAGAATTAGCCTTGGTCCCACTGAAAGCAGGAGGAATCATTTTATCCCTGTTTTTGGATACACATTTTTTGTTCTCTCTGCTGCTGACACCGTGTGGTGAAGCAGCAGCTCCCAAATTTTCAGTGCTGCTCCCTGGAAGAGTTTTCATTTGTAGAACCATGAATTCCCTGCTGGAATCCAGTCACAGCCCCCAGATCAATGTGCAGTTTAAGGTCTTACACCCTGACCAGGACAAGTTCCTGTTTCTAGACATGGAAAATGGGGGAAAACTCAGACTGGAGTGGAGCCAGGATGCAGAATGGGGCAGTGAGGCAGCGTGCTCAGCCCAGGCTGGGGCTGGCACAGGGGCTGTTCCCTGCTGGATGACACCTGTGGGGAACAGATCCTTCTCTTCCTTTGTCCAAAGTCCAATGGCAAAGGATTCAGGAACTCACAAGTGGGGCCTGGAATGAAAACGTTCTGTTAAAATTAGGCAAAGAATGTGATAAGAAAAAATAGGCATATTTTTTATGTATTAGAATAGTAGGGAATAAAATGTTGACAAGGGGCACTTTTATTCAGTGTCACCTTTCATTTTTTTATGGAGTGAGCAATCAGAACAGAATTAGGAAAGCCAGGAGCCTTTGATTTCCAGAATGGACCTAATTTCCATTTTCTCCTCTCTTTCAGGACAGGAAAAACCACTTAACTCATCCCATCTTTGCCCAGAGCTTTGGAGTTTGAGCAGCCAAACCCAACAGGCTCCAGCTGCACTGGAGGGTCCCTGGCTCTGCCGTGGTGTGGGGTGAGTCCCCAGCTGTCCCCAGAGTGTCACAAACCCAGAGGGATCTGCCCTGGTTTCAGGCTGTCCCTGCAGTCCCCAACGCCCGAGACCCAGAGAGAGCCCTGTCCAAAGGGGCTCTGTCACCTTTGTCCCCTTGCCAGGCATGGTGGCAGCCCCGGAGCAGCTGGGAGCTGGGGCAGTGTCTGGGGCTGATCCAGGGCAGGGCAGGGCTGACCCTGGGGGGGTTGGCCCCCCACGCTGAGCTCAGGCAGGATCAGGGGCACAGGTGCTGCATTTTGTGCACCCTGAGAGTTTCTGTCCCCCCCGGGCATTTCCTGCGGGGCTGGGGCAGCGCAGGGAGCAGAATTAACCCTGCAGCTGCCGTGGCCATTGCTGGCCTTGGTCTCTCTGCTGTGCCATCCCACCGTGGCCATTTGCTGCTGTCACTGCCACTGCCACCCCTGGGGCTGTGTCCTCCTGGCAGCCCTGCCCAGCCCCTACAGGAGCTCCGGTGGTGCCTCTGGGCCTGTTGGGAGGGTTTGCTGGGAATGGGCCTCACCCCTGGGAGGATCCTTTTGTTCCAGAGCAGACTCCAGAGCTTTCGGGCTGCTCAGCTTCAGGGTTGGATTGCAGAAGTGCCTGAAAGGAAGAACAATGAGGTTTGTGCAAGTGGTGCACTCAGACCCCACCTGGCAGTCTGTGCTTTGTGTGGGAGGTTGTTGTGCACTGGCACTGCAGGGAATGAATGTCCCCTTCCCAGTTCAGCCCAGCAGATCCCAAAGGCTCTTACAGGAATATTTACCCTTTCCTTCCCTGGGTGATAATTTCATCTCCACCTGCTGTGAGCCATTCCTTGAGTTCTCCTGGAGAAAACCTCACAGCAGAGGAGTTTGCAAAGAGCCCAGAGCTGTGTTTGGAGCAGAGAGGGCTGAGAGCTGCGTCTGCCTGTGCTGCCCCAGCCTGGCAACATCCCCATGGAACAGCCTGGGCAGAGGGGATTGGATGGAGCCAAATCCCTTCATGCAAGAGGGTTTCTCCTGTGCAGATCAGGCATGGGGCAGGCAGTGAACTTTGGAAATCAGCTGGTTTCCCCAGAAAGCATCACTCCCATCAGCATGAGTGACAGGACCTGTGCCCACTGCTCAGGAGTCACCAGAATCAAGGGCAAAGGTTGGTTTGGGTCTGAGAACTTGAAATAACTTTGAAAGAGAAGAAATCACCTTTTTCTTCTTGCTTTTTCTTTCAGATGCTGGAATTGCCTCTGTGGATGTGCACTGAGCTCTCATGAAGGGAACTGCCAGGCCTTAATGGTGGTGAGTTCATGTTCTTCTCACTGGGAATTGGAAAGGATTATTAATTATTTTTAGTTAATGGTAATAGTTTAATAGTTAATAGTAATTAGTAATTTTAGTTTAATAGTTAGTAGTAATACTTTTACTCACATAATACCCTCTTACCCTTCAGAAATATTTTCTGAAACCTTGTCCCTTTGGTGCCCCACTGTGTGTGGCAAGGACAGAGAAAGTGAGCAGAGGAGCAGCCTCAGGCAGGGGAGGGGCAGGAGAAAGGCACTGTGGGCAAAGGGACCTTCCTGGCATCACCAGGGCACCTGTGGGGAACAGAATGGACCCTTTGGAGGTGAGGAGTGGACAGTTTGGGACAAAAGCTGAGTTCATCTACAGGGTAATAAATCAGGGATATTTCTGAGAGAAAAGCTGAGGTAATGAGTTCACCCACCTTGGCCCAAGTTGTGTTTGCACAAAGTGGGACCAAAGGTGAAGGTCAATCCAAAGCCAACCCTGCTCAACCTCTAAATCCCAGGATAAACTCTACAAGTTGCCCATTGAGGGACTAAAAATTTGTAAGAATGGAAGCAAGAGCATTGGGAAGGTTCCTGGAAATGCCATTACAACATTACAATGTTGTCATAGCATCTTTAACATATCTTTAAGCTTTTTTGACAACAATGCATTTCTCTGTTGGGATTATTCACTCTGTGGGCTTTGGGGTTTGTTTGGATTTAACTCCCTCACAGTGGCCCTGACACTGCTCAGGAGCTGGTAGGACAAACAGTCAGAGCTCCTGGCAGGGGCAGGGTGGTTTCCTCCAGAGGGGATCCAGCTGCTGCCCACCAGCCTGGCCACGAGGGTTCTGCTTTGACTCCTGTTTTCTTCCAGGGCAAGAATGATTTCAGCTGATTCAGATGAGTTTCCAGCAGCCTCATCTCCCAGCACCTCCCGGGCAGCCGATCCCCTCTCCCGCCCCGCCTGCTCTGAGCTCCCGCCCAGCCGGCGCCGACTGTGCAGGGAATTTGTCCTGCCAGCATCAGGACAGGAGCACTCTCACCCTGGGACTGGGATTGTCCTTTTGGGGGATGCTGGGTACTGGGATTTAGAGAATTCCATACATTTGGCCGCTGAAATTTCTCAGCCCAGGGGCTTTGGATGACAGGGTAGCAGCAAGATTGTTCCCTGTGTGGTGCCTAGATTTGAGGTTCAGTATCAGCTTTGCTAGTTTAGAGGAATTATACCTGTAGTCCCTTATTCCTTGCTGAATTCCCACTGGAATAACCTCCCAGTGCCTCCTGCAGCATCGATATTCCTACACAGAGCTGCATATTGAACACCAGCTGTGCCAGGAGCCAGCAGAGGCTCCAAGGAAGCTCAGTGGGATCAGGACAAGGACAGGTTGATATTCCATAGCATTTGCTATTTATAACCCCTGTCCCCCAGCCAAATGTTTCCCCACAAAATTTTCCATCTGTCTGCTGCCAAAAACCTCATTTTTACCTCAAAATGTTCATTCTACCCATGTCCCCATGGGCACGTGACAGAGTTCCCATTCCACAGGAATTCCATGGGCTCCACCCCTGGGCTCGGGCTCCCGCTGATGTTTTACAGCAGCCCAGGGCAGGAGTGGCCTCTGGGAGTTCTTTTCCCTGAGGAAAGGATGCACATCCCTGCCTTCAGGGCACCTGCAGCATGACCCACCTGTGCAAGCTTCCCAGCAGTTCTGCAGTTCCAGCTGGCTCCCTAAAAACTCCAAACTTCGTCCAAACAAAACTTCATCTAACTCTAACCTTTTGTTTTAGGGCACCTCCGAGGGCCTTGCTTGGGACTGAATTTCTGTGAGGGGAATTCCCTTGGCTTTAAGGCTGCTGCTGGAGGATGTCCCCAGGCTGGAAGGGAAGGGACTGGAGTGGCTGGGACACCCCTGGTGGCTGTGTGGGAGCTCCAAGAGGTGGCACCGGGAATTGCTGTCTGGGCTCTCTGCAGACCCAGCGTGCAGCACTCCCGGGCAATGGCAGCTGTTCCTGGGGGTGTTTTTGGGATGTCAGGGGGCTCTGTCCGGGCTGCAGCAGCTCCGGGGCCCGTTCAGAGCAGCCCCTGGTCCGTGCCCATCCCAGCGCTGCCCGGGCATCCCAGTGCCCGCCCCGGGTGTGCCTGGCACGCTGCCCGCACGGGCAGGACACTGAGGCGCAGCTCCTGCCCCGCCCGCACCGAGGACAGGAGGGGCCGGTTCCCTCCCGGGGCTCGGCCTCCTCCCGCCCCGCGTTCCCGGCCGGCCGGGACACACGGAGGGAGCGCCGAGGGACATTCCTGGCAGGGAGCAGCAGGGCCCGAGGGCTCCGGGCAGCGCCGGGCCTGAGAAGCAGCGCCGGGCTCAGCCCCGCCGCGATTCGGGGCTGTGAGCGCTCACCTGCAGGAAACGCCCCTCGGCAGGCGGGACCAGCCCTGACACTGCAGGAGAGCTTCGGCCTGGGACCAAGGGAGCCCTCAGGACTGGCCTTGCTCGCTTCTCCCTGGAAAGGAACACGGCATCAGCACCTTTACAGCCATCAGGGAAATGCTGAAAAAGACAGAAAATCAGGATTATGGGAAGAGTTTTGTGCTGTTGTGTCAGATGCCAGGCAGTTCTATCCTAGAGCCATTCCAGAGGCTGGTGTGCAAAGCAGCATTAGCAAAACATGTGCTGATTTTCCCAGGAATTCCCTTGCTGGCAGCAGCCATTCCCATCCCAGGCAGGACTTTTCTCGTGACCCTGAGATTGGCTCAGGTGCTTGGAGCAGGGTGCTGAGAAGGCCAGGATTCTGAGTTTAATGCCCACATGGGCCAGTCCCCTACCATCGTTTGACCTGACGATCCTCGGGGCTCTTTCTAAGAATATCCTGTGCTCTAGAAATAAATAATGAACAGTTTGCACTGGCTTTTTAAACCCAGAGGATTTTGCATTGGAGAGCACAAGCCACAGGGAAAGTGGGGAAAGGAGGGAGAGCATCAGATCTCACCTGGTAGATGTCGAGTGAGCGGCCCGAGCGGAACCGAGCCCGGGCAGGGCCCCGTCCCGCACCGGGCACAGTCGGAGCACGAGCAGCAGCGCCCGGCCCGGAGCGGCTCCTCCGGCCCGCTGTGATGCAGCCCCGCTCGTTCCGCGGGGACGCGGCGGGCGAGAGCCCCGGGGGTGCGGGCACGGGGGTCCGGGTCCCGCTCTGCGCACGGTGGCCTTGGGGCGGCCCTGAGGGAGCGGCGGGACCGGAGGGGTCCCGGGGCCGTCTCGGGCGGTCCCCGCGCCCCGCCCGATTCTAGCCGCGATCCAGCGCCTGCTCCGGGAATGCGCCGCCCTCCTGCTGGGCCCGGCACCGGCACAGCCCCGGCTCCCCACGGCAGCAGCGGGACCTGCCCGGAGCCGCAGCGGGAGCAGCCCCGCAGCAGCCGCGGTGCAAGCGGGAGCGGCAGTACGGGCCTCGGTCCGCGCCCGTCCCGGAGCGGCTCTTCCCACCCACTGTAATCCCGATCCCGGTCCCAGCCCCAATCCCGCCTCGGTTCGGCGGCGTCGCGACCCGCAGCCCACCCGGCGAGGGAGAAGTGGCTCAGCCGGGGACCCCCAGCAGACACCGGCAGGACCCGTAGCCGAATCCCCAAGCCCAGGTCCCGTTCCCGGCCCCACCTCAGCGCCTCGAGCCCCGCGCAGCACCGGGAGCAGCCCCCGGTCCGGGGCTCCGCACAGCGCTCCAGCGGGGGCCTCGCCGCATCCCGGGATGAGCATCCACCGCACAAAGCAGAGCGGGCGCGGATCCGCCGGGATTTACGGGCGCGGGCGGGGCGGGGCCGGCTCAGGTGTGAGGGGCGGGGCCGGCTCAGGTGCGCGGGGCCCCAGCGCGGCTGCGCGGGGCGGGGCCGAGAGGATTTAAACCCCGGGAATCGCCGCTGGCGCCATTTGCCCCCTCGACGCTCCGAGGGGGAGGTTGCGTCTGCGCGGACTCCATATATTTTTATTTGTTTCTTTTACGCTTCTTTTTACTTATTTTTCTCAGTACCTCCCCTCTTTCCCTCCCTCCCTTCCTCCCCTCCCCCACCCCCTACCCCCCCCCTCCCTCTCCCCCCTAACCCTCCCCTCCCTCCCCCCCAAACCGCTCCCTCCCGGGCCGGTCCCCCCTACCCTTCCTATCCCCCTGCACACCCCAACCCTGCCCTACCCCTCCTTCCTCCACGCTTCCTTCCCTCCCCAGCCCGGCTCCCACCTGCCCCCTCATCCTCCTTCCCTTCCCCCCAATTCCTCCTCATCTACCCTCAATCCTCTCTCTCCTTCCTTCATCCTTCATCCTCCTCTACCTCCCCCTGATTTTTCCTCCTTTTCCCCTCTTCGCCTTGACCACCCCCACCTGTGCTCCATCCTCGTCCTCCATCCTGCGCCCGTCCTGTCCCTGCCACCCCCCTGCCCCCCTCCCTGCTCCCCTGCACACCCCGAGCCCCCCACCTGCCCTCCATCCTTGACCCACCCCGACCAGCCCCTCTGTTCCCGTCCTCTGTCCCCTCTCCCTCTTTCCCCCGCAGCCGCGGGGCTCGGGGCGCCGCACAATAAAGCCCAGAGGGCCGGAGCGGCGCCCCCGCTGTCCCTGGAGCCCCCACACGGGGCCGGACCCGCTCGGCGGGACCCCCCATTGCAGTGCAAAGCACGGCCCGACAGCGCCGGGGCTCCGGCTGTCCCTACATCACACTGGGGGGCCCCGGGGGGAGGGGGAAGTTGGGGGGGTGGGGGGTGTTAGGAAGGGCCCCCTCCTCAGGAGGGGGTCCCGGGGGGGAGGGGGGGTTGGGGTGGGGGGGGGTAGGGCCCCCTCCGGAGGAGGGGTCCCTGGGAGGGGGGCGGGGCGGGCCCCCTCGGGAGGGGGGAGTCCGGGGAAAGGGGCGGGGCGGAGGGGGCACTCCCCCCCTCCAGGCCCCGCCCCCTCCCTCGGGACCCCTCCTCCGGACGGGGCTCGGCCCGGCCCCCTCCCAGGGACCCCTCCTGCGGACCGGGGCCCGGGGGAGGGAGGGGGGCGGGAGGGGAGGGGCCGTTTGTCTGTCCGGTGATCTCTATGTGTGTTCACGCGGCAGAGTGACGGGACGCCCTCTGCTTCCCCCCCACCCGCCCCCTCCCTCCCCCCCGGGCCCCGGTCCGCAGGAGGGGGTCCCGGGGAGGGGGCCGGGCCGAGCCCGGTCCGGAGGAGGGGTCCCGAGGGAGGGGGCGGGGCCTGGAGGTGGGGGGGGGAGTGCCCCCTCCGCCCCGCCCCCCTCCCAAGGACCCCCTCCTCCGGAGGGGGCCCTACCCCCCCACCCCCAAGCCCCCTCCCCCCGGGACCCCCTCCTGAGGAGGGGGCCCTGCCTAACACCCCCCACCCCCCCAACCTCCCCCCCGGGGCCCCCCAGTGTGATGTAGGGACAGCCGGAACCCCGGCGCTGTCGGGCCGTGCTTTGCACTGCAATGGGGGGTCTCGCCGAGCGGGTCCGGCCCCGTGTGGGGGCTCCAGGGACAGCGGGGGCGCCGCTCCGGCCCTCTGGGCTTTATTGTGCGGCGCCCCGAGCCCCGCGGCTGCGGGGGAAAGAGGGAGAGGGAAGGAGAGGGGAGGACGGGGAGAGAGGAGAGATGGAGGAGATGAGGATGGTGAGGAGGGGTAGGGAGGGGCATCGGGGTACGGAGGAAAGCGGGAGGAGAAGGGAAAGGCCAGAAGGGAAGAGAAGGAACGTGGACAGAGGAGGGAGAGAATGGGAATAGAAGGGATTAACCGGGTAGGGACAGGAGAGGAAGGTGTGGAGGTTTGGGAAGAAAGGCGAGGAGGGTTTGGGGGAGAGAGGGAGGAGGGGGAAAGGGAGAGAAAGCAGGGGAGTACGGGGAGAAGGAAGGAGGGGTAGAGGGGAGACAGGAGGGGAGGCCGAAGCCCCCGCGCCCCACCTGAGGACGGCGGACACAGAGCTGGCGCCCGCGCCGAGCTCTGAGTGAGCAAATGGCGGTGGAGGCGATTCCCGGGGATTAAATCACCTCGGCCCCGCCCCGCGCAGCCGCGCTGGGTCCCCGCGCACCTGAGCCGAGCCCGCCCCGCGCACCTGAGCCGGGCCCGGCCCCGGCCCCGGCCCCGCCCCTGGAACCGCCCCCGGGCCCACCCCGGGCCCCGCCTCACGGAGCCCCGCCCTGCCCGCGCTGGGGGCGGGGCCATCGCTCGCGGCCTCGCCCCTCTCACCTGGGCCGGGCCCGTCCCTCACGGCTGGGACGAACCGGGGCTGCTCCCGGCCCTGGCACCGGGGCTTCGGGCCCGTGTCCGCTGGGGGTCCCGGGGCGGGATTGGGGCCGGCGTGGGGACCGGGCTTGCCGCGGGCGGGAGGAGCCGCTCCGGGACGGGCGCTGGGGCGGAGCCCGGCGCTGCCGCTCCTGCTCCGGTTCCGCCACGGCCCCGGAACGCTCCAAGCCCCGCCGGTCCCCGCAGCGCCCGAGAAATAATTTCGGAAATTTTTATCCAGCGTAGGCAGATAATTCTCCTAGAGAAACCCCAAACATAAAGGCTATGGGGTCGAGGCAGGTGGGAGGGGGGGGCGATGTTCTGCTTTAAATTAAAACTCATCGGGAAAAATCCATCTGTGGAAGAGCTCATTTCCTCTCCCGGACTGGCTTCTGTGTGATCGGCTGCTATTCCAGTGTTCGCATGGCATTTCCAGCCTGTGGGACTCCAATGGAATGCCAGGTGCTGAGCACGAGAGAGCACAGTGGGAAATGTCTCTGGATCAGGCAGTGTCCCAAAGGTCTGGCACTGCCCAGCGTTCCTGGCTGGAATTTGGGGATCCCAGCACAGCCCCTCCATAATGTCCCTGTGAACCTGGCACTGCCCAGCGTTCCTGGCTGGAATTTGGGCACAGCCCCTCCATAATGTCCCTGTGAACCTGGCACTGCCCAGCGTTCCTGGCCAGGAATTGGGGGTTCCAGCACAGCCCTCCCAGCACATCCCGCTGCTTCCTCAAGTCCCTTTAACCTGGATCCTTTTTTGGGGTGGGAGCACCCAAACCCAGCAGATTTGGCTTTCACCAATTTTGGGGGATCTCCCCTCTCCTCAGGCAGTTCCTGCTGCCAAAACCCAGCCTGAGGCTCAGCTCCCCATCCCCTCAATCTCACCAAGGAATTGCACTTGGATTTCCCAATCCAGCCGGGCAGCAATGCTGTTCTCCTCACTGTGTAACTTAACTGCAGTAATTGCTTAAGAAATAATTAAAATAAATGCAAAGAATGAAGAGACAATAAAGAACTGCCAGCTCCAACCAAGGGCTGCTCAAGCCCCTTCTCAATGATCTGCTTTAATTAATCAATGCAAATGAACCAATTAAAACCACATTGATACAGTTTTATTCTTTTTTATTGAATTCTAGAGAAAAACTGCAGAATAGGAAAGAACCTTTTTAACCCCAAAACTCTTCTGGGAGATCCACAGGGCAGGGCTGCACTGCAACCCAAACTGAGGAGAACTGGGAGCAAAGACAAACCCAGATTGAGATTCCTGGGAGATTGGTGCAGCTTCTGCCAGCCAGAACATTCCTTGGTCTGAACACACACCTGTGAATCCCAGGAATCTGGGACATCATCAAGAGCCTTTTTATTAAAAGCAGATTTCCACAGAGAATTTACAGAATACAGAAAATTAAATGCAAAGGAACAGCTCCCCCAGCCCAGCAGGCTGCAGCATCCAAAAGAAAATGAACAGAAAGATGATGGATTGGGACCATCACCAATCCCAAATCCCTGGTGTGGAATATCACTCTGTGTTGGTTTATAATTCACCGCTTCTCTTAGTGGACAAACCCTTCAGCTTTGCTCCAATTCACTGAGTTCCCAACTGCGGCCACCAAGATTCTGCTGCCCCAAGCCCTGGTAGGAACATCAAGTGGTCCAGGTGCAGTGTGGAGCAGGGAAATAATGAGGATCATTTCTCTTCTCCAATTCCAGATGTCTTGGTGAGGTTGGGAAAAATAAGGAATTTAGTTTACACGACAAGATTGGAGTCTCTTTTTAATGACTGGCAGACAACACATGTGGGGAAACATTTCCACCTGCACAGGCAAACCATGAACAGCAGGATGGAATCTGGGAACAAAAATGATCAGGTGCCTTCTACCAAGGTAGGAGGTAGGAGGTAGGAGGGGAGGGGAGAGGAGAGGAGAGGAGAGGAGAGGAGAGGAGAGGAGAGGAGAGGAGAGGAGAGGAGAGGAGAGGAGAGGAGAGGAGAGGAGAGGAGAGGAGAGGAGAGGAGAGGAGAGGAGAGGAGAGGAGAGGAGAGGAGAGGAGAGGAGAGGAGAGGAGAGGAGAGGAGAGGAGAGGAGAGGAGAGGAGAGGAGAGGAGAGGAGAGGAGAGGAGAGGAGAGGAGAGGAGAGGAATCTCCTTTCTCCTGGGATAGGTGTTGTACATGTTTACCTACCTTTCACACCCTCAGCAGCAATTTTCCCTTATGGATAACACATCAGAAAAAAAAACCCTGCAAGTGAATTGTTAATCTGCCAGGATGACAGCCCTGGGACAGACATTTTTCCTGCTGTGCTCTTGCTCCTTTCAGAGCAGTCTGACCAAGTTTTCCAGCCAGGAGACCCCAGATGAGCACAAAGAGCCACCCCCCAGTACTGCAGTTATTTACAGCTTGGCTCCTGGCTGCAGAGAAGGGCCCCGGGAGCCCCAGAGCAGCACAACCTTCAGCACAGGTCCCCTTGCACAGCCCAGGTGCACACAAAGCACACACCAGCCCCAAACTCCTCCCTCCTGACTCAGTTACCTTCTGGAATGCCACAGAAGAAGGAATTCCAACCTAAGTGGGATTCCCTTCTCCTCCTGGCCCTCAGGGCACTGCTGGGCAAAGGCAGCTCTCCCTCCCTGGCCCGCTGGATTCATTTGACTCCTCCAAGCTCTCCCCCACTGTGGAGTTACAACTGAAATGTTCCACAGGGGTATAACCAGACCAGGAGCTGTCCCAAAACACGTGAGCTAAAGACAACGCTGCAACCACTGCTGTGGTATCCAGCACTAAATTAGTGGTTTCAACCTCCTTCTGACCACCTAACACAGCTCATGAGGGCAGGAGAATTAATTTAAACTAAGTACAATGGGCTCAATTTCCATTGCCAGGTTTTACAGTGAACAAAGAACTGAGCTTCCCCAGTACATGGATTTCAAACCACTGGCCAAAGCCAGTAGGTCAGAAAGGGAAAAGCAGAGCTGCTGGCAGTGCTGGAAGCACTGATTACCCCGAGTTACAACAGCTGAAGGAGACCCTGAGCCCCAGTGAATATGGCATCAGGTATCTGTGCAGGTTACATTTCATAAGCAAAAAGATCCCTGGGAAGTGCATTAAAATTGTTCCTACCTGTCCTTTCACAAGGCAAGACTGTTTTTCCATACAGCAAATGTTTTTTTAATTCAACAGATAGTACTTCACTCAGCTGGAGAAGAAAAAGATGAGATCTGCTAAATTCCCTAAGCCAGGCAACACAAAACAAAACAAAACAAAGCAAAACTTTTCAGTTTGGGTAAAAAAGAACCTTTCATTCCACTTTTTCACCATTTTCAACAGTCTACCATATTCATTTTGTCTCTCTTCAAACAAAAAGCCAATTCAGCTTTGAAAACCGTATATTCTGGTGTCCCAAGCTAACAAATAAATGCATTTCTCTTCCCCTGTGCCCAAATACATCTTAGCATAGAAACATCCAAACTCACTTTTCCTGGGAACTTGCAGAATTCAGCCTGATAAAAATCCCACAGATTTCCAGTGGGTTCTGCCTGCTTGGATTTTCAATTCCTCTTCCCCCAGCTGCTCCCTGCTGTGGCATCTGGGGCAGTTGTTTCCACTGGGCAGGACAGGGAGGGTTTCACTCTTCATCTTTCTTGGACCTGCAATCAGAGCCTTTGAGTCCTGCTGTGTCAGCCCCCCCAGGCCCTAAAGCAGAATTCCTTCCACCCTTCCAGGAGCTGCCTCACAGCCCCCAGGAAGGCCCCACACCAAACTCCAACAGCGTTGGTTCGCCTGCTTGTTCCCAGCCCCAAGGGATTCCACTGAAACAAGGGCTGAAAATCTTCCTCAAAAGAGGAGCAGAGGGACTCTGCCCCTCCAAATGCAAACTCCCAGCCACCATCACTCCTGTTCCACCAGTGAACCCACATTTGGTTCCATTATCAGGTGGGCCTCCCCTAAAACTCCAGTTTTTCTCTCCTGCAGGAATTTTGAGGCCCAGGGAGTGGCTGTGCCCAGGAGATTTGCCAAAATCCGCTACGATTTCACTGCACGAAACGCCAACGAGCTGTCGGTGCTGAAGGATGAAATCCTGGAGGTAAGTGAGCACTCCTGGGAAAGGTGTGTCCCCTCCCCTTGCAGGGCAGCAGAGAGCTCAGGATGGCAGCCAGCACCAACTCCTTTGTCCCTGGTGGTGTGTGACAGTGACACAGAGCTCAGGATGGCAGCCAGCACCAACTCCTTGTCCCTGGTGGTGTGTGACAGTGACACAGAGCTCAGGATGGCAGCCAGCACCAACTCCTTGTCCCTGGTGGTGTGTGACAGTGACACAGAGCTGTGCTCCAATCCAGGCTGGCACAGGCTGCCTGTGCTGGGCTGTGTCCCCTCCTCAGCTCAGACACATCGGTCCCATCCCAACCATGGTGAGGAGGGAGGACAACAACAACTCCCTGTCCTGCCCTGCTCATCCCTGCTGGACTCCAATCTGTTCATAACACCCAGTTATTCTCTGCAGTCCTCAGGAGTTTCATGGGGAAAGTGACACTGGATGAAGTGTCACTGGAGTTTTCCCAGAGTCACAGGGACCTTCAAGCTCATCTCATCATGAGTTTGTGCTCAACTCCCAGTTTGTGCTTCCTGCTGCTTCTGTTCTGCTGTGGAGCAAAACCTGGGACTCTGGGATCAGCAAATCACTGACTTAGTGATTTGAAGTAGCAGAGAGGACTGAAAAGGTCTCAATCCCAACTCTCCAATTGTAGATCCTCACACATCTGTCCTTCCACACCAGGCAACAGCCAAGGGGTGATGGGAGGAAAATAAATGGCAACACAGGGGCTCAGGAAAATGAGAACATGGTTCTGGGAAACACAGAGTCCATCCCCCCAGCCTCTGCTGCCTCACGGGGGCTGGGAGTTTCCCCTCTTGCTGAGAAGTTTGCAGGGCAGTTCCCTTATTTCACCAGCCCAAAGGGAACTAAATAACTCAAACCCAGGAAGATGACAAGCTGAAGCAGAACCCCAACCCCAACACCAGCCCTCAGGGAATGGGACCCTGTCCCTTGTCACCCCTTGAGAGAACCACTGGGAGCAAAGACTGCCAGATCTAAAATACAAAAGTAAACACTTTCCTGGGCTATATTTACAGACTTAATGAAAATGCTGAACCACACCCCCATTTTCCTTACAATTTCCCCACCAACACATTTAATGGGATTTTTGACTGAAGATTTGATTTCATCTCCTACCTGTTTCTGCAGAACTTATTCACCAAATGGATGAGCTGAACGACGAGCTGCTAAAGAAGATCACAAACAATAAAATTCAGCCTCCCCACAGGAATTTCAAAGTGGAAAAGCCTCAGCAAGTTTTTGTGCCCCTCACCTTTGAATCCAGCACTGAAGAAGTCAAAGCCTGGCTGGAGGCCAAGTCATTCAGCAAAGAGTAAGATTTGCTCTGTTGCCACATGAAACGCTCGTCCTTCCCTGGAGAAGGAGCTGGGGAGGCCACTGGCACCATCTCACCTGGGACAAATCACTGGGATTTACCTACAGAGCCTGTGCTGTAAATTAGATTTCAACCCTATTAAACCCAGGCTCTATAACCAGCATGTTCAGAGCCCAAACTCACTCCCTTTCTATCTTATAAACCTTTTCTTGGAGAAAAACAATCCACGAACTAAACCCACGGCCTGAGATGCCACTGGAATCACAGCTGCCAGCCTGGCACAGCCCCAGGCCCTGTGACACGACCCCAGTGCAGCTCCCAGCCTCCCATCTCCCACTCCTCACCTCTGGCACGAGGCCACTGCAGCTCAACCATCATCTCCCACTTTGTGTCTCCCCAGGACCGTGGAACACCTGGGCATCCTCACCGGAGCTCAGCTCTTCTCCCTCAACAGAGAGGAGCTGAAGAAGGTGTGTGGTGATGAGGGGAACAGAGTGTACAGCAAGATCACGGTGGAGAAAAACCAGCTGGAGGTGAGTGTTTTTCTGGGTAATTCCTGCTGGAATGGGGGGCTGTACCAGCAGTGTCACATAGCTCATTAAACACACATTTTAAGAAACACAATTGGGGAAAAAAAGAATGCAACCAAACCTACACAAGCAATAAAACACACATAAAAAATTCTGAAGTGTCTTTTAAGCTAAAAGGCCCCAAATCCATAGGATCCCCCTATTTGCACTAATTAATCTGCTTTTTACTGATATCACCTATCCCTTTGAAACTAGCTCTCCTCCCACAGCATTTATTAAATACTGTAATTTAACTACAGCTTCAAGTTCAGATCCAAACTTCCTGTTTTGTTTCCATTCCAGAAAAGCAGAGGGGAGTCAGAGCTCCAAGAGATCATGAAGCGCCGCCAGGAAAGGATTGACTCTGCTAATTAAAGTCTCTCTGCTTTATTTCAGCTCTTAGCCCTCAGTAGTGCAGAAAAAAGGGAATGAAAGTAATGATTGCCGGCCCAGGCCGGAGGCAGCAGAGCTCCCCTTGGGCTCCAGCTGCCATCAGAGTGACAATTCCTCCAACACTCTTGGGAAGGGTTGGCAATAAGACCACATCCCACTGGGAAAGGTGTTTTAATTTTGCATGAAGTATTTTTTTTATAACTATGTATTTTATACTGAGATTTTCCGTGCATGCGATCGGAGCAGGATTCCCACGGGGCTGGATGGACGACAAGGGCTGGATTCAAACAGAGACCCCAGAGCTTTTCCCCAAGGGCTGTCCCTGCTCCCAGCCCTGGCTGGCAGAGCAGGGCTGGCACACAGCTCAGGAGGGGCCAGCTCAGGGCCTGGAGCCTGCACCCCGGCAATGAGGCTGCAGGAACAACCCTGCACTGCTTTGGGTTCAAGGGAAGGACATTAAAGCTCATCCTGCTCCCCCCCATCACGGGCAGGGACGCCTTTCCCAAGCCCAAGTTGTTCAAATCCTGTCCAGCCTGGCCTTGGACACTGCCAGGGGTGGGCAGCCTAAGGCAGCCCCACTTCCATTCCCTCCTCAGTGCAGGTGTCCCCTGCAGCCTGTGAGCACAGCCCGGTGACAACTCCTTGTCCCCCTCCTGTCCCCTGTGCCCCCTCACTGGACAAGGCTGGAATGGCAACACACATTCCCAAACTGGCTGCTTCCCTAAATCCACAGACCAGTTGGTGCTGCCTCTGAGCAGCTGAAATGAGCTGTCAGTGCCTAGAAAGGAGCAGGAGTGACAAACAAAGGGATCTGAACTGGACATGGGTGAGCTCCACCTGCCCACTGCTGCTGATGCACAGGCCTGGGCTCAGGGCAGCTGTGCAGCCCTTCCCTGGGCCACTGATCCTGCCCTGGAATGCTGTGGGGCTGCCAAACCCAGCCTCAAACCAGGAGAAGATAAGCCCTGACCATTTGCTCCTGTCCCAGGCACACCCACAGCCCTTCCCAGGGTGTTGGTCACTCGTCCCCACCTTCAGCTTTTCACTGTAGAAAGTCAGCTGAAGTTATTCCCAAATAGCTGAAACCCCAAAGCACACCGGGCAAGGCAGGTTTAACTCCAAATACATGGGCACAAGGAAAAAAAATCTAATTTAGCACAGGGTGTTGCTCTTGACTTCCTGTTTTCCTTCATAAAGTTATGTGCATTTCTATATAACAATCTGTAAATAGGGGGTGAGGAAAATCTCTCTTCCTGGAGGCAGAATTAGTGATTATGCTTCCAAAATTTACTCACAATTTCAAAACTCAAGCAAGCAGCGTAGTTCCTGTCCACAGCAAGTTTGGCACACTGCATTTCTGTCTCTGTTTACCTGACAGACCAAGCTGATTGCAAAGCAGTGAAGCAAACACAGCTCCAGAGCTGCCCACAGCCCAGGGACAGTTGGCTTTTCTCTCTCAGCACTGCTCAGTCTTTGCCCAGATTTGTGTCTGTCCTTGCACATTTAATGGGAAAAGCTTTAACACAGCGTTGGGGAACTCGTGTCTCAATCTGAGAGCACCAGAGCACCTCAGGTTTGCTTTATTCCTGACTGTCTCCCATGGATAATCTGTTTTCTTCATCTGAAAGAGGATGCTGCTGGCAGCAGCAGAATCAGGGTGCAGGCAGGGGGGGATCCTGGGTTTGGTCACAGCCCTGCTGGGATCTGAGAAGGGCACTCACCTTGTCAGGGAGGGATGAAGAGGACAATCCTCCTGAGAAGCCCTGGCTCTGGAAGAGGGTGAAGGGAAGCAGCATGGCAAGCACAGGAGGCGAAAGTTTCTAAAATGAAAATAAAACCAAATGTTGAGCTAGGAAACACCCCACCTTCTAGTCCTGGGGTGTAGAGGAAAGCAAAGCACAGGGAATTACAGTTATCTGGCATTTTAACAGGAGTGTACACGACAGCTCTGTAAAGCTGGGAGCCACAGGAGCACTTCCCAAAACAAACGTCTCAGCAGGCCTCACTGCAGAGGTCACTTTTACAAATTTCCATGCGACTGAGCTGTGCATCTGTTCTGTTTGTACTGCCTGCAGACTCTGCTATAAAGAACTGTACATTGATGTACCTGAGCGAAGGAGACAATGATATAACCATGCACTGTACAAGAGTTATTAAAATAGTTAAGTTATACTTATAAATCCATGTCTGTCTCTTTCACTGGGTTTTGTAAATCCATGTCTGTCTCTTTCACTGGGTTCTCATAATGGTTTGTCACTGACAGTCTGAGAAACTCAGCAAAAGCTCTGAAACCACACATTTCCTTTTGGGTTTGGGGATTGACATTCAATAGGAAGGGTGCTATGGCCTTGATAGCTGAGTTTTAAAAACAGAGGTGAAAATCTCACACATCATAAGAATTAAGTACCAGAAAAGCAGCAAGCTGAACTCCTTTCCTTGTCTGGTCTAGTGGAACATGTTCCACCCATGGCAGGGGGTGGAACTGGATGGTCTTTAAAGTCCCTTCCAGCTCAAACCAGTCTGGGAATCTGTGATTCCATGACTCACAAGGGAGGCTCTCGTATGCCATGGCAAAGAAACCAGAGGCAGTACCAACGTGTTTCAATTCAAACAGCACTTAAACCTAAAGTTTCTTTGCATTATTCTTTCTTGGGCTGGGCAAAGCATGACAAAAGCACATTCTTGCCTGTCAGGAAGGGGAACTTCAGTGGCAGCTGTCCCAAGTGGAACAATACAGAAAGAGGGAACAGCATAACACCATGACACAGTCAAGAGACAGATTCTCCGACCTTTCCAGCCAAGGGCCGGCCATCCTCTGCCTCAGGTGAACAACCACAATAACAAGATCACCTCCTCTACAGCCTAAATAGAGTTTAGGCAGACCAAGAACCCAAAACACTTGCCCTGCTGGCTCGGGGGCTCCCTCGGCGACTGGAGCTGTGCCCGACAAGCCATTTGAACCTTGCCACGACGGCAGGGGAGGGAGCACCGCGCGCTGAGCTCCTGCAGCGAGGCAGCACCGGCGCGACTCCGAGCCTCCCCTCACGGCCGCCTCCCCTCAGGGCCCGCCCGCCGCCATCTTGCGGCACCGGCGGCGCCCGGGCCCCGCGCGGCCATGAGGGACGGGTGCCTTGGGGGCGCTCGGGCCGTGGGGAAGTCCCCCGGATGGTTCTGGGGACCGGAGATGCCGAGGCCGGCAGGTCCCGGGCCGGCAGCGCCCCGGACGCGCTCTGCTGGGGACAATGGCGGCGTCAGGGTCGCCCAGGCGACCGCCCGCCCCGAGCCCCAGGCCCACGGGCCAGCCAATCGCAATCGTTCTCCCTCCCGCCGCCCCGCCCCGGCCCCTGACGGCCGCGTCCGTCTCGTGTCCGCGCTCCTGATTGGCCGCCGCCGCCCAGCCGGCTGGGATTGGCGCGGGAGCGCGCGGGCCGCGGGTGCGCGCGCAGGCCGGTCCCCTCCGGGCACGTACCGTCCCTTATAGGCACGCGAGCCCCCACAGCCGCGGACATGTCGGTGTCCCCCGTGAAGCGGCAGAAGATGGAGTCGGCGCTGGACCAGCTCAAGCACCACACCACGGTGGTGGCTGACACCGGGGATTTCAACGGTGAGAGGCGGCGCGAGGGGATCCCGTCGCCGCATCTTCTCCTTAGCCCCCTCTCCCGCCCCCCTGCACGGAGAGTGGGCGCGCCCGGCCGAAGGGGCGCGCACTGGGGGGAGCGAACCACCCTGCGGCCGGAGGGGGGCGGCGGGAGGCGCTCGGTGGCGGCGCCTTGGTCCCCATCCCAGGGCAGATCCCGCCCAGGCGGGACATTTTCCAGAGCCTCCCGTGATCTCCCAGTTTGCCCTCGGGTGTGCCCTGACCACCACGTTCAGCTCTGCGTGCTGTCAGACTCAAGCCAGGCTCTGCTGCGCTAATGAATTCGGGTTTTCTTCCAGTGACCTGTCTGGATCTGGGACGGGTTTGGGGTTTTTTCCAAACTCAGGGCAACCCGGTCCAGCGGAGGGTGTCGCTGCCCGTGGCAGGGGGTGGAACGGGACAATCTTTAAGGTCGCTTGCAACCCAATCATTACAGGATTATGTAAAAATAATGCCAGAGTGCTTTTGTTTCCCTTATCTGCTGAGAATGAGCCAGCACAGTCCTTTCTGAGAAAGGGAGGTGGCCTTCGATTAAAAAGCCACTTGTTCCCAGGCTGTCACTGCCTGGCCCGGCACGGACACGGAGCCTGCTCGGTCCATCAGAGCCAAGAACTCCCCCCTGAGAGCAGCCCTTGAATCCTGTCCTGTCCTCACCCGGGCCTGCAGTAATCCCTCCACCGCTTGCCTAATCCTGTTGGTGTAAGAGTAAACAATCCTAAACAGCCACTCTCAAATGTCTTAACAGTACTAAAACTTAAGGTGGAGAGAGCACAGGGGTGGCAACAGCTCAGACACAGGAAAAAAACAAACCCCCAGGATGGCCAAGGGGGTGTTTGTGTGCAGGCACAGTAGGAACTGTAGAATATCCCACTGGGATCATCGAGTCCAGCTCCTGGCCCTGCTCAGAACATCCCCCAGTTGTTCTCTGGGCTGCTCTTACCAGCTGGGGGTTATTCTTGGAGCCCTGTCAAGGCAAGAGCCTTACCTGGCTCACTCCTGGCAAGTTAAACCCTGGTGGTTGTTGCAGCTGCTGGCTCCCAGTGGTGTTTGTAGAAGGTGTCAGTACAGATGCTTTATGCAGTACCCACGTGAACTGAAGTTCTGAAGGAGCTGTTTGCATGGAGTAGACCACACTCCAGGATCCTGATCATTTCCTGGGAGGGATCTATGGAAAAACAAGGCTTATTTTCAGTACAGTTGCATTCTCTCACTTGGGGTTTCATCCCTGTGCAGAAATGCTGAGGAGAAGGGGCTGGTAATACAGATTTTGGGGTTTTTTTTGACATTTTAATTGTATTGTTGAAAGTGCTTAGCAGCCTGCAGAGGCTCTGCCCCGTTTGCCCTGGTGCCAGGCTGTGACTACAGCCAGCAATGTGTGCCACAGCCTGCTGGAGCAAAACCTGGCATCACCTGGAACAGGCATAGTCCAGGGCTTACGGTAAGACCAAGGGTCAAGTGTCTTCCTGGTAGGACAAGGAAATGAGAAGAGCAGATACTGAGAAACTGCAGCTGTGTGAAAAAGGTTTAAAAAGCAGTAAGAAAAGGTGCTGGAACCTCACAGGTGAATTCACCTGTCCTGGCCCCATCAGTTGGACAAAAACAAAAGCCCAAATTTCTGACTGCTTCAAGGGAAGGTCCCTAGTTCAGTGATTCCTGGAGCTCAGCTATGCTGGTTGGGATGAAGTCTGGAAATTAGTACTACTCTCCATCCATCACTTCTACAGGTTTATACTTTTTGGCAATTTCTGCAGTTTACAAACTTTAAAGTTTGCTGTATCTTGTGACTGCAGCCCAGTTGTTCTGTGCTCTGGCACAAAGCAGCCTTCAGGCAGTGTTTAAACACCACTGATGTGCTCTGTCATTAACAAGTGTTAACCTTCTCACCTGGCTGAGCAAAACCCTTCTGATTTCTCAGGCAGGCTGGCTGTTTCAAACAGGCTGGTTTTCTTTCCTTAGCCATAGATGAGTACAAGCCCCTGGATGCCACCACAAACCCCTCCCTGATCCTCGCTGCGGCTCAGATGCCGGCATACCAGAAGCTCGTGGATGATGCTGTTGCCTACGGGAAGAAGCTTGGTGGGTAAGTAAAGAGGGGTTTCATTTCCTGTATTTAAAACAGACCTGTATTTAAAATGCCTTCTTTATTTACAAGCAATGTACTGGGGTTTCCCCCTCGTGTACTTGTGGGTTTGTCTCCTGCCCCAAAAGGCCTCAACACTTGGAGAAAAATTCCTTATGCCCATTCCAGATGTGTATCCTCGTTTCCCAGCTCACACCTGGCCTTCCTTGCTCAGGAAAGCAACAGCACTATAGGAAAGTGTCCAAAGGCTAATCCTGCTGACAGGCCAGAAGTGGCTCACTTGAACTCTGGAATTTAATGTTAAATGGGCTGTGAAATTTGATCTTCAAATCCACAGCAAAGTGTAAACTCACCTTTTTTTTAGCCCTCATAAATGCTTTTGCTCTTTGTGGTTTTCAGGTCAGAAGAGGAGCAGATCAAAAATGCTTCTGACAAACTTTTTGTATTATTTGGAGCTGAAATCCTGAAGAGGATACCTGGCCGTGTGTCCACAGAAGTAGATGCAAGGTTGGCTCTTTTCCCTCTGGGTTATCCTAGATGTTTGTAAACACAAAAAAGTAAACTGAGTTGGAGAAAGATTTTTTTGTCTAGAAGACCAGTGGGACTTACATTATTAATAATAAAGAGTGTGGATTTCCCTTAGTTTGACTAGAAGTCTGTAACAAAAACAAGTAGCACTGACCTTGGATTTTCATAATCTTCATCTTGCTGCTTAAGCAAGGGAAACCTCACACTTCCAGTTGTGGTTTTGCTAATTCTCTTCTGTGTGATAATAGCTGCTCAATTTAACAAGAGATCTGTTTGAACAGTTTTTTCCAAGACTTTCACAGGACTTGGCTGTTAACTTGCTCAGTGCCAATTTCTGTTAATGCTCAGATTCTGAATTAGTTACGAGAAATTTCCTACTCGAAGGGGTGACAGTCCAGGAGGGATCTGAGAACACAAACCTGCTGTTGGCATGTAAATGCTGATAAAACAGGACAATGTTTTCCCATGGGGCCTTGGGGCAGAGAATTAAAATAAAATAATAAATCAGTTTTAAACAATGCTGCTCTTGCCTTAAAGGCTGTCCTTTGATAAGGAAGGAATGATCCAAAGGGCGAGGCGCCTCATCGACCTCTACAAGGAAGTAGGGGTTGGTAAAGATCGGATTCTCATCAAGCTCTCTTCAACCTGGGAAGGAATCCAGGCTGGCAGGTAAGGCTGTGTGTGCCTGCTGTGCTGATTCATGGCATGCTCCTGCCTGTCCACAGGCACTGATACTGCATTCTGCCCCTGAATAAACAGCAGTGCTGAAAGCACTGTGCCATGAGGAAGTCTGTCATGAGCACTGAAGGTGCCCTGCCACAGCTTGCTGTTGAAATAGGCAAAGTTTCTTCATACAAGGGCCAGGCCACAGTTTCCTGAAATACCCTGCTAAGCTGGCTGTATTTGGCTAGAGGAACAGCATTAATAAAGCAGAGTTTGGTAGCACAAAACATTTGCTGTTAGCTGACAACTTGTGCACCCCATTCCTGAATTAACTCAGGGAATTCAGTAGTTTGAACTTAGCAGCTCATTCCTGAATATGAATTCTGTAGGTGAGCAAAGTACTGTTCTAAGCCAGCCTGTGTCTGCAGGGTCCTGGAGGCCGAGTATGGGATTCACTGCAACATGACCTTGCTGTTCTCCTTTGCTCAGGCTGTTGCCTGTGCTGAAGCTGGAGTTACTCTCATTTCCCCGTTCGTGGGACGGATCCTGGACTGGTATGTTGCAAATGGAGACAAGAAAACCTACGAGCCTTCAGAGGATCCAGGTGAGCACACACTGCTGAGAAAACAACAGCTGCTTATTCAAACAGTTCACTCATAAAAATCCTCTCATGGCAAATGCTGGGTTTGAGCATGTTCTAAATAATCACTTACAATAAAGTGGCTGGTTTCTACTTGCAGGAGTGAAGAGTGTCACCAAGATCTACAACTACTACAAAAAGTTTGGCTACAAAACCATCGTGATGGGCGCCTCGTTTCGCAACACGGGCCAGATCAAAGCGCTCACGGGCTGTGACTATCTCACTATCTCACCCAAGCTCCTGGCAGAGCTCAGCAAAGAGCACGTCAAGTTAACTCCCACACTCAGTGTCAAAGAGGGTGAGTCTGCTCCTGGGGGCTTGTTCTGACTTCCTTTCTTCTGCAGTGTTGAGAGTCTGGGGTTCTGGTCAGTGCTGTGGTACTCGCTGCCATCCTGCTTTAGGGATAAATCGAATTTCCTAGAGGAAAGATTGTAGCCTCAGAAGGAAATACTGTAGCCTCAGTACAACATCACTGCTACAACTGCTGACACTGAGCAGGAATTGGACTACAGTGGGTTTGGAGTGAGCTTCCATACTCTGCACCTCTCCCCGTGGGACAGGCAGGGAGGAGGAAAGTTAATCTACACATGCTCAGGATGAAATTTTACTGAACAGTAGCAAAGTAGCAAAGATGCTAAACTTGATTTCATCTTAATTTCTAGACATGCCAAGAGGTGTTTTCCCTCCAGAAATTAGAAACTAAGCATACACAAGACTGAGTGATTTGATCTGGTGACACTGCCACAAAGGCTTGGAATCCTTGCTCCCGTTACACTGCCTCAAGCCCAAGCTGGATGGGGCTTGGAACAATCTGGGATAGTGGATGGTGTTCCTGCTTGTGGCCAGGGAGTGGAACTGAATGGGCTTTAAGGTTCCTTTCCACCCAAATGATTCAAGGATTCTCTGACCCTCTCCCTTTTCTGCAGCCTCATTAAAATGCTGGTTTACATCTCGGAGCAGCTCTGTGCACAGCTGTAGCCATGGGCTGCTGCCCACAGGCTGCTGCTGGCCTGGGAGCCTGCTATCAAGCGAGCTTTTGTTAGTTCTTGCCAAATAATCAAAGCCCTGATTGTTCAGAATATTTGCTTAGAACGTCTCACTGCTGTGGGGTGGTTACACAATTCCTTAGAATAGGCCTAGAATTGCTGTGCCATTCTGCAGCAGGTACAAGATAATGACAAACACAAACACTGTTTTAAGATAAACTGATTTATTAGGCTACCTTTTTCTTTTCCCTCTTTGTTCTCCTCCAGCCATATCAGGAGCACTTTCAATCTCACATCCCAGACTATGCTCCTGCAGCAAGCCATACTGAACATATCTAAAATTTTTCCAACACACAGAAATGGTCAGAACTCAAGACAATTTTAGGAAGTCTGAATTTGACAAGAATCTGATCACCTGGTCTGTTTCCTTTTCTACTTCTCCTGCACAGCTCAGGCGTGTGATCTTGAGAAGATGCACCTGGATGAGAAGGCATTCCGCTGGCACCACAACGAGGACCAGATGGCCGTGGAGAAGCTCTCTGATGGCATCAGGAGATTTGCTGCAGATGCAGTTAAGCTGGAGAGGATGTTAAAGGTAGAGATCATGCTCCTCCCATGTACTGCAGCCAGCCTGGTGTGGCTGAGGATTAAACAAGTCTGGGCAGGTCTTTGGACAGGTTATGTAGGACAGGCCACCTAAACTCAGTGAACTTGGTAAGCCTCACTGCACGGCAAGGAAGAATTGGTGCCAGGTGTGGGCTATGCCTGCAGCTTGAGCCACAGGACTGGCAGCTCATCAGGATAACTGTCAAAGTGAGAAGTGCCTTAAATCTGATTGATTCTGAGCACAGGATACAAATAATCTTCAGGTAGTGAGCTGGAAATAAATCATGTTTGTACAAGCAGGCACTAAGAAAGTGCAGATCTGCTGTCAAAGTTTTATGTCAGATTTTGGAGAGGCTTTCACATAGGATTCATCAAACTGATTTTTGGGGAAGAAACACTCAGTATACCTGATCTAGGCACTTGGTGACTGGCAGCTCCTTGCAGCATTCCCAAACTCTTACTCAGCTGTGCTTTGTTTATTGTTTTTCTAGGAGCGAATGTTCGGCACTGAAAATGGAAAATAAGAAAAATTAATAATCAGCATTTCCCTGAGTGCTCCAAGCTGAGGTGGATCACCTGAGGTTCAGTGGATGTACAAATGTCTTACCTGTACAAGTATCATGCTGTGTATGGATAGATTTCTGTATCATGCTTTTTTTTTTATCAATTTGCAAAGGGACAAATGGAATTTCAGATTTTTGTGGCACTTTTGTCAATACATGCAAATTAAAACCGACTTGCCTTGTAACGTGGTCGATTCATTGCTGCAGGAGACACCTGATAGGATTTTAATCTTCAAATTCCTTATTAAGTCTTCAGTCCTAACACATTGAAGAAAACAGTTTTTAATTTCAGGTTGTTTAAAAGAGCAAATACAGATTTCACAAGCCCCTCTTGGTCCAAAACCCACCAACACTCCTGTGAGACACATATGTATATCAAAATATCTATGTGTATCTTATTTGTTTATATAGATCCTGTTCTATGAAGAGGAGACAAGAACAAGTGATAGGACAGGAAGGAAATGGCCTCAAGTTGTGCCAGGGAAGGTTTAGATTGGATATTAGGGAAAAGTCCTTCACTGAAAGCTGTCCAAGCTGGCACAGCTGCCCAGGGCTGGGTCCCCATCCCTGGAGAGATTTAAAGACACATGGATGTGGCACCTAGGGACAGAGATGGTGGTGGCCTTGGCAGGGCTGGGGAATGGCTGGACTTGATGATCTCAGTAGTCCTTTCCAACCTCAGTGATTCATTCCATGGTTCTGAGAGATCCCTGCTCATACATGGATGCAATTTGCTGTTTCCTGACAAAGTTGCCTGAACTCAAAGGGAGAAAAGGCAGCAGCACTGACAGCCACGTGCTCTGTCCACAGCAAGGGAGGCACTGATCCTCCCCCAGTGTGACACAGCAGCTCTGCTGTCAGCACGTCCAGAACAAGCTGGGAGCTGCTGTTCCAGCCAAGGGGACAGCAGCTACAATCACACACAGACAGCTGGTGCTGCCCTCCCAGCCTGTCCTGGGAACAGTGCCAGTCTGCCAGAGGGAGGTGAAATCCCCAGGGGACTCATCCAGGCCCTCTGTCCTACAGCTGTGGAGAGGGGGAAGCAGACCAGTTGCCCAAAGGGAGGTGACCTTTTCCCCTGTCAAAGTCAAGCCAGCACTAAAAGCTTGATCCTGCACATCCCTTCTCAATTTAACCTATTTTTCATTTTTCACTCTTACTAAACTGAGAATTCCAAGAGACTCCTAGAATGGTTTGGGTTGGAAGGGGACCTTGAAGACCATCTCATTGCACCCCCTGCCTTGAGCAGGTTGCTGTGCTCTAACACCACACCAGGGCAGGGCAGGGATTTGGGCACACAGGATTTGGGGACTTGGTGCTATCAAACTGGCTGGTCAGAGGCTTGGAGCCTCTGGAATAAATGCCCCTTCTTCCCCCTGAGTGAGGCAAGAACCTTCACATGCATGGAATCTGTCCCCTCACATAGCCGAGACACAGCTGGGTCAGTAACACCGTGGAGCTCAAATGAAACTGAAGCATTGCAGAAGGTGCTCCAGAGAGAATGAAATGCACAGTGAAAGGGAAAAAAGAACAAGAGGTAGGAAAAGGTATCTGAGTAACCTTTCTCCACTCACCAACAGATGCCTCTCAAGAGCTGAGGAGGCAAGAGGGGTCACGGGGTCAGTCACGGGATCCCTTCCTTCCTGTGGTGGCAGCTGGTGTTTCAGAACTCCCCAGCCCTGGGGTTCTTTCTCTGCAGCACAGATGGATGTTGTGAGGGGCCTGACATCCGTGGCTAAGCCACAAACTCCACATCCTTTCTGAAAAAAAAAAACCCAAGCACCACATAAACCTTCAGCTTGTACAGCTCTTTAGTCAGTCACACAAAGTGTGTTCACTCCTTAACTCTTCCTCAACCTCCCCTCTCTTCAGCAGATGCGGGGATCTCTCCCAGGGCCCTGTCTGTGCCCTGCTTACAAACTCCTGGGATTTCCCACATTCCCATACCTCCTCAGATTAAGAAATCAGGAGATGTCTCTTGTCTCCCAGGAAGATCTGTGGCTCCCACAGTCACAGTGACAGGACTCAGGAATTAGGGGCAGATACAACATCTACGTTTGGAGAAATCCTAAAGAATCAATAAATAAACTTTAAAGCATTGATTTTAAAATGACAGCACCTTTCCCAACCTTTCCTTGTGGTGGCTGCTCTGATTCCAACATCCAGCTCTGTGCAAAAACACAAAGCTTGGAGGGGAGTTGGAAAAGCTTTTCCTTCCTTCTCCAGCTGTGCCTTGCATCCCATCACAGACTGTGCTAAGGGAGACACCCTGCTGCTCCCAGCACCTCCTCCATTCTGACACAGGGTACAGCAAAGAAGAGCTGTTGGAAGAAAAGACACAATAAAGTACATCCATTTATATTCATCTTCCCAACATGGAATTTAATTTAAAATTAGTCCTGAGAGTCACTGGTTATGTCTATCCAATACAGCCCTCACAGGCCAGGATGGATGGCACCAAACCCAGACAGTTCCATTTGAAATTTTCAAGTAAACCAGGACCAAAGAGGCACTCCCATCTCTTCTGGCCCTTGTTTGAATGCACACAAGATTAACAAAGCAGCAGATTCCATTTTAATTTTTGTTTACAAGATTACACTGTAGAAACTCTGAGGAAAGAATCTTAATTAAATCAGTTAATACACAAATGGAATGCTGGCATGATCAACAACCACCAGCTGCACACAGGGCCAGAGCTCAAACATTTTGTCAGGATCCCCAAAAACACAAAAGCTGAGATCATACCCACAGGCAGGTCCTGGGGCTCTGTTTTCCAGAGTTAAGCAGTTTCCCAGCTGCTGCACCAGCACCCCTCCTCCCAGCTCAGGTGTAATCCTGCCAGGAAAGGCTCCCAGACCTTAGGGATGGTGGGCTGCCCTCTTTTGGGTCAAGAAATCCTTTGTGGGGTGCAGGACAGCAGTGCTCATTTACAGCTGTGAGCCAACATCCAAGAAAACTCCTCCTGCCTTTGGATTCATCCTGCTCCACGTGCTGCAGGGGCACTCTGGTGATTCTAGCAGGTACCTCCACGTCTGCCTGTAAAAACATCACAGGAAAACAGAGGATGTGGTCCCTGCTATTAAGCTTAGAAAAGAGGTAACACCGTGAGTCCCAAACAAATAAATCGGTAAAACTCTAGAAAATAAAACCAAACCCCCACCCAAATAAATAAAACAACAGAACCCACCAGCTGGATGTTACCAGGAACAGATTTCCAAGGAAACAAGCCTGCCTGGAAACATTCCTAGGACCAAAGCACCAAGCACTGCACAGCACAACGCTGAAACAATAAAGAGTTGTGTAGGATGAAAATTTCCCAAATTTGAAGGTTTTCAATTCTTTGGGAAACAAAGAAGAGAGACAAAACCCCACTCCTTGGATGCCTGGGATGGGATTGTTCACAGGGCTCCTCAGCTGGACCAGGCACAAGAGATACAAACTGAGGTACCTAAATTATTCCCACAGGAAGTTTAAAATGCAAGAATTATCCAAAAATCCTTGCTCTTTGTGTAATGCCACTTCATTATTTTAGTTGATGTAAATATCTTTTAGGTAAAGGAAAATACCAAATAAACTATCAAATTTTACATTTGTAGTACAAAATTAACACAGAAAATGAACAGAATAAAACTTTCCTGAACATACCTGGATGACATTCAACAAATTTGTGCTTCATACATTCATTTGATCTTCTTTTCTCACCATTTTTTTTAACAATTTTTCCCAACCCCTGGCTAAAATTGGTCATCCTGTACAAGAACTTAAGAGCTATCACCACTAATGGCCTCAAGGTGTGCCAGGGGAAGTTTAGGCTGGATATTAGGGAAAATTTCTTCATGGAAAGGGACATCAAGCACTGGAATAGGCTGCCCAGGGCAGTGGTGGAGTCACCATCCCTGGAAGGGCTCAGAAAACACATGGATGTGACACCTGAGGTTGAGTGGTCAACATGGTGGTGGTGCTGCACTGATGCTTGGCTTGATCTTAAAACTCTTTTCCAACCTAATTTCCATGATTCTGTGACTCAGGTGGCTTCCAGTTTGTCAGCATGACTTGAGGAGGTGACACAATCCAGCCCACCACATGCAGAGCCACCCCACACAGCTGCTGGCCCACAGCAACACACATCACCTCTCCAGCCTGACCACACCTTCCTCCCCCAATTTTCCCAAGAGCAACTTCATGGTGTGATGGGAAAGAGTGAAAATACACACAGGACCTCATCTTTTTTCTGTTCTCAAATGGGAGGAAAAAGAAATCACCATCAACTTCCCAGGCAGTGTGCTTTGTCCAACCACCTGACAGAGGCACAAGCACAGCAATTCCAGCAGGTCCTGGATGCCACAAAATAAGGAAAAATTGTACAAAAGAGGACTGAACAAAGCATCTAGAGGTCTGAATGCTGTTTGCTACCTAGCAGCAGATGAATGAGCCTGGACAACCTCATTTAAGGAATGAAAACAGGACACAGAGTAGACACCAATGTTCTATTTTTACAGGTAAGCAGAGAAAAGATGTAGCAATTTTGGCAAAATCCCATGGAAACAAAGACCCTAAGGAAATACAGTCTCCCACCTCACAAACAAGATGTGGCTTTCCAGACTGAAAGTATTTCCTGATGGTGTCAACATCAAATCCCCAAGATGGCTTGGCAGGAATGAAGATTTAAATTATCAAAGCTGATTGATCATTTAATATCTATCAAAGCACAATTTTCATTTCAAATTCTGGTTTTCATTTCCATCGATGCCAAGGTTCTGTGAGCTGGGCTCCAGAATGCAACAGCAGAAGACCCAGCAAAGCCCACAGCAGTCTGTCTTTTCAAATCACACTGAATTCTTGAGACAGAGCTAAAAAATATGGATTCACACAGAAAAGAGAAAATTTCCTGACTTGATGATTTGTTAGAACCAAAATATTGTAATATCCTGGTAAGAAAACAAAAATGCAGCCCCATTTCTTTAGGGCACTGGAGAAATGCTGCCCACAATTCCAAGAGGGAAGGAAAATCAATTATCTAAAAGTTAATTTATCTACTTTCCAATAATTTTGTATGTTTGAGCCTGCAACAATTAAAAAAAAAAATCTCAGTCTGGTTATTCCTTCCCATGCTCAGCCTCAAGCCACACCTGCAGCTCAGAAGGAAGGAGAAGCCCAGACTCCACCCCACAGCTGGGTCCTCAGATGGGACCCACATTAACCACCTGCATTTTCAGTGCCCCAGTCCACAAAATTCCAGCAAGAGACAGCAGCAATGTGCTCCCAGAGAGGAGTATTTCCAAGAGAACAAAACCCACAACATAAGCAGCACAAAGGAGAACAAATAAACAATTGTAGGACCACGTTAAAAAAAAAAGCTGAGCAAACTTTCTGAACACAATTCCAGCCATGTGAACAGGAAGAAAACAAGGGCACGCTGTGCACCAGCACAGCTTCAGCAATTTGTATGCACAGCACCAACTTTTGGGGGGTTTTGAGGAGATGGCTCCCCACATCTGTAAACTGAGGGTCTAGAGAAGCAGTGAGGAAATGGAGCAGCAAAAATATAAGGGAGTGTCCCAGCTGCTTCTGACAACCTCCATCCATTCCATCCACACAGAACCTGGCACTGCCACAGTCACTTCAGAGTCCAGGACAGGGGTTCAGAGGGGTCTTCATCCAGGTCACAGCCATGGAAATCCTCAGCCTGCTGGCTCTTCATCCATCCTCTTTGCAAACAGACCTTCCCCTTCATTTCCTGCTGAAGGAAACACACCCAGACACAACAGGACCTGTTAGTGCCCACAGGACAGGACTGGTACCCCACACTCACCTGAGCACAATAAGAGGTTTGTGGTTATTCATATGGGCTCCACTATCTGACAAGATGACACTCAAACAAGCCAAGCCATTTCCAAAGAAATTAAATACATTCATTCCCAGAATCCTAAATCAGAGCTGACTCAAAGCCAGCCTGCCAAAGCTCAGGAAACAAGAGCTGTTTCCCTGAACAGAAATGTTTAGTGAAGCCTGTTCAGCATTTTACTTTGCCAGTTCCACTACAGCTGTGCATTTCCCCACACATTTTCATCTTTTTCTTTTCAATAATCAAATGCTCCTTGCCAAAAGACACAACTGCCTGGCTGGCTTGATCAAACAGAAGTGACACACACTTCAGCAGAAAACCAGGGGGAAAAACCCCTTCTGAGAGACAATATTCCTGAAACAAAAAAGAAAAGCTCACCCCTGGCTGTTCCCAGTTCTTGATCCCCATCTTGCCTCACCTGACATTGCAAAGAATCAGGAGGTTCTGGACAGCAGGAAGGGTGGAATTCTCATTCTGTCCTGTCACCAGGTGCCTGTCCAGCACCACATGGACAGCATCTGGGCTGCTGGCTGAATACAGGAGGAAAAACACAGGGATTGCTCAGTGCCAGGATCACACCCCTGACAAACCCACACAACACATAACTATTGTGGCCAGACAGATTTGCTGGGTGCTGATCTATCACCTCAGCAGAGAGGGGCAGTCTCAAGCCTCTCATCCTGAAAAACATTCCCTAGGAAATCCTTTTCTGAAAGGACAGGACTGAGTCCTTGACTCAGTTAACAGCAGGTGGGTAAAGTACACATATCAGGAGATAATGAAAAACTCAAAAGTGTGTGTTTGAAAACTACAATTACCTCACAATAAAACACAAACTCATATTATGCCAGACATGAGCTGTGATCACCATGCTACAAAAATCAAATACTCATTTTCTGGCCAATTACAGCTCCCCAGTGTGATCAGATCTACCAGCAACTGCTCAGCACCCCAAACAGAATTTTTAAGTTTCCTCACTCCATACAGATTCCCAGACTGGTTTGGACTAAAGCTCATCCAGTCTCACCCCCCTGCCACAGGCAGGGACACCTCCCAGTATCCAGTGTTGCTCCAAGCCCTGTCCAAGCTGGCCTTGCAAATGAGCAGTTATATATTGGTAAATGAGGGAATGGGAATTGCAGCTGAGAGATCCTGCCAGAGTCCTGCTCAGCTGGACACAACCAGCACACAAACACTCATTTCCCAAGGAAGACACAAAGTGCCCAAGATCCCACACACCAGGCATGACCCACCACTGAATGTAGCTCCAGAATCCTTCACAAAATCCTCCACAATAATGGACAAACTGGCGAAATTGGGCTGCCTCACCAGCTCGTACACAGAGGGCTGAAACAGATCAAAAGGAAATTAGTTTGGCTGGCTTTTTTAAACAGAAAAAGCCAAGAAAAACCAGCACATACTTCCCTGAAATTTATATTTCTGTTCCCTCTACTATTCACCCAGCCAAATGACCACAAGCAGCTTTGATGGATTTTGTGTAGGGAGCAAAATGGAAACTCTTAAGTGAGTTAAGTAAAGAGGAAATAACAGCACCAAACAATTTCTGCAGGTGTGATTAACTTCAGGAAGGCACAGACCTGTCTGTCCATGGCACACAAATATTTGGACACAGATGCTGTGCCACCTGCAGAGTCCAAACCCAGTAATCCATGTTGGAATGAAAATGGGAAACAGCTTACAGACAGAAAATTTAGGAGCACTTATAACTGTAATACACAAAAGGAAGGAACTTAATTTTATGGCTTCCACAGCAACCATAGCTAGGCCACAACATGACTTAAATTATTTCATCATGGACTGTAACAATCCACAGAGAGTCATAAATGATCCTTAACTCAAAGAGAAGCACATGAGAACACGAATAGCTTTTGTGAGTCACAAAATCCTTATTTCTTAATTTTCCACACTAGAAAGCTGTACTAGGGCCATTTGCATCACTCTGACATTATAAAATGGACTGTGAGGCCAGAACACACAAAATAAAGTATCAGCAGTAACTGGCTGCTTTAATTGCAAGCCAGTTTGTACAAACAGCCTTTTATTTCTAAAACTTTTAACTTTTTTCCTAAGACTTCCTCTACCTTTCAAAAAGAAACAGTACTTTGAGAAATATAACTTATCCTTAGCATTCATTAAACAAACAAAAATTTTTTGTAAGTCCTCAACAACAAATGCAAAGAGCTGCAGCAGGAATTTCCAGCTCTTTTTCTTTTTTTTTTTTGCTTCAGTTTAAAGTTTACTGAACAATCAGAGGGAAAGCATTCCCCACATGCCACTAAAAAGTTGGACAAACCCTTCATGCACCCAGTGCTGGGCCCCTTGTCAACGACAACTCTGCATATCTTGCACAAGCCAAGGGCACCAAACTGATAATTTATATTTACAGGAAGTTCAAAACCACCAGAAATCACACAGCAAAAAAAGCCCCCAAACAGCAGAAACAAGGTAAAAGCTTGGCTTACCCCTGTCAGGCTGTATCCCTGGAAAACCCAGGATTTATCCTCATTGGTGGCACAACACAAAGCTGCCACTCCCTGCCCCACAGCACAGATAGGCTCTAGAAAAGAATGAAAGCACATTTGTGAGCATCTCCAAATACTGGAAACACAGCTGAGCCTCATGCTGCCCTGCTGCAGTGAAGTTACACTGCACTGATAATGCTCCTTTAGGCTGTAGGGGCTTTCCTGCACCCTGCAGTAGCAATTATTGCTATCATAAGAATTGCTACAATTATTACAGTATTACAATTATTTTATTACCATTACAGTAAGAGGAAGAACAAGAATTGCAGATTTCCACTCCAACTCCAGAGACAGCTCCACAAATGCTCAAATGTGGAGCACACCCCAAGTCTTGATTAAGTGCAGCCTTAATGATGATCCTGGGACATTCCACACTTGGCTCTGAGCCTTGAATGCTGCTGATTTGGACAGAGCCATTTCTGTACCACTGTAAGGCAGCAAGTCCTTCTTCTGAGACAAGCCCTGAAAAGCTACTGGCATTGCTCCTTAAGATACTTTAAGACCTCTTTTTCCTTTTCAAGGCTCCCTTTTTCTTATTTAAGACACGTTAAGACACTTTTTTTTCCCTTTAAGTCTCCCTTTCCATTTTTAAAGGCCCATTAAGCCATTTGTTTTCCCCCTTGACATCTCCTTTCTCCTTCCCAGTTTGGAATGCTCTTCAGCCATGCCAACACTCTGAAGTCTCTGGAAGGCAGCCACCCTGCAGAGGCAGCACAGGAGCCCCATTTCATCTACCCAACCCCCAGGGATGTTCACCTACTGCTCTCAGTGCTGAAGTGCTGCAGGATCTTGGCCAGGTAGCCGCTGTTGGCCAGGTCAGTCACAGCCCCGGGGCAGTTTGGGATCAGCAGGGCGTGGTACCGAGCCCCTGGGTGGGAGGGAAGCAGGATTGTAGGACAGGTAAAAAACCCCAAAAGCCTGATTATAAACCCACTGCACGTTTGGAAAAAAAGGACAAACCCACATAAATCAGTTTACCTAAAATTACCTAAAGAAACTAATAAAGCTACACAGAAACTAATAAAGCTACAGAGAAGAGAGAAAAAGGACAAGGGACACACATTTTTAATGAGCCAGGCAAAACTTACAACTGTTCTTTCTGCTGGCTCCTACTCCAGCAAAATACTTATTTTTAACAAGTAACAATGTATTGTGTGCTTGTATACACACAGACATTATTTGTGTATATTACATATACATTAAAAGAGAATGACCGTTCCAAAATAAATAAGAAAATTGCAAAGCAGTTGCTTGGACTTCCTCTTAAATAAAAAGTAAATGAACAACTGCAGCTCTTGCAAAACAACTTTCCTGCCTTTTCTGTGTCATTCTTCCCTAAAATCCTGGCCCTGAGCAGGCCCTGTTTCCCAGACAGGCCCGTGGTGACAGCCTCACCATCGATGGACTCCAGCTTGGCGGGGCTGGCGTAGGATTTCATGCGGAAGTCCTGGATCCAGCGCGTGTTGCCCTCGTTCACATCCACAAAGTCAATGGGCTTCCCCTGGGGACAACACGGTGACAGCCTGGTCAGCATCACTGCACAGGCATCCAGGACACTTCCGAAGGATGGCCATGGGGGATTCTGAGATGCTTTCAGCTCTTAAAAACTTGAAACTCTCCATTTTCCCCACTCGATTACTGCTAATAGTTTTCCTCCACTCTTTGTGGGAAAAGATACTGGATAGAGAAGTGCAAACCCACGCTACAGAAAGGCTGCAGTCACTTTGGTATAAAAAAAAACAGAATTAGGTCTGATTTTTTAATACCAAGTCCCTTAATGTCTACAGCCAATAAAACACTTCTCAATATATTTATATTATATCAATTATATTATTTTTTTTCATTACAACTGAGATATCAATTGGCTTCAGGCTGAAATCCCAGCATTTGTCCATTTTCACTCACCCCAGGTGTTGCCACTTGCAGGTTAAAGGCAGAGCTGGCCAGAGTAAAGCAGTGAAGGAACGACTGGGCTGAAACACCTGGAAAACAGATTCCAACACCTTAGGGAAACAATAGTGATAGTTTAATGCAGGCCACACTTTATCCAGGGTGAAAAACGCCAATCACTTGTTTTTAAAATTTTAGAAGTTTAATAGTAATAAAATGGCTATAAAAAAAAGTAATAGAGTAATAATAATTTGGGCAATTTGAATTAGGATAATATGAGACAATAGAAACAGAGTTACGGACGTCCAGGTACCTTTTTCTGGGCAGCAGGAGACCAAAAAAGGACACACGTTAACAGAGGATTAACCCTTAAAAGTAATAGCCTGTTGCACATTCATACACTTGATACATGATGCATAAATTCCATTCAAACAAAGGATTTGGTCTGGTCATCGTCTACTTCTTCCTCCTAATCCTAAGGTGCCTTCAGTCTTTAACTAGGCAGGAAGAATTCAGTTTCATATTATTAAAATGTTAATACAGCACTACTAATCAATACAACAAAATACATATAGTAAATGTCTGCATAGAGCCATATAATATGCACTTTTCACATCCTTAAAAGTACACAAGCTTGGGTGTTTACTCATCTTGAAAGCTCTAAATAAATTCAGATGATTATTTTGTTAGGATTTAACGATTTTAAAACATCAGAAATGTACAGTCTTCATTACAGATGAGCTCAGGAACAGAATCCTGGAATGATTTGGGTTGGGAGGGACCCTAAAGCACATCCCGTACCAACCCCTTGCCATGGGCAGGGACACCTCCCACTGTCCCAGGTTGTTCTAACCCCTGTCCAAACTGGCCTTGAACACTGCCAGCGATGGGGCAGCCACAGCTTCCCTGGGCAATCCGCACCAGGGCCTCAGCACCCTCACAGGTAAAAGATTCTTTCCCCAAACACCCAATCTGAGCCGAGCCTCCTTCCCCTCAAAACCACTAAAGCCGCACGCAGAGGAGCCGAGCAGCACAGCTGCACATGGCGGCCACACCTGCAGCGCAGGATGGGCGCGAACGGAAAAGCGGCACAGCTGGGCAGGGAGGGCACACGTGCGGCTGCACAGCCCGGCTGCGGTGTCACCCACACGGGGGACACACACGGCAAGGGAGCCCGGCTGCAGTGACACCCACACAGCGAGGGAGCCCGGCTGCAGTGACACCCACACAGCGAGGGAGCCCGGCTGCAGTGTCACCCACACGGGACACCCACATGGCAAGGGAGCCCGGCTGCAGTGACACCCACACGGCGAGGGAGCCCGGCTGCAGTGTCACCCACACGGGACACCCACATGGCAAGGGAGCCCGGCTGCAGTGACACCCACACGGCAAGGGCCGTGGGATGGGCACACGCGGGACACGCCGCGACAGCCACACCGGGGACAGCCCAGCCCAGCCCAGCCCCGCCCCGCCCCGCCCCGCCCCGCCCCGCCCCGCTCCGCCCCGCCCGCCGCGGTGCTGGGAAGGGACGGGGAGCGCGGGACACCCGCAGAGGCCGGAGCGGCGGCTCCCCGCGAACCGGCGGGGCCCCCCCGAGAGCGTCTCACCCGCGGTGGCGGCGCTGGCGACGATGAGGCAGGAGGGCTTGGCCAGCCGCTCCGACATGGCGGGGCCGGGGCCTGAGGGCAGCGGCGGAGCGGCGGAGCCTCGTGCGGCCGCGCGTGCGCGGTGCGGGACGCGCGGAGGGGCGGGGAAAGCGCGCGGAATCCCGAGGGAGGCGGAAAAGCGCGGGAAGCGCTGAGGGGGCGCTGCTGCCACCGGGCGCTTTGGAAGCGCTCGGGTGTACCGAGAATCCCGTGGTGCCACATCCCGTCGGCAACTGACATTGTTTCCTTATTTCCCCATCTCCGTAAACCTCAGTGTTCCGTTTCTGCATTTGCATCTCTCATCCCTGTGTGAACTTAATAGGTTTAGCCCTTGCTGGCTGCTGGCGTGTTGCAGACACAATGCAGCATAAAACGAAAGGTGTAAAATAAAGACAGCACAATCCTGCTATTTGCTTTATTTGTTTATTGGAAAGGGTTTAATTTCTAGCCTGGTTTCCTAAAGGAAATGTAGCTTATGCCACCTTGTTGGTCTCTTCAATCGTCTCTGTCTCCTTTTCTCTCCAGAGCTGTGTTCCGAATCCATAGGCTGGTTAATCTGGATGTTCCTCACTGCTCCAGCTTTGATACCAGAAAATTATTTTTTAAGGGGAAAAAAAGCATCTCATTCACTATTCAGTTTCACTGGGGAGTACTTCAGGATTTAGTGCCACTCCAGCAGCCTAAGCCTTTATATCACAGAGCATCACATTTATGGTCCTTATTCTCTGCTTGTGACTCCAGTGCTTTTTAAACAAACACAAAGGACAGTGCTGTCCAACCCCTGTTCCATCAGCTCTTCCCATCCTCCCTTCACTACCCCAGGCACGTGGAATTCCCCACACCCTGACTGGGGCCATGGGAGGATCAGGCCCCCATCCATCCCAGCCTCTCATCAGCTCCAGCATTCCCACTCCTGCTCCTGTCAAACTAAAACTCGAGTCCCCAGCTGTGTTTCTGCAGCAAAATCCTCAGATGATTACACTTTTGCAGCTGAAGGATGCCCTTTTTCCTGACCCTGTGGAATTTACAGGATTTTTCTGCCCAGTTCTTAAGAAATTAATTTCCAGAAGCCTGCAGAGTTCCATCGGGACCCTGATTGGAGCTGGTGTAATACAACACCAGCCCTGTGCAGTGACACGTGCTGCCAAAACCCTCCTCCCATCCAGAGCCTGCAGGGAATCCGTGCACAGGGACCCCAGAGACACCACCCAGTGCTCAGGGGATGCTTTGTCTGGGAGGTGTTCCCAGGCCATCTCAGAAACAAAACCAGAAAATCAACGGGAGAAATTTGGCAGGAAAAAGTCACAGCAAAGAACTGGGGGTGAAAGCTGGAGACCAGGCTGTGGGATAGGGAATCTCTTGGATCGGAAATGTTTGGGTAAATCTGCAATTCAATTTAGTTCCTATCTGGGAAAAACAATAATCATCCTGCTTTCCCTGAGCAGGCTGGAGTTTATTTGGGGCAGGAACTGCCTTTTCTCACAGTTCTCAGTGGCATCACCTAGGAAACATTGGGCCTTCAGGAAACACTGAGATAGAATCCAGGAATCACAGAATGGTTTGGGTTGGAAGGGGACTTAAAGCTCACCTCGTTCCACCTCTCCCATGGGCAGGGACACTTTCCACTATCCCAGGTTGCTCCAAGCCCTGTGAACCCTCACCTTGGACGTGTCCAGGGATGGGGCAGCCACAGCTTTCTCCAGATAACCTCCAGAGGGGGCACAGCAGGCTCCACTCACACCCCCAGGTACACGAAGATGCTCACGGGAGGAATTATACAATCTCTCTATGTGTGTGTATATATATCTATATATAGTTTATTTCTCACAATCCTGGTAAGAGTTACAGGTGTATTTGGGAATCATTTACAGTTTCACAGCATATGGAGTGGCCATACAGCTTGTGATGTGAGTAACATACAGTGTGTAGAGAGCACACGATTCCGACCCATCCACCCACCACTCACACAATGGGTTTCCAAAGCTAATACTAGATTCAGCTACGGAGAAAGCCTGGAAAATGTCAGGGTACAGCGTTGGGTGTCGTACAACACTGTCAGTCACAATGGGACAAGCTAAACTACTTTAAATTTTCAATCTAGTATTTCTAGTCTACCTGCATTATTGCATTTATACGCTTTTTTTGTTTTCAAAGTCAAAGTAAATAGAATACTATATGGGAAAGGAAAAAATTCTTGACTATTTTAGGATTTGAGCTGCAGCCCATACAAAGTGTCCATAGAAGCATAGACAAGATTATAAATTCAACAAGGTATAAATTAGCTGGATAGCTTTGTGTGTAGGTAGGTGTCCATTTCCCTCCAGGAAATGTGTCTAGCAGCATATTGTTTCTGAGAGCAAAAAAAAAACCCAAACCTGTATGTAGAACACAGGTAAAGATGTGTAAGTGACAAGCAGGTCTGGTTGTACAGGGAAGAAATCAAGGTGTCACTTGGAAAATTCCTATTGTTTGGAAAATACACTCAGGAGCTGACTCAAAACCCACCAAGGCCATTGGAAAGCTGCCTGAGGCTTCCAAAGGAACAGCAGGCATTTCAGTCTGACTTCTGAGGGCTTTGGATCAGTCCCTGGAGAAGTAACAGAATCCAAACAAACCAAAACCAAAATAAAAATCCCCTGTAATCTGACCTTCAATTTCCCTTCCTAAAATTTGAGTTCCTCCACAAACTGATAGCCAACCTGCACTGGAAGAGAGTTGGTTTCCTGGGGAGGTGAAACTGCAACTTTTAAAGGCTTCAGTTGAAACAGTCCTGGGAAAAGGCACCAGGGTTATGAAGGGCTGCTCAAAACTCAGTAAAGCCAAATTATTCCCATGTTGGTTGGTTGGTTGGTTGGTTGGTTGGTTGGTTGGTTGGTTTTTAACCAAACAAAATTGTGTGGCACCCTTGTTCTCATCAGCTTGCCCCAGAAGCTTGGCTGCTTGAAGCAGCCATGGCAGAACCAGGGATATGATGCAGGATGTGACTGCTGGAAAGGTGAATGAAGATTCCTTTTGTCCTGGTGGGAGCTTTGGTGCTGCAGCATCATCACACAGACAGAAAGAACCTATACATTCAGGCTTGGGATGCTGCACTGAGGCTGAGAAATGGAAAAGTGATGGAACTGTTTGAAAACTGCAAACAACTGTTTGGGAACAACCAGAAGAGAAAAGGGAACAGCCAGTCCAAAGCCTGTTCAACCCAAGTTATGTTTTTCAGCAGAAAAATCTATTTAGCTTGAAGAGTATCAAAGAGCAGAGGGCACAAGTCACAGAGTTCTGCATATCCGAGCACACACTGTCCAGAGGAGGGAGCAGAGCTGTAGCACAAAGGTAGATCCAAACTCATGAATTTGGAAAGCCAAAGGCTCTGATCTCTCACAGGAATTTGAGGCCTATTATGGTCAATTGAATGAAATGTCAATTTTAGAGGCCCAGACATCCCACAGTTCCCTATCACCCAGTGACACCTGATCAGCTCACTGAGATGAGACAATCCTCGCACTTCCTGCATCCTCACCCCTGGCACAACAGCTGATCCTTCTAGACCAGCAGAAATACATGTCCTCAACCTCAAAACTTCTCTTTTCCCTCTGTTTTTGGTGCTCCAGAGGGCTGAGGGAGCTCTGGCTGCAGCCAAGGGCAGTGTGTGCTCACACATGTCAGCCCCTGTCAAGCAGCCAGAACATCTCACACCTAACAGGGAAGGACAGGAATTCCTGGGGATTTGTCATCCATCACAATTCCTGTGGCAGACTTACACCCTCAAAGGTGAGGGCAGATCAAAGCTTCACACACTCCCTGCTGTGACACAGTCTGGGGACCCAGCACCGCCTGTATTTTTGGGGGACCACCTAAAACCTGCCTTAGACAACCCAAAATCTGCCCCAGCCTTGGGCTATGGAGAGGCCACATCTGCAGAGCTGCCCAGGAAGAAAGTAGGGAAAGAAAAGTGAATACAGTGCAGTGGTCAAAGAAGGAGGAAAGAACAAGCAATGAATTGGATCAGAAACCAATGGAACCCCATAATTTGTAGCAGCTGAAGATCTGGTGTCAACAGACATCCCAGGAATTAGGGAATTTAAAAGCAAATCAGGTTATTGATGGTCTCAAAAAGAAGAGGAAGAAGTCATCATAAACCCACTTTATTCAGTGGATTAAACTCCCTTTGAGGGTTGCTGGATGGGGGTACAGGCTCCAAGGCTTTTCGGGGCTGCCAGCCAAGTGTCACTCATAAGACCCCAAATGTGCCAACAAATCCTCAGCATCAGCAGATTTCTCCCCAAAAGAGTAAAGGACCAAATACCTCCAGTGTAAATAGCAGGAAATATTCCCAATTCCAATGTCCTGCAAGGAGAATTTACTGGAATACAGAACTGCTATGCTCCAGATCAAAGCCAATTCCTCTTTGTGGTGGGAAGTGCCCAAGCTGTGCAACAGAACTGCAGCCAGCTCATGAACATGATGTGATGCTGCTTCCTCTCCCAGCCTCGTGGTGAAGGGAATGACACCACAGCAAGGCCTGGGAAGGGAATCAGGGAATCATTCCTGCTCCAGCATGGAGGATGGACCAGGAGGATGGAAGTGCAAGCATTTGCATTTGCAGTCCTTGTTATAACGTGAAAAGAGAACACAGCCCCTCCTGATGTCCTGGAAATTCCCCTGAATCATGCAAAGTTGGTTATAGAAAAGTTCAGGTATTTTTCTAACCCTTTAACATTGCTCAGAGCCAGCAGGAATTCATCTGGAAAAGGCAATTAGCAGAGGTTAATTTGCATGGCACCAGAGCTCATCATTTTTGCCTTTTTCTGAGGAAAGAAAAAGGGGGAAGAGGATATACAAGTTAGCATGTCCTTACCAAAACTATTAAGATAATTAAACAGTGCTTTTTCTCTCCACTTCTCTGTTCTGTTTCTGGCACCCTCTCAGAATCTTCACCGACTTGAAGCTTTCCATGGAGATGATTGAAATTCCAAGAATTTCACCTTTCAAACATATTTTTTTCATTGCCTTCCTTTTTTGGCTTACTTCTCAAATAATCATTTTCCTCTTCAATCTTCAGCACTGTTATTTTCAACCTATTCCAAGAATAGTTAGAAGGCCGCTGAATTCTAAACCCCAGTAGCATTTCCAGAAAAAGTAAGGAATATTTTAAGGCATAAATCATCTCTCACCAGCTCCTGGGGCTTTTTGGTTGCACTGCTGTTGTTCATACACAAATCCTGATGCCAGTATAAGCAGAGCTGCCTTGGAGAAGAGACTTCCCTTACGCTCACTCTAAGGAACATTTATGTCAATTGAAAAGTAAATGTGCAATTGAGATGATTTTATGATGACCTGTGATCATATCCCTGGTGCCAACAAGAACTCAAAGGCCAGAGCATGGTGAAGCCAGTGGAAAAATTCCCCTTGTTTTCAATATTCTATGGCTCAACCATCAAACTCTAGCCCATCAGAGACACAAATGGATGTTTAGTTTATCACCCAGGCCCCTAAAATATGCTTCAGGGCAAGTGACTGTTGAGCGCTTTAAGGGAGCCCCAGGCAAGCAGGAATGCACTCTTCCCCTCCCCAAAATGCTGCTGCACAATCCCCTGGCTGCCAGATTTGTTTTCATCCTGCTGCAGCACTGCTAGGAATAACAGGACTTATCTACAGGGTATTAAATCAGTAGGAAGAGGAAGCAGAAGCATAATCCATTTCATCTCTCTTAAAATAGAAGCAGCAAAAAACCTTCTACTGAGTTGTCCAAGACAGCAAAATGACATCTTTATATTCAACTAAAATTTATGATTCCCTAAAAAGAGATTGAGATTGGGTGCAGTGATTCAATCGAGAGTTTTGGTGATAAGCTGAAACCAGTTTTGCCAATATTTAATTTATCGACTTGATCAAAAGAGTAAACTAGCAATCTAGATCTCTTCAAACCCCAAGCACAGACTCTTGATTAGTTTTAAGTGTTAATTCACTCTCCCCATGGAGATGTCACTGGAAGGACTTCATACCACAAAAACCACACAAAGAAGGACATCAAGCAAATAACGGCGTGTGCTCAGTACGAGAGAAAAGACAACTATTTATTTAGCACAGCAGCGAGGTCAGTCATTAAAGCCTTCTGCTTCCACAGCTTTGGGGCTGAGAGAGGGGCATGTGCTCCCTCCCTGGTGCTCGCTGGACATTTTTGGCTCAGAACAAAAGCACTGCACAGCCTGGCACAGGAAGGCAGGACAGGAGCTGTTTGCAAGGCAGGGCTGCGGCGCACTGTGGCATCTACGCTGGATCTGCCCGGCTCAACACTGGAGCCACGCTTGGAAAAGCGCTGCAGCACAGTCCAGGAGGGTCTAAAAGTGCCTCAATTTAAAGCAAAGAGCCCACAGGACTGCCCAGGGGGGGAGCAGGGGCTCGGGGCTCCGAGCACACCACACACTCAGCACTTCACCAGCCAGACATCCCTTGCACTGAGGAGAAACCAGGACTGGAAAGGAATTTAGGAGCTGCATGGCGTGGTGGGAATGGCACAGAAAACACACCATGGACACTTGGTGTGACTGCAGGGAACGAAGGAAGGGGCATCTCCAGCTTGGATTCTCTCCCCCTCCCAGACTGCAGCAATGCAACACAAAGGTTTGTACACACACACACACACACACACGCAGGATGTGCTTCAAGGCACACACAGACACAGAGATGTGTTTTCCAAACCACACTGCCAAAGAGGCGGGTTCCAGGTGCTGAACCTCAACAGCAGACTGATCACAGGAAGTGGGAAATCCCTTGGGAACAGGACAGACCTCGTTCAGAAACCCCTGACAAACAGAACATACCAGGCTGGCCGAGCAGGGAGGGCTCGAATGAGCGCCGTGCCTGATGAGGAGCTGTGGCCCCATCACCACCTCTGGGGCGTTTCTGGATGAAATTGGTGGCCTTGCATCCGAGTGCTCTAAGGGCAGGCAGGGTTTGGAGAGGGAGAAAAGGTTAAGGCCATTGGCTGAGAACTGTTTTTCCCCTCTTCTGTTGCCAAAGGTGAAGACAAGGAAATAAAAACATTTTAGAAAGGAAAACTGGAGACTCGAGTGGAGCAGGTGCTTCCCTTTCCTCCTCTGATCTATCTATGCTGGTCAGGGCAGAACAGATAGATGCTGTGCCTAATGTCACACACTGCTGAAAACAATCCTAGGCCAGAGCTGGGAGGGAGGGAGGGGGCAGGAAAGGCAGAAACATCTCTTGAAAACATAAGTCACTGTCTGAAAATCACTACCTTAGACGGCAAAACATGAACCAGAGCATGAGGGGCTGATTTCCTTCTGAGCAACGTTAGCAAAACTCCCTGTGAAAATTTCCCTGCCAAGTTGTGCTGCTGAGGGGAGAGGAGGACCCTCCTGCTTCTAACCCTTCCCCAGGCTGTAAGTGACACACTGCTGCTGGGAACACATCCACAGCTCATGCCAAGAGTGTTTTAGGCTACCAGGATCTCACGTGGAGCTGTAGCCCTGCTTCCCAAAACTCCTGTGAGCCCAACACGCCTGCTTCTGCCTCTGTGCTGGCAAAGGTGGAGGCATCAACTTCCATCTGCACCAGGACACAGTGCCTGATACTCCCAGAGGCCACACACCCTTGGGAATATTTTCTGAGCTCACCACAGGAGTAGCCATGCATTCCAAGCCCATGTGCATTCAGATTTGGAGGTGAATAAGACAGACACGAGCCAAGAGCAGAATTGCCAGGTCAGGTTATATCCCCACACCATCCCATCCAGGGACTGTGCCAGAGGCAGACACTGCATAGGCAGCACCTGAGGAATGAATGCACATCCCCCTCTATCCCTGCAGCCCCTGAATCCATCCATCCATCCATCCATCCATCCATCCATCCATCCATCCATCCATCCATCCATCCATCCCAGTTAAAGGTGATCGATGGGCTCTGTAACAGAGCTCACCCCACTGTGTCACAGCCCCTTTCTAACCATCACTCCTGCCCTGCCCATGGGCTGTGGCCGCTGCCGAGCTCCCACTGGACCTCATCTCATCTCTGACCCCACTTCAACCCAAAATGTAAGGGGTTTTTGTAACACTGTTTTGCAGCAGCCAACAGAAGCCTAATGGAAGCTTTCAGAGGCAGAGCTCCTCACCCCTTGCTGTTTAGTGCTGAGCACCGGCCAAAGCACTAAACACCCTCTCTCCTCCCCCTCACAAGATCTGGCTTGGGAGCCAAGGTACTCACCCATGAAATCAGGCTGCTCCTGAGGGCCAGGAATTTGTTTCCATTTCCAAAGTGTGGACGAGTTACAAATCCCTGTTACTACTGTCACAAGAGGGAGGCAAGAAATCCTTCAAGTGCCCTTGAAGGGGGTTCCCTGGTATAAAGCAGGTAGGTTAGTGTTACTCTCATTGGGTCCCAGGTCCTCTCTGCCCCTAACACCAGCTCATTTCTCCCTATTTTCCTGTCTTCCCATATGCTGAGAGACCACAGCCTTCAGCGGGGAAAAAAAATCCAGTGAAAGGCCTTATCCAAAACCCCAAAAAATGAACACAAATAGTCCAGCCAACCTCGAGGGAGCTTGGACTGAGCCCACAGCACCCTGCAAAGCCCAGCCTAACATTAGGAAATACTAGATCCAAAACAAAGTCTCTCTATTCCAAACGCTGCCCACGTGACCCTGGCGAGCCCTGGGATCCTGAAGGCTGCAATGGGACTTCTCTGGGTCACAGCACAGCCCCTCTGGTCACTGTCCCGCTGGCAGCTCAGCCAGAGGAGTGACCTGATGTGACATCCAGGCTCACACTGGGCTCTGCCACGCCACAGCCGCCCTGGTTCCTCCAGAGCACTTCCCAGGCAGGCGTTCCAAGGTGGGATGATGAGGGGCAGATGCACAGACACCGATTAGGGATCGCCCATGGCTGTTGGGTCAGGGAACTGCCTCTTCCCTGCCACTGCCCCTGCGCTTCCCTTGTCCTGGGATGGGGCTGGAAAAACACCCCCAGCCCAGTGTGACAGGAGAGCTGGGCCTTAGCATTCCCCTTCCATCTTCTTTACCACAGCCCAAGTTAAAACAGAACCAAACAGAAACCAAAACACAAATTGGGACTCTGAATGGGACATAGAACACTTTGGACTTGAAAACGGGACTGCAAGGAGGGGAGGGGAGGTGTCTCCCAGGGAGGACAGCAGGGGAGGGGAGGGGACACCGTCATTTACACCGATCAGGAGAAGCTGTAATCTATACACAGCGGTATAAGCCAAGATATATTACATGAAAGAACACACTGAGTGCATGGAGTTACCCACAGCGGGTCAGACTGGCACAGTCGTCTTGAACAAGACCCTGGAGTTGCAGTTGGTGTTTGTTGTTGGCCTATCTAGCTCGCTCTCTATATATATAGCTATGTATAGAATTTCTCTGCATGCATTTGTCTCAAAAGGAGCTGTACAGCTGGGCTGGGTTCCTCATCCCCACCCCGTCTCGGTCTTCATTTTTTCCGGGCTAGGAAAGCCACTCCCACAATCACAGCCAGCGCGGCCACCGCCACTCCTCCCACGATGATCAAGGGCTTCATGTTGTCGAAGAAGCCGCCCGGGGACTCCTCGGAGCTGTTTCCCTTGTGGTCAGAGTCAGGGGACTGCCCGCTGGCCTCCTGAGGCTCCGTGCCGGCGGGGCCGGGCTTCAGGTTGCTGTGGTTGTTGGCGATGGCGGCGTCACCTGCTGCCTTCTTGGCGGCCGTGGCAGGAGCAGGCTGCTCTTTGGGGGCCTCCTTCTTGTCTGCATTCGTGGCAGGCCCGGGGTTGGGCTTTTCCGGCTTCCCGGAGCTGGCGGCCTTGGCGTCGGGTTTGTTTCCGCTTCGGACGTTGCCTTTGGAATCCATCCTAGGGTGCTGTGGGCAGCGGCTGGATACGTGGGGCTATCCCAGCTCTTCTCCCTCGCCCAGCTGCTGCAGGAAGCAGAGGAGCCACCCGAGCTCAAGGCCTGGGAGAGGCTGTCTTGGGATGCTTGTTACGCTGGCAGTGTCCTACCTGGACATGGTACAGCACCTGGAGCGGGAAGCAGAACAAGGAGAGGTGAGTGACAGGGCAGAGCAAGCCAGTGTTGCTCTGCCTGGAGGTGATGGAGGAGGATGGAAAGGAAGACTGGAAAACTGTTGGCTCCTTCTTTCAGAACTGTGAACTCCATTCAAAGCATTTACTACAGGCTCTGTGCCTGTAGCAATCACAGAAGCAGACAACGGCCTGGGTTGGAATGGACCTTAAAACTCACCTTGATCATACCACAAGCAGGGACACCTTCCACTGGATCAGAGGGCCCCAAGCCTGCACAGCCTGGCCTTGGACACTTCCAGGGATGGGACAGCCACAGCTTCTCTGGTCAATATGTGCCAGGGCCTCAGCACCCTCCCAGGGAAGGATTTTTTTCCTAATATCAAACAGGAACATCAAACAAGTTGGACTGACTGTCATCTATGGCTGCCATACTGGGCATCCATAGTCCAAGTCCATCCTGGCTCTGTGTGTGAGGCCATTTGTCAGCGATGATAAACTCACATCCAACCAAATAAACCTTCTTTGCCTTTGCTCACCCTTTCAATTCCTTCTGGGTAAGGAGAGAACACTGTGTTCCACGGGAGAACAGATGGATAGATTCTTCCTGTCTGTCTCACCCTCCACCCTCCCTTTTGCAGCACTATCCCAAGGTCCATTCAGGAAGTGGTTAAAATGTGATCTTATGTGATACTTTCTCTCCAGATGGGTGCTGCAGGAAATGCAGCATTAGTTTCTCAGTTCTCACAGATAGCAGAGATAAAAGGATTCTTTCTACCAGCATTTTGGTAGAGCAACAGCAAAACAAAGTGCCAGATCCTCAGCTGGTGCAAAACAGAGAATTGACTGCATGGATTTACTGCAGAGCTGGATCTCATGGTGATAGAGACATCTCAGTCCTGTCATCTCCTTTCAGGGTTTGCTGGACTTGCCCATGGAGCCAAACAGGATGCTGGTGATCATCTGGGGCTATCTTCCCCAGGGAACTGGTGGAAGCAGTGAACAGCACTGCTGCACCACGGGAATTCAGCAAAGGGACAAAGTGGGCTTTGAGGGGATGAAAAACTACCACAGCATCCTCACCCCACAAAGCTGGCAGGGCAGGGTGAGCTGAGGATGGAGCTCCTGTGGCTGCACGTCCATGTGATGGGAGGAGAGGACAATGCACTGGGCACTTTGCCAGCAGGCTCTGGCAGTTCAGCACCACATCAGCCCTGAGCTTGGGAAATAAAGAGTAACCAGGATCCGAGCCGCCGGCATTGCCGGCTCCCTGCTGACCTTCAGGGCTGCCAGGAACCTGCCAGGAGCTTTCTTCCTGCTAAGTGAAATCAGAGCTCATTGTCTGCATCGAGAGCTGAAGAGGCTCCTCACAAACCTCAGCCAGCAAAGGTTCCTTCCACAGCAGCTCAGAGGGCAGATCACTCCTCTAATGACAGGAACAAGTTCCCAGGGCTGCAGCAATGATCTGTGCTGCTGACTCTTCTGGGAAAGAGGCTGACAAACATGGGGCCTTCATCTCCATTTAGGAAGGAATGGAGGAAATCTCACAGAAATGACAGGTGTGGGACTAGAGCAAAGCTGAGCAAATTTATGGCTCCGAAGTGTAAGATGGAAACACCTCCCTCCCCTGCTCCCCCTTGCCAGCCATTGCTTGGTGGTCACCAGCTGCTCCGGTGTCAGGCAGCTAGAGCAGACTGAGAGAACTGCAGCACCAAAATCATGGAATTCCACAGCTCTCACAGAATATCCTAAGTTGGAAGGGACCCACAAGGATCCTCCAGCCCAGCTCCTCATGCTGCACTAGGCTTGGTGACCATAAAACCCCGTATTTTTCATTGACTGCAGCTGGACAGTGCTTGCATTCCCTAGTTTGGGAAACTAAACCCTTTTGGAAAGCCCAAACCGTGCCTCCCTCACAGCTTGCTGAGTGTGTATCAGACATTTGGGCATCCTGTACCACACAAACACCATCCCGGATGCTCACCCAGCTTCAGACCTCGCTGTGGCTTGGAGCGTGGGAGGGAAACAAGGGCCTGGCCCAGTGCAAGAATATTTTCCTCTCAGTGCTCATTCTGTGATATTTCTGTAGATATCACCTGCCTCACCTTTTCCCGTGCTTCCAGAGAGCATCCATACTGCTCTGTCAGCACAAATCCCACATAAATCCAGAGCTGAGGCTGCACACAGTCACTCTCAGGACTCTGCTCCTTTGATTTGCGACCAGTTTATCCTTTTTTTTTTTTTTCAGTCTGGTACAATGAGACACAAAGAAATAGTAAGTGGAGCCCACAACTGAGCAGGCCGCTCACAGGTTAAAGAAGGGAGGGTCAGATTAATCATGGCATAAATATTAATTTACCTTCTTTGTTGCTTTGATATCAGTTAACTGGGCCACTCACACACTCTGACATTCATGTGGTTACAGCACATGGACCAAGCGTTAAACTTCTGCTCTTTCCCTAGGAAAATCATGTGCAGCCTATGGAGATTGTGAGGTAAATCAGGGAGGGCAAACTCACCTTCTTGCTGAGAAATGGGGACCCTGCACAGCCCAGGCACATCCAGGTTTATCCACACCCCTCACTGCTCCAGATTCCTGGGGGCACAAAAGCTGGTTTTGCTTGGAGCCATGGAGTCAGGAGCTTTGTCCTGCTGCCATGCCCTGCATTGCCACAAACAGAATTTCCTGATTCTAAGTGCATTTCCACTAAAAGCAACACAAACCCATCACACAGCTTAGAAAAGGTTTTAAAAGATGTAGAAACCAAACTAAGCCAAAAATCAATATCAGCAGTTCTTAATTGCCTGCATAAAGGGCTTTTGTCTGCGGTTTTCCATCACTGCAAGTAGCCACAGGATCACCCAGCACCTCTCCAGACCCTCTGTCCTGGCTCCTCTCTGGCACCTGGGTACCCTTAGCAGCACATCCTCTTCCACCCCAGTACTTAACCCTCTTCTATGTGCTCTTAGCGGCTACCTTGGGAATCATCTCTGCTCTCCATCCTGTACTTCCAAGGGCATGACCATGGTCTCATCTTTAAGCACCTCTCTCTCCCCCAGACTGAAGAAAGAAGTGATTTCCTCATTTCAAAAAACTAACCCTGCATGTGAGGGTTCCCCCCATTCCTTTGTCTCCTCCTCTTCCCTCATTCCATCACACCAAGTTTTTCTCTAATGACACATTTTCCTACCTTTGCTTTCTTCTTTAGAGCTCCTCACATCTTTTTATTCCTCCCTTTTCTCTTGTCAGCTGCTGTCTCTGCCTGTCTACCCATTCCTCCCCCTTCATCTCCCTCTCTGCTTCCTACACAGGCAGCAGCACTTGGGAATAAGATTTTGTGGGAGACAGGCTTCATTCCCTCCCTTTTCCCTGCTCCATGCTATTTCTGTTTAACAACCAGTGCCCTTTCTGGAAGGTTCTCATTGCCAGAGCTAACCAGCTCTTTCCCAGGCTGGGAAGAAGGAGCTGGTGTAATAAAATCAGGGATGATCAAGGAGAAAAAGGAAAAGGAAAGCCTTCCAAATTGCTGCTGCAAAGATTGGCACACAAACACCACAGCTCCCCTGGGATGCTCTCAAGGTCAGTGCAGTCAGACTCACCCAGAGCAACAAGCTGCCCTCCACTGGAGCAACAGGCCAGCAGAGGAGCAGCTCCCCTTGGCTCCCTGAAGGGCACTTTCCTGCCTCAAATCCCAGCAAATCACCAAACTCATCTATTCATCTGTCTCCTGCGTGCACAGATGAAAGCTGCATCAATCCTGCACCGAGCGCAGCGGATGAGTCATTGCTGAGCTGAGCCACAGCACAGCTCCACCAGCATGGCCCCTTCCCTCTGCAGGGACCCATCCCAGCCCCAAATCTGAGCCACAGCACAGCTCCACCAGCATGGTCCCTTCCCTCTACAGGGACCCATCCCAGCTCCAAATTCTCTCATCTTCCTCTGCTGCTTCCATGGGGAAGGAAAAGTCAGTGTCACTTTGCAAGAGCGAGGAGCTGCTCCAGGGTGTGCGTCTGGGGCGCAGTGGGAAGCTCATCCCCAGGGTTTTTCCCTCTGTCATGAAAAGCAACCCATTTCCATCAGGTCCTTGACTGCCACACTGAGACTGGCAGCAAGGAAGGATTTAACAGCACAGTGGGGTTATGTATCAGGATTTATCCTGCAGCAAAGGTCCATCCCTACACTCCAGGTGTCCTCTAGTTGGAAACATCCATCCTGGAAACAGCTGACCACATCTGACCTGGAGCAATGCTGTGCAGAAAGAGCCAGAGATGGCAGGAAAAATCTTCAAATCCTCCCACTCATCCCCTAATCTCCTCTTCCTTTTTTTTTGTCACTCCTGCCTGTCTGGAAGAAAGGCACTCATCCCCTAGTGCACGGGACAGACAGACCCTTGCTGTCCCTAAGGAAACAGCTGCTGGCACCAAAAGTGGCTCTGGAGCAGCAGAGGGAGCTCCTTCTCCAGCACTCTCACCATCCCACTCTCCTCCATCTTCTCATCTAACCCCTAAGGAATGCAGCCAGGACCACCCTGTCCTTTGGGACGTGTCCTCAGGGGTCTGTGCCTGTCCCCTCTGCCCCACCTGGAGTGATCTGTCAGGGCTGGAAGGATTTGTCTCCAGTCCCCTCCTGCAAGTGAGCAGCATTCCTGGTGCTTCAACTCCCCATTCCCAATGGGGAAAGCCAGCATTTCTCCCTTTCTCTGAGCTGCTGGGAGAACAAATGTGTTCAAGGCAGGGAGATGCCAAGCAAGCACCCAGGAGAAGGTCAGCAGAGTAGTGACTAAGCCATTCCCCATGCCCAAGAAGTGCAGCGAAGATGGATGAGGTAATGCACCGCCTCTGATATTACCATAAATATTAAAGCAGCTTTACATAAGGAGCTTGTGTTCTCTCAGCTGCCATGAGCAGCTCCCCAAGGAGGATTTTTAGCTCCCTTCCAGGCTATTTCAGCCCCCGGCTCCTGACGCAACGCACGGCAAACCTGACACAACGCAACGCAAACCCCACGCCAGCAGAGTCACTTGTCACAGACACTCCTGAACGGCCTCAGTGCTGCACAGCCAGGGACAGACTGTACAGGAGCCTGCTGTGCTTCCCAGCCCTCCCAAATCCAACCCTCAGTGACAGCAGCACCCAGTCACAGCAAACACTGCTGACCCACTTCACTCTGATGAGATATTTATGAATCCTTTTCCCAATCTGTTGTTTGTTACTCCCCACATCCCTCCCCCCATCCCTGGATTAAACATTTCCCTCTCAAACAAGCCCTTTGAATCTTGTTATGGAGAGTGTCAGATGCTGGAAGTATTTTAGCAGAGGCAGCAGCTTCAAATTGCTGCCACGGGGGGAGATCTGCCAGCCAAGCCTCTGCTCCGTGGCTGCGGCAATTCCTGCAGCTGCTCGGAGCCCCAGCGTGCTCCTCACTGGTCCAGCTGGTGCTGGCAATGACCAAAAATCTGTACCCACCATCCCCACAGCCCCCAGAGCATGGCCAGGACCCTCCTTCTTGCTCCCAGTGCCACCAAGCCATGTCCCCTCTCTCCAGGCTGGGCAAGGCATCCACACTCAGAGATTGGGTTGTACCTGGTACCAAGGTGAGGTCAGGGAACAGGACAGGTTCCTGTAGCCCAGTAAAGGCAGCTTTGCCCTCCATTTCCAAAGGGAAGGGCTCTGGGATGCAGACCCCGGGCCACCAGCTGCTCAGAGGTGTGACACCACTGCCAGTGTCCTCCTGGGAGGCTGCCCAGCCATGCTGCCCACACAGGTGACACAGCAATTCAGTCTCCCCACCAGAAAGAGCCCAGAAACACGACATATATGGTCTTTTTCTACACCACAACCTCTGCAGATGACAAGCTCTGAGCTGAGCGTCACCTCTGCAAACCACACACATCCTGTCCCCAAAGAGCTCCTGGGATGGATGTGGCAGACATTTTATTCTCTGAGAGATGGAGGCAGCATTGCAGACACACCACACTCCTACCAGGGGCTCAACCTGTGTTCTTTTGGAGGGGTTTAACCCCAAACACAGTTCCAACCTACCCTGGTAACCCACACATGTTTGTACACAGCCACGTGCACAGCAAAAACCAGGCACTGCCAAGCAGCCGTGGGAGAGAGGAGATTTTGTCTCCAGCCACGTGCTCTGACTGACTCCCTGGGGTGGGCACTGAGTCACAGCTGGCACGGCCCTGGCCTGCTGTCAGCGGGAAAAGCCACACCTGGGAAGGCCCCTCGAGTGCCACCAGCCTCCCCCATACAGCTTGCACTCTCAGACACACCTTACAGCAAAATAATTTCTAGAATTCAACAGAATCCGGAAATACGTCGCTGAGGCTGGGTTGGAAATACCTGCTGCAAAGCCTGGCTCCTCAGGGTCCCAACACAGTCCCCAAGCTCCTAAAACAGAGTTCAGAGCACCTCAATTTGCTGTGCTAATCTCACTTTAATCTTGAGTTTGAACTTCTCTCAGACACAAAATCAAATTCTCTTTTCCCCTCAACAGTTTTGGGTTTTTTTGTAGCAGAGACAAACTGTTGCTTTTACCATTCAAAACCACGAGGTGTTAGATCTTGAGCCTCTCCCTAGCAGGGCTGGGCGCCCCTCACCCCAAACAGAAATTCAGGGCACAAAGGAAAAGCTTCTCAGCCAGGATGACTTTTTATTCCCATGGCAGCTACTTGTCAGGACACTGGAGCAATAATTGGGAACACTTTGGGAGACACCACAGCAACAGGAATCCTGGATCCTTAACCCATGGCACCTCACAGGGATCTGGGTGCATCCTGAACCCTACCCTGGGCAACTCCTCCTGTTTTTACTTTTGCAAACACACTCAGTTCATTTCTTTAGAATGTTTTTCCAGCCATCCCAGAGTGAAAAATTCATTTCCAGCAACACCCTGGCTGGGGCCATGGGGCTTCTCTTGGTTCCCTGCTCAGCTCTGGGCCTGTGGTGCCAGCTCAGGGACAATGTGACAGGGTCAGCAAACATTCCCTGCCTCTTGGAAAATGGTGAACACTCATTCCTTCCCACCACAAAGCCCTGCTCCTTACCCCAGGCCTGCCAGGACTTGGGAGAAGCCTTTGGGAAGAGGGCAGATGCTTCCAAATTGGGGTGCTGCTCCCCAAGCAGCCACAAGCCAGTCCCCAGCTTCAGGAGGCTGCTTCCCTTTCTGACAGATCTTGCTGTTAAGGCATCTTCCTCCCAGTCCTGCATCCCAAATTCAATATCCACAAGCAAAAAGAATGAGGGATATACGTGACACAGTGAAATAACCCCAACCACTGCAGGAAGCAGCAGCAAATTCAACACCCCTCCCCCAGTTTATGGGCATCCTAAATCCATCCCTTCCGCCTGATGCGGCATCACCCCCTTTGTGGCTCAGCTGGGGCCAGCAGGAAGATTCTGGAAGCAATTCCTCTCATGCAGAGCTGGGTCTGGAATCTGGCAGCCCCTGGATCTGCAGGCATCAGCCTGAAAGCTGTTGCCCTGCAGCTGAAATCTAAGAAGCCACTGCAGGCAGACAAGGGGCCAATTCCACACGAGGCAGTGACCTTCCAGGGAGGCTCCCACACTCTCTGGGGTAAAACCCATCCCTTACCTTGTGCAGCAACACCAGGGCATTCTCCTTCCCAGCAGAAAGCTGGAAAGCATCTGGGGAAGGATGGCCAAAGCTCCTCCAGCATGGAAATCCCTGCTCATGCAGCTCCATCCCTCCCTCCATCCCGTCTGCCAGTCCCGACACCTGATCCAGGATGGGAACAATGTGCCAGGGTGTTCTCCAGCCCTGCATCCCAGCAGCCTGCCAGGGGAGGGGATGGATGCAGCGGGATGAAAATGCACTTTTAGGGGAGAATTGGGATTTCTTCCCCCACCCTAGCACAGTATCACAGGGTTAGATGTTGGTGTTGGGCACCGTGGCTGAGGAAGGACAGCTGGAAAACACTGAAGGTCAAACCTGTGAAGGTCAGACTTTTGGAGGTCAGTCCTGAGATGGAGCAGGGAGCTTAATCCGGCATAGTCCATCCTCTCTCTCCTGACGGCATCCTGCCCAAGCCCCACCCAGGAAAACGGGGCTGCGGCGGGGAGGTTTCCTCCTCTTGTCCCAATGCCCAAGTTCTGACAGCCTGACCTCGATTCAATTTTAAAAATCCTCTTCTTTCCCCCATTTGCAGCTTCCCAGAAGCCACCAGAGGGACAGAGAAGTAAACAGGAGCAAATCAACAGGTCCCTGCCAGCACATATCCCAGGGATGCACATGGATGCACAGAGAGCAGGGACATGAGACTGCAGAGCCTGAGACATTCCCGGAGCATTCCCTCCCTGGAAGCACCCACCGTGACTCAGGAGCCCTGGGCTGGCACCCACCCCTCTCCCATTCCTTCGGTGCAATATTCTCCCTGTTTTAACAGGCACTGCTGCCTCTGACATCTTCCTCCCTTTGCGGGTTTTTGGGGTCAGATTTCCCTTTGTGAGCTCCTCTCCAGCACAAGCCCAGGGTCAAATCAAAGGATACACCCCCTGATAGATATCAGATTCTCCCTGTCCTACAAAACAACCCCCTTTCCCGGGAAAAGGTGAAGGCTGAACCAAGCTGCCGGCTGTTCCTGTTTCCCTCCTGCCTCACGACTGACAGAATTAAACAGTCATTAAATCCATCCAGGCAGAGCAAAAGGCAAACAAATCCCTCTGTCCATGCAGATGGGAGGGGAAAAGCAGCTGGAGAAGCGCTCAAACCCTTCCGGGGAGGTTCGGCAGCTCTCTGCCAAGGCCGGAGGGGCTCAGCCCGGGACGCTGCTTCCCCTCCTCCCTCCCAGCAGCCCTGTTTCCGGCACATGGCCGGCTCCGCTTCCCCGTGCCCGCCGCCCTCCTGCCTCCGGAGTGCTCTGCGGCATCCAGGGCCTGTCCTTGGCCGGCCCGGCCCGGCTCGGCTCGGAGCGGGGAGGGCGGCGCGGCACAGCCCGCGGCGGCGGCGGGGAGGCTGCAGGTACGTGCGGGAAGCTGCGGGCAGGAAGCGGCCGGGAGGCGGCCGTGCGTGTGCAGGAGCCGCTCCTGTGCCTGCCTGACCTTCAGCGAGCGAAGCGTGCGAGCTGGGGCGGGAGGGGAGCCCTCGGGGCCGGCCATCCTCGCCGTGCTCCTTGTGTGGGGTCAAAAAGGATCTTTTTGTCTCGCACGGGGAAAGCTGCGGGTGCCGGCTCCAGAGGCAGCCGGCATGGCAGCCCCGGCCTCCATCCCGGGCGGCCGCGGGAGGTGCACACTCACCTTGGGCAGGTAGCTCCACGTCTCCGTGTCTCTCTGTCACCCTGCGCAGGACATCCGCACGTCCCCGAGCTGGGAGCCCCGGCCCTTCCACCCGCGCCCCCCGTCCCAGCGGCATCCCTCCCTTACCTCTGTCCTCCGGCCGGAGCAGTCACACCTTGGGAGCTGGCTCTTGCGCAGAGAGGAGGGAGGGAGGCAGGCAGAGGGTGGGGGGGAAACTTGGGAGTTTCCCACAATGCACCTCTGCAGACTGCATGAAGATGGAGAGCAGGGAGGGGGGGAGAGGGCGCTCCAATCCAGAGGGAAGGGCTGGGATCTGGAGGGGCCGGGTGCCAAGGGGGGGCCGCAGGGTGGTGAAGGCAGCCCAGCTGCATCTCCACATCCTCTGTCATTTGGGGCTGAGCTGGCTCAGCAGTTCAGGGCCATCCCTGCGGCACTGACCCCTCTGCTGCTCCGTTTGATTCTCCTCCAAATCCTGCCTGGATTTGCAGCAATTGCATGAAACATAGCAACGAAGTGGGGAGGACACACAGGGAAAAATACCCGGGAGCAGGCCACCCTGCTAAATTGGGATGCCTCTGTGTAGACCACAGGCAAAAGGAGTATGAGCCTCCCCCCACCAGGATTTCCAACTGAGATGATCCCGGGCAGTGAGTTAAGGAATGTAAAACTGACTTGCCAAGGAGAAGCTCTGCACAGTGGAGGGAAGACACTGAAAGGCTGCACCTTGTGATAGTTCTGTGCCAGCTCTGCTTCCCTTCTCCCCAGACTGCTCCTTGTCCCAGCAGGCTGGGATTTGACACCCCTTCCCAGACCAGAGCTGGGCACACAGCCCAATCCCACTGCAGAGTGCTGTCAGCCAGCCAGGCACTGTCAGACACAGCCACCTCCTCCTCATCCTCACCAGCTAAAAGCAAAGAGACCTCTCTGTTACAGCCTCACCCCTCCAACCAGGTACAGGGTCAAATTCCCATCCCTGTGTCACTTCCTGCTTGTATCCCAAACCTCAGCAGGCTCTGGGATTCTCTGGAGCTCTTTCAGCCCTTATTTCAGAGCAAATCGGGCTGTGTGCTACTTGCCCATCTGCCTGCACCCTGCTCGAGACCCACCAACCACCCACCAGTGCCCAGCCAGGTGCATGTCATGTCCAAAAAATACTCAGGTTGCTTAAATCCCACTGCAAAGAAAAGTCCTGCCTGTGTTAGAAGAGAGCTGCAGAATGAGGGGCTGGATGCAAGAACGTAAATCTCCCAGGACAGGCTGTGCTTCCAGGGCCTGCCTTGGGATGCAGCTACCCTACACACCCCCTTGGGACAGGGATAAGCAAGGTTATTCCTTCTGTAGTCCTTGGCTCCAGGAGCCAGCTGGGCTCAGACAGGCTGGCACAGACGGGATTAGCTGTGGCTGATGCTGATGTACCCTCTGTTCCCTGTCTGGTCCTGCACCCAGCAGTGCCAGCACTCCCTGCTCTTTCAGAGACTTGTGCCAGGCACAGCCAGGACCTTTCCATGTCTCCAAACAGCTGCTTCCCCTTCCTAACACCACCCAAATCTGCTGGATTGACAGACAGCAGAGAGGGCAGCAGAGGGGCTGAATTCCTGCAAAGCTGGTGGAAATCCACAGTTTAATGCAGGGGACACTCCCAAACCACTGCTTCCCTAGCAAAATCTCTTTGCTACTTCTGGATCAGGCAGGAATATCTTCAAGGTGGCAGGAGGAGGGAGGGAGCCTCCTGCAAGTGGGAACCACCGGGTCTTGTCCCCAGAGCCTGGATGAGGGGCTCCAACAGCAGTTTCCTTGTGATCACACACTCTGCCTGTGCCTTAGGAGATAAGCAGCCCCACGTGATGCTCTCACACGTCTCAGACCAGTATTCACGCTACATTTAAATTCTGAATGTAAACTTTTTTTTTTTTTTTTTTTTTTTTTTTTACTGAGGTAGGAAAAAGGGAAGTGAAGGAAAAGCTGTTAAAACAATACACTTCCCCCATCTCCCCGTGGCAGAGTCACATCCCCCCTCACGCAGCGCAGGCACAGCAAGCGGCAACCCTGGCTGAGACACAGCAAGGTGAAAATGGCTTTTTCAAGGTCAGATGGAGTGGGAAACCTTTAGAAACGGTGCTGCTGGATTTGCCCCCTCCCCCTCTGCTCACAGCACCTCCCAGAAGGAGTTCGTAGGGATAAGGACAGCCCTGGCTCCTGGGGAGCTCTCCCTGCAAAACCCACAGGGGAATGTTGGTGGCAGCAGCATCCATGAGAAGGAACACAGAATCGTGGAATTGTTTGAGCCCACTGAGGTTATCAGGACCAAACATTCCCCAGCACTGCCCAAGGCCATCACTATCCCTTGTCCCCAGGTGCCACATCCACGAAGCTTTTAAATCCCTCCAGGGATGGGGACTCCACCACTGCCCTGGGTAGCTGTGCCAGGAATGAACAACCCTTTCAGTGAAGGAATTTTCCCCAATATTCTGTCTAAATGTCCCCTGACACACTTGAGACCATTTCCTTTGGAGAGAAATGGTTGTCCCCAGAATTATTTGACATCCTGCAAGCAGGAGGGACAGTGTAATGTCTGGCTCTGAGCAGGGAAATAAGAAGTCCATAAGAAGTCCTTAAACTCCCTGTGTGCCTTAAAACATCCTTTCTCCCTTTCCCAGTATCCCTCAGAGGCTGCTTTGCTAAACACATCACCCTGAAGCTTTTTTTTCCCCCATCATGGAAAGAAAATCATCACTCACAGAAAATAAAATCATTGAGTGGGTTACCCCCTCCTAATCCAGACACAGGTGCCCTGCACATAAACTGGAGCAGGCAAACCAGGAGAGCAGGTCACAGCACAGGCTCACACCCCTTTCATCCCTGAGCATCCAAAGATCCTAAAGGAGCCTCTCTCCTTTCCTAGAGCCCAAGTTACAACCCACCCCACAGCTGGAGAGGGGGGAAAAGGCTACACAGCAGCAAAACCCTGTGGCTGTTTGGGCAGCACCGTTTGTCTGTACCTCAAACTCCCGGGAAAGCAGGATGAAGGACATTTCTCACAGTGGAATGACTTGCTGCAGCACCCAAGGTGGGTTTTCCCTGGCAGCAGGAAGTCCTTGCAGTGAAAATCCAAGCCCTGCTCCCCCTGGGGTACTATTTATAGCCTGGAATGCTGAGCAGCCTCACCTGGAGCCTCCCCACCAGCTGGCATGGGCCTGGGCTCTGAGTTCAGTCCTGGGCACTCCTTGTTGAAGCTGTTCTGGGGACAGGGTCACCCAGCTCTGTCCAGGCAGCTCATCCCTGCAGTGAATTAATTACATGAGCTTGTAATTCCTCGATAAATAAACAACTCCTCCTGCATTGTTTAAAATCACAGAATGGTTTGGGTTGGAAGTGACCTTAAAGCTCACCCAGTGCTCTCAGCACTTTCCAGCAGCCACCTGGGCAGATTCGTTCCTCTTGGGATGGGGATTAAGGATATCTCTGCAGAGGTTTGTGCTCTGGAGCCTTTGTCCCCTGAAGCATGAGTCAGAGGCTGCAGGCAGCCCCAGGCAGTTGCATTTGCTCCCAGATTAATGAGGATGATAAAACAAGGGTGGATAGATCAGGATCAGGACCCAGAAGGAGAATGGTCAACCTACCAGAATCCCCAGATCCTCACAAATTGTGTCCTTAGTGCTGCAGCCAGACTTGGGAGAGCACCGAGCATTGAAATAAGCAGCTGCTGGTGTGTCGGGGGCACAGGTGGGCTGGTGGGGAATTTCTCTGAGCTGGGAACTGACCCTGCTCCTCTTGGCACAGGGCCCAGGTGGGACAGCAGAGAGCACATGGTCCAGGAGTCCCGCCAGGACAGGGAGCTGGGCGCCTGTCCCAGGGAGAGCCCGTCCCTCCAGAGCCGCTTCACCACCCTGACCATCACCAGGGAGCCTGGGAGCAAGCACAGAGCCAAGGATGGAGCTGTGGGAACCAGCCAGGGATGTGCCAGCGCCAGCAGCGGAGCAGCCACCACCACCACCATGCTGTTTGAACCCAGTGGAGATGGGCAAACCCCGCAGGTCGTGGTGCTGGTGGGGGCCCCAGGGATGGGGAAGACAATGATGGTCAGGAAGGTGATGGTGGAGTGGGGAGAAGGGGCACTCCACACGCAGTTTGACTTTGTCTTCTGCATTGACTGCAAAGCCATCGTCCTTCCCATGGAAGCCAGCGTGGCAGACCTGGTTTCATGGTGCTGTCCTGGCCTGCAAGTGCCAGCTGGGAAGATCCTGGATGACCAGAAGAAGATCCTGTTCATTTTTGATGGCTTTGAGGCCCTGGGGTTCTCCTTGGTTCAGCCTGAAGCTGAGCTGAGCTCTGACCCCAGGGAGGTGAAGCCGCTGGAGCTCACCCTGATGAGCTTGTTGAAGAAGACTCTGCTCCCCAAAGCCTCTTTGCTCATCACCATGAGGCCAACGGCTCTTGGAAGCCTGAGGCAGTGCCTGAAGGGTGAGAATTATGTGGAGATACTGGGATTCTCAGCAGCCAGGAGGGAGGAGTATTTCCACAGGTATTTTGAGAACCCCAACAAAGCAGACGTGGCCTTCAGGTTTGTCAGAGGCAACGAGATCCTCTATAGCTTGTGTGTCATCCCTATCATGAGCTGGACCATCTGCACCATCCTTGAACAAGAGCTTTGTGGGCAGAAAAACCTCCTTGAGTGCTCCAAAACCACCACAGGGATGATAATGTTCTACCTCTCCCAGTTACTGAAGCACAGGGACAGGGACAACCCCCAGGTCCTCCAGCAGTTCCTACTCCAGCTTTGCTCCTTGGCAGCCGAGGGTATTTGGAAGCACAAGGTCCTCTTTGAGGAGAAGGAAATCAAGGACTGTGGCTTGGACCTGCCAGGTCTTCTCCCCTACTTCCTCAATGAAAGAATCCCAAGGGAAGGAGAAGACCATGAGAGTGTCTATGCTTTCACCCATCTGCACCTCCAGGAGTTTTTTGCAGCAATGTTTTACGTTCTGGAGGATGATGGGGAAACGATCAGCAGCCTGGGGAGGCTTGAAAAGAACGTAAATAAATTGTTAGAAAGCTACAACAAGTCCAGAAAGGATTTGAATGTAACAGTGCGATTCCTCTTTGGTCTGGTCAGCCAGAAATCCATAGAGTACATGGACAATACCATTGGGTGCAGAATTTCACCACGAGCCAGGGAAGAGCTGCTGGAGTGGCTTCAGGGGAGGCACAGAGGCCTCTCTCACCCTGGCCAAGCACTGAAGGTTTCGGAGATGGACACTTTCCACTTCTTGTTTGAGATGAACGAGAAGAGCTTTGCACAAAGTGCATTGAGTCATCTCACTGACCTGGACTTGCAGGACACCAGGCTGACCCTGTATGACCAGATGGCTCTTTCCTTCTGCATCCAACACTGGACTGGGCTGGGCTCCGTCACCCTCCAAGGATGCTCCTTCCACTGGCGGGATCCTGAGGCAGAGCTGGATGTGTCAGTGCCTTGGTAAGTCCTGCTCCTTCTTGCTTTAATGACCCAAAACTGCAAAGATTTCTCTTCCTCTGTCCCAAAGGATGATTCAGCTCCTCCTTCCTGAACACCAGTTTGGCCTTTCCCTGGGTGTTTGGTTCTGCAGCAGAGGATTTACTTATTCTTGGGGAGAATAAGGAACACGTGGGCTCCTCCATCTGCTGCTTACTGTGGGATTGATAGTGATGGAGCTTCTTGGCTCGACCTAGCAAGGCCCACCTGTGGCCAGCTGTCACTCAAAGTTCCCATCATCCCCCTTCTCCCTTGAAAAGGGGGATCCCTTGTGCTGGAATGTTAAATGCGTCCTGTGACTCACCTTACATCTCCAGGTGGCTCCAGCAGCAATGCTTGAGGTCCTTCGCTCCTCCAAAGCCGCAAAGGTGGAGGAGCTGGAGGTTCTGCTCGGGGTGGGGGGGTTGTGTGCTGGTGTCAGAACCGCGAGCAGCCACCACGGCAGCTCTGTTTCCCTGCAGCTCTGGAGTCTCGGGAGCCAGAGGACATCCTGGTGCCCTCGTTGCGTGGCGGCGGGAGGAGCTGCCCTGCCCCATCCACCTGCTCTGCCGCGCTCTGCGGCACCGGGACAGTGCCCTGCAGGTGCTCCGGTGAGAGACGCACATGGAACTCAAACCAGGGCTGGGATCCGGGCTGGGGGTGGGGGCACCCGGACCACAGTGCAGGGGGTGAGTGGGTTGGTGCTGCTCCGCTGCTCCCCAGGGACAATGGCAAGGAGCCAGGGGGAGGCCAGGCCCTCTTTACCTGAGGGTTTGGTGGGCAGGTGAGCAGCCAGGACAGGTGGGATGTGCTGAGCCCCTGCTCTCCGTGCTCTCCCGCAGGCTGCAGTGGTGCCGGCTGTGCGAGAGCTGCTGTGCGGAGCTGGCAGCACTGCTGGCAGAGCACCCGGGCCTGGCCCAGCTGGAGCTGGCTGACCGCTCGCTGGGTGACAGTGGCGTGCGCCTCCTCTGTGAGGGGCTGCGGACTCCGGGCTGCCGTCTGCGCATCCTGCGGTGAGCACCCCCAGAGTCCCTCGGGACTATCAGACCTGAGAGCTCTGGAAACACCAAAGAGGGTCCCCCTGGGGTGGCGTGGTGCCTCTGTCCCACACATCAGGCCAAGGAGCACCAAGGTTGTGGCATGAGGGTGGGGAACGCCACCATGATGGGATGGCAGTAGGAGCACTCAGGAGACTCTGAGGGTTTTCCCGGGGTTCCCATCAGGCTTCGGTATTCCCGCATCACCAGTGCCAGCTGCGAGGACCTCGCCGCTGTGCTGAGCACCAACACCTGCCTGGAGGAGCTGGATTTGTCCTTCAGCGAGGGTCTGCGCGATGCCGGCGTGGAGCTGCTGTGTGAGGGGCTCCAGCACTGTGCCTGCCCGCTACAGACACTGCGGTAAAGTGGCTGCAGGATGGGCAAGTGCTCCCTCCTTCTTATGCAGAGCTTTCTTCCTCCCACCTGGAGCAGCTCAGCAAGCAGAGGCCAAAGCCCTCCTTCCCTCTTTCCCTCGCTCCCACAGGCTGGGCAGCTGCCGGCTGTCAGGCGCCTCCTGCCCGGCCCTGGCTGCGCAGCTGCTGCTGGGCCCCGTCTCAGCTGCCTGGACCTGAGCGACAACGAGCTGCGAGCCCAGGGCGTCCTGCAGCTCTGCCAGCAGCTCCGGCATCCCGCCTGCCCGCTGAGGAGCCTGGGCTGAGTCGGGGCCCTGCCCCGGCCCCTTCCATGCCCGGCATGCCCGAGCCGGGCAGTGGAGGCCGCGGGACAGCCAGGGCCGCACCGTCACCGTGGCCACTGCAGCTCCTCCCTCCCCACAAGCTCCAACACCTTCTCCTCTACTCCTGCCTCCTCCACGCCCAGGCTGAGCACGGACGGATTCAGCCAGGCCCTGCTGCAGGAACTGGACGCCCTCCGGGCCCTGCAGCCCGGCCTGAACATCAGGAACCTCCTGGAGCACGACGTGCCGCAGGCCGGGGCCATGGCCCGGCTGCCCTGCCACCGCGGGGTGCTGCCGGGGGGCAGGAGGGCGCTGCCCTCCTTCAGGAGACCTCCCATCCTTTAGGAACATCCTTCCAACAACCAGAGCCACTCCTGGCCCGGCTCTCTGTGCTGAGAGTGGGGCTGAGCCTGCCCCACCCTCGGGGCACAGGGAGGAGATCCTGCTGCATCTGCGGGGCAGGATCTGGGTCCTGTCCCCTCCCTTTTGTCCTCGTTGTTGCTGGCAGCAGTTGCATGCATTTGGCAGTGACAAATAAAGATCCTGCAGACAATTCCAGCCATCTCCCACTACATCTCCCCTGCAGCCAACCATTGCCAAGCTTGTGTCTGCCTCATATCCTTGTTCCGGGCTGGTGTACCTGGGATGGAAGTGCCAGCCCCGGAATGATGTTCCAGGCCTGGGAGGGAGTCTCTGACCAGTTTGGATTTTAATAGGAAAAAAGGGAAAATCACACTGAAATCAAAGATAATCCCTGCACAGGAGCTCTTTTCCTGCAGCGCTGGACAGCACGGGGTGACCTCTGTGGGCACAGCCAGCCTTCCCTGGGGACAGGGCCCCACCACACTGCCACACATGTGTCCCCGGTGCTGCGGTATGGCCAGGACACCCTCATGGCAAGGTCCCCAGGGCGCTGGTGCCAACATCATCATAGTCCATGTGTCCAGGGGGCTGTTCTGAGGGCTCCCTGGTGGCTCCTGGGGCACGTGGAGGGGTGTAGATGCCACCTTGGGGACAGCACAGAAAGGTGCCTGAGGGGGCAGGCAGCTGCGTGTCCCCCTGACAGACCCCACCTGGGCTCTGGCCACAGCAGCCATGGATCTGCTGCTGGGGCCCTGCCCGCCCCCACAGCCAAAGCCTGCCATGGAGTGGCTCTGCACAGGGGACAGGGCAGCCGGGAGCCCTCTCACCTGTGGGCAGCACACAGATCCACCTCTGCCGTGCCACTCCCTCGGAGGTGTCCCCGGTGCTGGCAGCGGGGGGCTCCTGGGCCACATCCAGGACATCGTCGTAGCCATCCGGGGGTCCTTGCTCGGGCCGGGCAGGGGGATCTGGGAAAAGCAGAGGGGTCCATGGCAGTGACCAGCGGCCCTGGCAGGGCTCAGGCTGTGCCACCCCCTCCAGCCATTCCATTTTGGCACGAGTTGGAGGTCGTTGCGTCCCACAGTGACAGGTGATTTTTCAGTGCACATTCATACGGGAGATTTATGCCCTCAGCCTCTCCCAGCACAGGTGTGTCCCTGTCCCCAGCTCTCCCTGCTGGGCTCCTGCCCTGTGGCCCTACCTGGGGCTGCCTCACTGTCACTCCCCGCCACGCTGTCCCCACTCTCATACGGCAGCTTCTTCACCCATCCCTCCAACAGGGAACCTGCAGGGCATAAACAGGGACTTGGGGTGGCCTCAAGCGGCACCACCGGTGACAGAACCTCACACCGCAGAGCGGGGCTGCTCTGGGACCAAGGGACACCCACAGCCCATGGCCAGCAGCCCCTGCAGGGCCACCAGGAGCCACAGCTGCCCTGGGCCTCTCAGGCAGAGCCTTCACTGCGGGCACAGCTGGGGCACAAGGGCTGCACCCACCTGGGGGAGTGGGCACCTCCTGGTACTCGGGCATGGCTTTGTAATCCAGCTCCTCGTAGACAGCGTTGGAGATGGCATCTGCAGCTCTGCCAGGGCCTGCAAGGAGATGCAGCACTTACCTGGGGCCCTGGGCACTCTGGGGACACCGGGATCATCCCTTGGCCCCCTTCTGAGCTGTTCTGCAGGGCTGGGGTCCCTGGACCCCCATACAGGATCTGTCCCCACCCCCACCCACCGGGACCCACCTCGGCGCCGGGCACGGGCACGGCACAGCAGCAGGGCCAGGGCACCCAGGGACAGGCACAGCAGCGTCCCCAGCACCACGCACAGCACAGTGGCCACGGGCACAGACCCCACGGCCACTGCCCGGGGCCGCCTTCTGGGGACACCTGTGGGGACACAGGCAGGCAGTGAGGCCAGGGGGAGCCCAGCCAGCCTGCTCTGGGGGATGCAGGCACGGGCAGAGCTACCTGTGCTGGTGGCACCCTCCGGATATGGGGTAGTGTGTCCCTCAGTGGTGCCATCACTGTGCTCCTCACACTCCACATAAGCGTGCCCGCCTGGGCTGCCACAGCTCTGCAGGTGCCAGGGTGCCGAGGGGCACTGCCAGAGCGAGTGGGCCTCGTCCTCACAGCCCACCCAGGCCAGCCAGGCCTCGGTCGGCTCCTGGGCGGAGACACCTATGAGCGAGACCGAGTGCCCACAGCCCAGCTGGTGGCAGACGGTGGCGGCGGTGTCATTGCTGGTGCCGTTGGCGCACACGCGGCCCCAGGTGTTGTTGTAAGAGATCTCCAGGAAGCCCTGGCAGCGCCCAGGGCCCCCTGCCAGCCGCACGGAGAGCTGCTCTGCAAGGGGGACAGCGGGGTCACGGCACGGCCAGGAACCCCCCCGGCGCCTCTGCCGGGCCCTGATCCGGGGCTGCCCCGCACTCACCTGAGCACACGGCCCCTGCCCCGCCGCCGCGCCCGCACTCGCGCCGTTCCGTGCGCCCGCACTCCCACAGAGACTCCTCGGAGCCGGAGCACTCGGGGCTGTACGGCCACAGCGGCCCCGGGCCGCCACCCAAGCGCGCCCAGCCCGGGGCCTGCAGCGCCGTGCCACAGCCCAGCTCCCGGCACACAACGGCCGCGTCCTGCAGCTCCCAGCCTTCCTGGCACACCCAGCTCCAGCTGCCACCGGAATAGACCTCCACACGCCCGGCACAGCGCCCAGCGCTCCCCACCAGCCTCACCTGCAGGCTGCCTGTGGGCACGGAAGGAGTGGGCTGGGGTGGC